>NW_021851887.1:1073956-1126723 GCF_003651465.1 Formica exsecta
AGGAATGCCCTGTTCTTTTGCGAAAAAGCATAGAAGAACTGTTTCCAGAATGCTTGGATGTGACCTCATCGCAACTCACCATTATAACTATTCGTCAAAAGGCAAATCTTAACTCAATGAGATGGCGTAAAGAAGCGGAAACAGAGAAACTTGCCAAATATGTGAGCTAAATATATATTGTAAAGTAATATATGACAATTGTATGAATAAAATTCAAAAATAGAAAATATCTATGAAATACATATATATTAGTCTATTAGTTTGTTCTAGCAGCCTGGAATATATGCACTAAGCTCAAAATGGCTGGTTATTGGGCAGACTTTATTAACCCTTTTAGTGGACAACCCCACTTGAGTTCACGAAAGAGCGTCAACTTATATGAAACCGATGAACGATTTCGCTGTATAGGATTTAAAGTAAAGCAAAGAAACAATTGCAAGATTATTACATTTGACAATAGTCTACAAAATTTTATTGGTATGTAAATAGCTGTTCATGATGATTGATAATGATAGTAATCTGCAGTATTTTCAAGATATGGATATATTTGCAGTTTTATAATAACCTTTTACTTATTTTTTTGCTTATGACTACAAAGACTTTGTAATATTCAGTTTGTATTATCGCATTACAATTTTCCCCTGTCGATTTCAGGAAGCCTTTATACTACAGCGCCGCCAAACACTGAGTTATTAGAACAAATAATTAACGATGGTGATGAGGATCAATAAAAATATGTATGTGTACATTATATATATAAAAAAAAATGTTTAGTTTACTTATATTGATAGATCGTCTATCCTCAAAATTATAAAAATTATTACGCATTTCTACATATGCATAAACGATTGAAAAATATGATGGAACAAACAATAATTCGCTGAATTCTGGTTGTATATTTTGTCGATATATTCTCAATCAATGCATTAGTGGAGTACGCCTTACATCGTCGTACATGCTCGTAAACGATCCACATTTATTTAGTGAAAATATTAATATTGTAATTAAAGTTTAAAATTATAGGTTTTATTGGTCTTATTTTATTGGTCTTATTTGAAAAAATCCTTTCAGTAATTATGGATAATAATATATTTTTTTATTTATATAATATATGCATATAAATTTACAAAACTGCTTATAAAACTGTTATTTCTATCACACGCCGTTATTCTTTTTAAGATAATGAATATTAAATAAAATATGTTCAAATTGTAAGAGCCTGTATATATTCGGCACAAAATGTGACCGTCCGATATCTGTCTTGTATTAATTTATAAATTTTCATGTTAGAAAAGTCAAATCAGAATTATATATCACATTTTTCATTCAGTGGGTGTGAAATATCAGTGAAAATATGTGGGCCATATAATTGAGATTCGGTCACAATTTGAGTATAATTAGAGTAACTAACAATGACTAAATAATCACAAGATTACAATTGTACATTACAAATCCACAAGAAAATTTCTTATCAAACATCCCAGAGTTTTATTTTATTCACTAAAACCAACTAAAAACTTCAACGAAAATGTAATTTCACAAACTTTAAAGTTTATATATATATGTATATATATATATGCTTAAGCTAAGAGAAGCTTTGTGCTTTAACTCAAATATAAGTATATAAAGTAACTGCTAATTAAAACGATGCGAATGCACGTTTCATAATTGCAACAACAAAGGAACGGTAGGATTGTGTCAAGTCACAATTTGTTTTAAGATATAGTCAAGATAATGACTTATAAAGGTCATAGGTAACTTGGTACCACCGGCGAAACGAATATTAACTCGCTCGTATACGCTAGTGAGTCTTAACTGTTACATGAGAAAGACTTATTGCATAAGTTAATGGATACTATTCACACAATGTTTTATGAGGGGTTTAGCACATAAAAATATAAATTCCCTTATACTTATTTCATATACAGATCCGATTGTACCAATGTTACTTAACGCTAAACATTTAACATTAAAATTTTTTTTTTGTTTAATGTAAATAGAATCTAGAAAGAAAACGACTATGTAAATAGCATTAAAACCAGTTAGTTAAGATTCTTGAGATGTATTTATAAATCGTATGCATTACTCGTTTAACATATTCATAATTTGTATGTCACAATATAATGACATATTTCTATACATAAATGATTTTGTGCTGAAAAAAAAAAGGATAATAAAGTATCTCAATTTTTATCAAAACGATTGCTCCTTGATACATGAGATGCAATCACACGAAAATAGCTATTAAAATTAAATGCTATCAATATGAGATTGAAATAGAAATAAATTAGCCCTCAGTCGACTTCTAACTTTCGAAACGAACCGCATATTCCGCCTAGCTCTTCGTTATTAGCCGTGTGACAATCTTTTAGTGAAATCTCGATGTACATATCGTCGAGAGCTTTGAGTTGTTCTTTCTTCTCTTTCAGATCCTTTTTGAATTCAGCTGGAAGATAGACATTGTGAAGGAAAAAGTAAAACAATATAAAAGCATATTCAAAATTCAAAAGAAAAAAATTACGAGAGAAATCCCCCCATACCGATCATTTCCGAGAGCGGAATTTCCCCTCCGTATTCCTTCGGCAGTATTTTCGGATCTATCGCTTCTCTCAGCTCCTCTATATCCTTGTGTATCTGCCAAGATACATTAGAAACGTTATTTGTCAGTCATGTAAATTTACATACGGAGTCATAATTCGTGATGTTTACCATAACACGAGACTTGAGCTTATCATTAAGCAGCGAAATGGCGAACTCAACGATCTTCGCCACGCTGCCCGGAATATTGATGAAGTGCGTCTCCTTGTGACGTATCGGGGTGCTGTTCTGTATGCATCTCAATATATTGCGAATGTCTGTGAAGGACCACGCGCTGAGATGGCTCATGGTCAATCCGGACTCGTCGTTGAGATGTGTATAACCGCGGATCTGATTCTCCTCGTCGTCCATCAGAGTCTCCACCACCATGCTGTGGATTCGCGCCATGTGTACCGACGAGAATTTGCAAGGATCGAAACGTCCTTAAAAACAGAAAAATAAAGTAAAGCAGATATCTAATATATTCGGAGAATAATATAATAAAGTTATAAAATAGAAAACATGCTGTATTAATAATAATTTAAGATACGATCTAAGAGAATCGTGAAGTTCAAAAAACAAAATATATTATGATTATATAATCAACAATACTATACAGCAAACTTAAATCTAAAGTTTAAAAATCTTTGTAGAAATAAAAAGATAAAATAAATTGATTGTCAAAATCAATATTACCTATTAGAAAGATTAGAATTATATATATAATTTTTAAAATATCGTTTTTTTAACTGAATTTTAAACTAATCTTTGGACTTTTGCATTTTCAGGATCATTACCTGCACACGACAGTATCACTTTTCGACCATGCTGATCCCGTTTCGGTAAAGGTACCAGGTAGCCGCTGTCGATGATGGCCTCGAGCTCCGGGTCATCGATGTCGAGCTTCTGAAACCAGTCGGGATAGAGTTGTCTGATGGTGAGATAGCGTTCAAGCATCTCTTGTGCCATCGGTAGACTGAACTTCTTCGTCCTGAGGAATCTCAATAGGAATAGCGAATCGGTCCTACACTTTTTGATCGCGGGATGCTTTTGGATCCAATGACGGAACTGCTCCAAAGCCTGTTCCCTCGTGTTGTCATCCTCGCGAAGCTCCAGTCTGGCCGCTTCCAGCGTGTCCACGTCCAACGTGCTCTTGTACTCGTACTCTTCTTGCTGCCCCTCCGTCACCATTGTCTGAAAAGTAATTCGAGCTTGACATTCTATCCCAATGGGTCCTGTGTCCCGATTGAACAACGTTATCCCGGTGTTATATCTTTCGAGAAACAGGAGCCATGTAAGGTACATTCGGACATATATTTAAATTGATTGAACTAACTAAACACTAATTTTTTTATGAAATTAAAATATGGTAATTAATTTTATTTAATTTATAATACTGAATTCACAACATAAAACGAGGTAACAATGTGTATAATTATTACTAAAGATGTAAAAAAATCATATTAATAAAACGAGAAAATCGAATTAGGATTCTTGGTCAAATTATTTTCTAGGAGTTGTTAATACGATATGGAGCGTAAAGAGAAAGCAGACAGAGTATCGAGATATTACAGTGTGCAGTCTGTAATAGAGAATTGTATTAGCGAAGATATAACGAAGATCAAAAATTTACATAAGGCATTTGACTTTTGATATTAAAGATTTGTGTAACGATACACAAATAACATTTTTTGCTTTAAGTTTATTTTTATTCTTATATTTATGAAATTAAGTTCTACAAACAAAATACACATTTAATTATTAATAAAAATGTTATTGTTTATAAGTTTTAGATAAAATAAAAAAATAAATATAATAAATTAACATTCTTTCTATTCTTTTCATATTTAAAACTAAATTTTTAAACATAATTTTTTTATATCACGATAATTTTAATATTTAATTAAATAATTGGATATTTAATTAATAATTTCTTGTTGTAAAAATAATTCTAATGCAAGCGCATATTTCTGATATCACACAAACAATTTTAAATTAACAATACCGAGAGTTTTCATTTCATTATTTATTTTGAAAAACTATATCCAATGTGAGAGAAATTATTTTTATAATTCCGCACGTGTATACGATGCTTAAACAACTCGCGGAATGAAAGTGAGACATCGAAAGGAAGTAGTATACGAAGGGGCCTCAACAGCTATGCATAACGAGAACACACATATACACACACGTTTCACGATGTACCCAACTTTCTATCGCGACATCCGAAGCGCAATACCGTAAACGTGCACCAATGCAATATTGTTTCAATCCGAAAGTAGGTACGCAAATTAATTCAATACTTTTATCCATTAAAATAATTTAGATTTAAATATTTAAATTTAAATAATGTGGTCTTGAATTGCTGCTATCAACGTTCACAAAACGCCGTATGAAATGATAATGCAAACGATCTTATAAGATACGTAATAAATAAGAAAACAGCATATATTTAGCATTATATAATATTTTGTTTGTGTTTTAATTTTAAAAAAATGCTACTGAAGTCACAAAAATATTTCTTCGGTTTTTAGTGTAGGTATAGCAAATTCTAAAATATGTAAGAATTAATATCAAAAATTTCGCGATGGAAACTTGGATTTGAGAGGTCAACCACATTCCGGTTAGAAGCCTGAAATTTTTTTTTCGCATTTGAATTAGGCAAATGACGTAAGGACATTAAAAAATGCTACTGAAGTCACAAAAATATTTCTTCGGTTTTTAGTGTAGGTATAGCAAATTCTAAAATATGTAAGAATTAATATCAAAAATTTCGCGATGGGAACTTGGATTTGAGAGGTCAACCACATTCCGGTTAGAAGCCTGAAATTTTTTTTTCGCATTTGAATTAGGCAAATGACGTAAGGACATTAAAAAATGCTACTGAAGTCACAAAAATATTTCTTCGGTTTTTAGTGTAGGTATAGCAAATTCTAAAATATGTAAGAATTAATATCAAAAATTTCGCGATGGGAACTTGGATTTGAGAGGTCAACCACATTCCGGTTAGAAGCCTGAAATTTTTTTTTCGCATTTGAATTAGGCAAATGACGTAAGGACATTAAAAAATGCTACTGAAGTCACAAAAATATTTCTTCGGTTTTTAGTGTAGGTATAGCAAATTCTAAAATATGTAAGAATTAATATCAAAAATTTCGCGATGGGAACTTGGATTTGAGAGGTCAACCACATTCCGGTTAGAAGCCTGAAATTTTTTTTTTCGCATTTGAATTAGGCAAATGTGGTAAGATTTTAAAAAAATGCTACTGAAGTCACAAAAATATTTCTTCGGTTTTTAGTGAAGGTATAGCAAATTCTAAAATATGTAAGAAATAATATCAAAAATTTCGCGATGGACTTTGATTTGAGAGGTCAACCACATTCCGGTTAGAAGCCTGAAATTTTTTTTTCGCATTTGAATTAGGCAAATGACGTAAGGACATTAAAAAATGCTACTGAAGTCACAAAAATATTTCTTCGGTTTTTAGTGTAGGTATAGCAAATTCTAAAATATGTAAGAATTAATATCAAAAATTTCGCGATGGGAACTTGGATTTGAGAGGTCAACCACATTCCGGTTAGAAGCCTGAAATTTTTTTTTTTTCGCATTTGAATTAGGCAAATGACGTAAGGACATTAAAAATAGCAAGGATTATTTTGATATAATTAAAATTGTGTGTGTTCTTCTATTCTAATAATAAATAAATCTTAATTTTTGTTTAAAAAGCATTGAATTAATTTGCTCACTTAATATATCGAAAAAATAACAATCTCGAAATATCTTAAATATCTATCGAATATATATTATTGCAAAAGATTATTGCGAAAGAAGAATTGCTACTGTCAATGGAAAAGACAATGTAGATAGTGAGAAAATTATCGCGCAAACTCGATGGACTGATTACATTGATCTACTTTTATTGCGTTCGCTGAACGTTTTTATCTATCCGCGAAAGAAACTCTAAACTGTATGGCTTGTTAGAAACTTTAATTCGATTTTTCGATTAATCGGTCAATTTAACAGTTCCAGTTTCTTGCTCTTGAATTTTTCGACATCCGCATTTTTCTTATCCTTGTTTTCCCTTCGTATATTCTTTCAATTCCGCATAAAGCTTAATTTATATTTGGATGAATACTATCCTTTATCTAATTTGTTAAAAAGAGAAATATTTTATTTTATTTGTCTTTTGAAAAACGCCTTGTTAACAGGTACTTTTGATAATTTGTTTTTTAATAATTAGATATCTAAGAATTCTCGTTTTTAATTATTACATTTATTCAGAGCCGCATGTACTCGTTATTCATATATATAATTCCATATATAAAAAGTGGTTTTAATTATATCAAATATTTTACTCACACGCACTTGACAGATTAATGTATAATTAATATTTGATTAATATTTGATTAATTTTTTTCAGTAAAATTAATTTTGTCTTCCTTCCCCGAGATAATTTCCTTTTTTTTCTTCTTCTCTTTACGTTTCTTCAAGAAATTTTAATTGTTGCTAGATTCTATCGAATCGAAATCATCCAGCCGATTGAGATTTTCAGTCGATGTTGCACTATTTGATTTCACTTGATGACTCGGTTTAGAGAACACGTTTATCCGTGACGCGGAACGAAAATCCGACTTAACACACAGTATGAAACGAGAAATAGATGTTAACTGTCGAGCGATGTACACCAAAGTAACCCGGCTGCTCGATCGGCTGGTCAATTTAAGGCGGGATTGTCGTGGTGGTGCTGACTCTCCAACATGAACGGACTCTCAGGACCTTCACCTACATATTGTCAACGTTCTCCATCTCTCGCTCACACTCACGCGATATCTACTGCTATCTATTATATATATATATAATAATGCCAATATGTATTATCAATATATTGTATGTACGTAAAGAGAGAAAAATTCTTTATATATATATATATATAGAAGAACCAAATATATCTGTATTTACTAATTCCATTATGGATAAATAACTAATCAATTTAAATAATTTTAATGTGTGAAATTAGAATCTATGTTTTTTTAAAACTTATTAATAATTTTTTACATAAATATTGATTTTTAATTTCTAAATAAAATTGCAGTCAAGACAAATTCAATCATGTGGTCTTTTTCAATATTGTGTATATGACATAAATTTTGAATAAGTTACAATGCGTGTTCTGTTTTTATTTTAATCCATGAAGAGATAATCATACCAATAGATATTTTAATATTATTTATGAAAAGTTTCTCTAATTTACAATTAGCGAAACTTTTTAAATTTTCAAAAATTCTTCCTTCAATTTTATGACTATATATATACCAGTATATATATGAGATTAATATTTTATAAATAGTAATTGTTCATATATTTTATTAATAAAAATAATAATTTCTTTTTTCTGAAAAGAATTCTTATTAAATGTATGATTCGTGGAATTTATTTGCAATAGTAATTAACGTAGAAAGGATCCATGAGAGTTATTAATATCCCGTCACATAATATCCACATTTAAAGCTGAGTTGGCTGTTACTCATTTGCATTAATAAATGCGAATTGTCAAATGCAATAACTAGTATTTATGTAATGCTGAATTTAATCATACATCTGTTCCCATCGAATATAATTTTAAAATTAAATAAAGAAAAACATAATTTTGTAGACTGCTACAATCTAATGCTGTAAAGATAGTAATAAAAATATAAATGTTGTTATTTTATATAAGCTCTTGTACTTACGTATATATATATGTGCAGTTTAGTCACATAAAAATGTATAAAAATGTAAAACATGTAATCTTTATATAAATACATTCTGTTCATACTTTCACAAAAGAATCTAAAAATAATTCATATTTCGTGCAATAATTTCTCTTACTTTCTTATATGTATATTGTAAAAGTCTAAAGCAATTTAGGTCACATAAAAGAGAAGAAGCACGTTTTGTTAATCGTTATATCAAGTGAGAAAGAGATTGTTGCAAAATTTTTGTTAATATATAGTAATTGGTCACGTATATACGAATTAAAGTATCGTATTACTTTCTTATACATAAAAAGCACCAAAGAAGCTCATCATTCTTGAATGCCAACACTGCTGAAGGATTCACTTTCTTTTCGTAATCTTTCATTTTACTTTCACTCGCTCATTCGAGCGACGATTACCGAGCGTTCTGATAAATATCACGATTATTTTTTCATTTCACATCTAGTAGCATACAGATCTATATCATTACTCTTCGCGCAGCACGATAAATTTCGTCGGAAAAATTGATAAACTTGATGCAATTCTCTTTAGTTCGGTTTTCTCGTATTTCCTTAATGCAAAATGTGAAATATAGTGAATACTTCTCTTGTCGTATATTGAAATACAAGAGGAAATATTTAGAGAGAGAGAGAGAGAGAGAGAAAATCTCAAATAAATGAAATTTATTATGTAATATTTTTTTAATTTGACAGCGTGGTTGACGTTACTATAAATTATCTTTATAAATCAGAATAAATATACCGTTATAAGCCAAAGTTTAAAAATTATACATAAAGATAATGACATATAAAATTATTTATCTTGTGAGATAGATAAAACTTGTTGACAGATAAATAATAATTGATTATTACCGTAACTTTTTTTAGATTTCAGGCATGACGTATTTGCAAATGAAATCACGTATTTATAACGACCGCGGAAAATAGAATCATTTGACTTGTTGACATTGATTTTTGTTAGGTTCATGTTAGTTATTTAGCATACGAAGAGTCTTGCCAAGCATTTTGGAAAGAGATTCATGTCTCTAAACCTGAACAATAACGGCTTATTCGTTAAATGTTTCGAACTTATTGGATATTGAGATTTGGCTTTAGAATAACAAATCTACTGTTCATGTTCGCGATTACCGAGTAAGTCTGACAAGAAACGTTGAAAGAAATGCTAAGAATAATTTTGTCCTCTATAGACTAGAACTTTCCAGACAGCACATGTCTTTAAAAAATGTCTAAAAGACATCTTATTGTCTTTTAGACATCTAAGATATTTATCTTTTGGCTTTTCTGTGCTGGGTTATGATTATACAAGAACTTTGTGGTTCAATGTTTCTTTTTTCCATACAAGATAGCCCCGGTATTCAATTTGCCTAAATGCGAGATGAAAATCGAATCTGTCTCTCCAGTTTTGCCAGCTTACTAATTTTGGTGTACATGTAACGGAAATGCGCAAAATTGTAGCGTCTGATTAATAAAAACAAAGATAAAGACTCTAAACTCGGATAAACAGGAATTCTATCTACAAATTATAATAAAAATTTATTCTTTTTTATCCTTTTTTTCGTGAAAACATGCAAGGAAACACGGATGTCTAGAAAGCGAGGAAAAGCTTCTCTCATCAACTCGGTTAGGCCCGTTTGGATAATCAGGCGCTTTATTCCGCCTTTTATTCTGTGAAATTTAACCGCAAATGCTACAACCGGACGTACCGCATGCCTGCTTACCGTTATGGCTGCGTAAATTATTGCGTAATATCCATCGTTGGCACAGTACAATGTTTCTTGACAACGCGTCGGTGAAAGTCACAATACACGTTTATATATATATCAAGGCATACGCCTTTCTATTTCTCTCTGCATTTTTTGATATTAGAATTCGATAAGTATTTCTCGAAGTTTTCTCTGCTTTGCGATGTTACTGATGTGTGGATTAAAAAAGCGATTAATGTGGTTGAGTGTGCTGGGCACAACGCGAGTCACGTAAGTTTATAAAACAAGTTCTATACTGTAAGCAAAAATTGTCAGATAATCGAATCAATTATCAGATAAAATTGTTAGATTGTCGAAAGCTACATTAATTTCAAAGTCACACGATGATCATTTGAGAGTCACAGTAAAAGTATTATAAAAATTGCCTTAAATTATAAAGTTACATTAAATATTTATATAAAATTTAAATATTAATTATATTTTTAAATTACATATCTTTTATTTTGCGAGAATTCAATCTTCATATTTTGTATTAAAAATTTTTTTAAATTTTTATTTTTTATATTTGAATTATATTGTATCTTTTTTAATCACATATAAAATTCTTCAATAGCGTCGGATCCAAGAAAGTAGAAATCTCGACGGGATTGTTTTATAACCGTAACGAAACTTCGAGACCAATTATGTATAGACTTTTAAATGAGGCTCTTAAATCAATGCGTATCCATCAATTCAGCAGTGAAGTTCATATGCAATTTATTGTGCCCATCGTGCGAAAAATAGGATAAAGAGAGAAAATTCGCGGCATGTAATATTCATAGACATACTTGCACATTGATAAACGGTACAAATAAAATGATTAAAGATAATAAAAATGACTGAAAATATGTATATACTAGAATATATGTAGGAAAATATAGAATATCATTTTATATACATTGTTAAAATATTTTATGTACCTTGTTAAAATGTATAACAGATGTATATATATTAAAAGTTTTGTTTTTAAACGACATATTTATTATTATTCTTATGTTGCATTTTATTTGCACTAGAATAAACTTATCTAGCAGTATATTTGAAAGAATAATTAATTAATAATAATTTTTTTTACGAATGTCATTTTATGCACATAATATTAATTAGTCTTTTTTAAGATTTTACTAACTTTAATGTTTTTACTAATAAAGTAAAAAATGTTGTTTTTATGTTTTTTAGCGAATTGAATAAAGAATGACGAGACTGATAGCTTATCACTTTGAAAAGCGTCTGAAATATTTTCGTAACATTTATTATACATTTGTATATATTTGTGTGCAGACGCAAAATACTATGAAATTTTGATCACCCAATTAATGTGATTATCATTGAACATATGATCATCGTACAAGTTTGAAAGTTTCGTATCATCTGAGTGGCTAACAAAACGTTCCAAGAATGCTTCAGCCGCTGCACTTTCTCCGACGACCCTAAAAGCTGACGATGCTCATTGAAACGAAAGTGCAACGACCTCGGTTCGATCTTAACGAGACAGTCTTATACTATTAATAAAATCCAGAATACGGGTATATATCGAATTAGCGATGCAGGTTGATATTTATATTATCACTTTTTCAATATTTAAAACAATGATAAAACTTAAAGAAATTTAATCTTAAAAAAAAACTTTGCCTTTATATGCAAGGATAAGATTTAAAGGTAATAATGTAAATATCATAGCCTGAATATATATATGTATATATGTTACGACAGGTCAAAATCGTCTATCGTAAAACGTCATCGAATAATATGAAAAACTACATGTTTCGTCTCGATTGTTACACCTAATTATAGAAACTTCGCGACGACACATTTGTTGTTATGGCTTCCAATATAACAACGCTTTTTCGCAAAGAATCTTGCAATCGCACTATGACTCACCCACGATCCACGTAATTATAATAATAAGACAGATTTGGGGCATTTGGGAAAATTAAAATAAAAATCATTTCCCTCGAGAAGGAATTGGATATAATTTCTCTCTCTCTCTCTCTCTCTCATTTTGTGATATACATATATATTTATATAAAGTAAAAAGCTGTGTACATACGCCTCTACCGATGCTACATCTATGTATAAATGTACAGATGCGCGAATACGCTCGCATAAACACCCGATTCATATTAATTCGTTTAACGACTTAACGAAACTTTAAGTATAAAGCGTATCAATCGCAAAACTCCTTGCATCCCGTGTCGCTACGCGATTATTTATCAGAACATTTATATATGCGTTTCCGTTTCATTTTACCGTTGTAAACGAACTTATAAATAAACGATCTGACAAAAAAAATCATAATTTAATTCAGTCGTATAAAAAAATGCCCATTGGTATACACGGTAATGGGCGATTTTCTTGCATTTTTATGGTTGATTTCTTATACTGTGTGTTGGCACTATTATTCGTAAAAATATTAGCAAAAAATCTATAATATTAATCATTGAGAGAAATTTCATATTGTTAATATTTAGAATAATTATGAACTTGTTGAATGTAGATCTGAATATAATATACTTGCTTTGAAAAGATGTCGTAACAATTGCCCAGATAAAGAATTTTATTGACAAAAAAAATGTTAAATGTCGAATATTTTGCGGCATAAATATGAATCATTATTTGCGCAACGAATTGACAAGATCGTGTCATATATCTATGCATATACATATATTTGTCGCATATAATCCATAATATACGATATTAATGATATCAATATAAAATTTGCATGGCTTTCGATTGTTATTCATGCCGAATAATATTCAATTTTGGGAATTAATAATCAATTTTTGCAAGTCTTATTTCAGATATGAGTCGATCAACTCTTCGTTGCGATCTACTTTAAATCCGAACAGCATCTAGACTTTTAGCCCGGTAATCATCTGAGAATAACATTGTCGAAAGTTAGGTCTCTGTTCTCGCGTTGGGTGCCGGATTTTTTGAATGGATTCCATGGAAGCCTCCTAACTACGTGCGCCGTAGTGACGGATCCCGCCGGGCTCGGTTGACCGGAAGACACTCCAGAGGAACTACTCGCCGAAACGCTGCCCTTATCGTGGTGATTGTTGGGTTTCCCTGGTTTCTAAAATAATTATATAGTTCCTACCGTCGTATTTTTTCATATTCATTTAAATGATTTTTCGAAAGAGTGCTCTAATTGTGATTATCATTTTGATCAAGAAGAAAATAATATGGCGGTAATAGACAAATAGAAAAGCTGAGTCTCTGATTAATAGTATCGCTGTGCATGCTCTTAAAAATATTTCTTTCTAATAATTCTCTAATTTTCTAATAATTAAAATACCGCCCGTATCACGCATTACTATATGTATTTTCTTTATTAGAGTGATATCAATTATAGATTTTATCATTCACCTTTAAATAATTTCTGTCCATTGGTGTGACCAACTTCAAATTTATAAAGTCACCGCATTGTTTTATCATCCGTACAACTTGCTCGTGAGATGCCCACTTGACGTCTTTGTCGCCAATGCCGACTATGAAATCACCCTCCTTCATTCCGCCTACCTGAAATAAAAAATAGTCCTCTCGTCATTAATCGCTGTCATAGTTATTATTAAAAAAAGAAGCAAATTAAAGAGAATTGTACTATTAGATTATAGATTTAATTAATTATAACCGATGAAAGTTCGTTAATAAATATATTCTTACATCAGCTAGCGAATTATGATCGACGGCAGCTATTATCACCGGAGCGTCGCCGCGTACACTAAATCCAAAACCTTCGCCGTCAGGACCCCTTTGAAGCTGCACCAATCGCGGCGCGGTCCAGTGTCGTTTGGCCGAAAATATTGCTACGGGTCCCAACGATCTGAAAAGATCATCCACTCCGTGCTGTCCAAAATCCGGATGAGTAATGCTAAGTTGAAATTTCGTGGAAGCTATTTGCAAATAGAAAATAACAAAATTGAAAATTTTTATATTTTCAGATTACCTTTTTTATATATCTGTTTTTTTGTTTTTTTTTTTGTTTTTTTTTTTACCGAAATACAGGAAACAAAATTAAATTATAGCAACTGATATATTTTTCGAATTTGTTTAAAAAATATCGTACCAATTATATCTGGCGGATCCAACAGTTCTCGAAAATCATCTTCGTTGCCGAATCTGTTATAACTGTCGAGTGTTGCTTCTTGTGCTTTTTTCAAAACTCTCGCCAATGCTTGTTTACCCTTCAGATCGCGGCACATTCTCTGCAGTCGTTGACTCTCATCGTGCAAAACAAGAGCTTCTCTGAGATGGGCTTTGCCTGCGATGAAAGATTCTTTTCGTGATATATTCGTTCTTTGTACTTATAAAGAACTGTTAATATTAGAATGAATAAAAAACTTTGAAAATATAAAAAAATTTGAAGATATAAAAAAACAGTATTGTATACATCAATTTGAATAACAAAATAAATAAGTAGATATAAACATTAAACAAAATAGTGAGAGTTCAATACCCAATAATTTCCTTTCGTTGTCATCTCTGGGAACAATTATGTCCAATTGAGTCTTCCCATCGCTTTTCTGAATGTGCTCCAATGTGAGCCTAGTTTCTACACGAAACTCGACGATCGGTCTGTCCAGCAGACCAACCGCGAGATGTTTGTGAGCAAGGGCGAGATAATGCTCGCGCTTCACCAGTATCAGTGAAATCCAAGTCTCTGGGACATAGTCACGAACCGGCTCGCGCGATATCAATCCGTGGACATCATTGTATATTGCCGCAACCTAGATTAATTATCTCGATGATTCACTCATATTTATCGCACCGATAATCGTAAGACAGTTAATCAGGATTTTTTTTTTTACCTGGGCAGCCTCTTGAGCAAGATCCAAGCAGACATCGATGTTTCTACCGTCTCTAGATTGAAGTTCTAACTTTTCGAAGAGACACTCTCTTGCCTGAGCCTAAAAACATGAGAGCATGAAATGAATTAATCGTTAATAGCAAAATATAGCGCATACAATGCAATAGAAAATTCTTAATTGCAAAATAATTTATAATTTTTTATTTAAACTTTGAAAGAACAATTCTAGAAGTAAAAATATATATACAAATAAAAGATATATGTTTATTAAGAATAAAGTATATTATTAAAAATTCTCTGTAAATGTATATATAATGTATAAAATATAAATATAATATAATATACATATATATAAATTAAATATATATGCAAAAAATATATGCATAATTAAAAAAAGAAGTAAAAAAGATAAGGCAAGAAAAGAATTTGATTCCAAAAAGAAACAAGTGGCTGATTACGAGGCGAGAATAAAAATTTACCAGCATCAGTTGCACAAGCATTTCCAACATATCTGGACCCAAATCCATACTCGGTGCATTCGTGAAATTTTCGTGGATATACCGAAAAGTACCGGCTGCCCGCAGAAAAGCATCGACCGCCTGATCGAGTCCTCGAGCGGTTAAACGATCCTGCTTAGCAGCCAATTGTGTGTAGAGTGCACCGGCATTAAAGAGAATCGAAGCCTTCTCAAAGGCGACAGTTCGCTGGCAACTCGGCACTCCTGTTAAGGAATCGAACCATTCGAAGTAGATGCCGAGGCTTCTATCGGGTGGAAAGAATCGCCTCTCTATGAAGTAGAGCTGATTGTAATAACGCAGGAGCAACGCGATGCCTGCAGAGTCTCTAGTCGGTGTCCTCGTAGCCTATGAGTGCGCGGATTGAAATTTTTTAACATTTATATACTTGCGATATACTATCAAAATTAAACTTAACTTAAATTTGTCCACATTTTAAGATAATATTCAAATCATTATGATTAAAATTAGAGACGGACAATTAAAAAATTTATGTAAAATCCTCCAATAAGAAATTTTTACTTGTTATAAATAAGATAGGACAAGAGATCTTTTTGATATTTTTTACAAATTCATATGATTACTATATGAGAAAAAAAATATACTATTTATATACCTGTCTAGTTTCCATTAAATCTGCTATAGCTTCTTCGTAGTTTTCGCCATCTTCACTATAATGCTCCAAGATAAAGTCCTAAACGAGAAAAAAAGATCGTTTACGTAGGGCAATCGATAATTCGTGACACGTGCATGTAGAACATGGAATCGCAGCACGTGACCAACAATATTAAATCGATGTCTTCATAGCAACTACAAGACTTTTCCAGTTAATGTGTGTTTGCGCGTTCCTTCTTGAGATGTGCTTGCGAATTTTCTTCTCGTATTAATAATTCTCGTCAAAGTTCGAAACCAACAAAAAATAAAAATGGTAAAAATCACCCTTGAATTAATACGAAAACGCTCAGAGCACAACGAGGGTGAAATATCGACGTTGGAAGAGATAGCTTTGCACCAAGAAAATATCGATAAAATCCAGCTAATAGATAGACATTGCCGGCATCTCAAGATCCTCTTGTTACAGAATAATCTTATATCAAAAATAGAAAATCTGAGTATGCTTAAGAGATTGGAATACTTGAATTTGGCTCTTAATAACATCGAGGTTATCGAGAATCTGGAGGGATTAGAAAGCTTAAAGAAATTAGATCTCACCGTCAATTTCATCGGCAATTTACAGAGTGTAAAAAATCTCAGGTATGTTGTTTCATAAATAATATTTATCGTCAATATATGTACATATATTTGATTGAAAAGCACAATTCATTGATGTTTTGTCAAATTATATATGTAAAGTAACAAATAATATATTTATAATATTATTCTCTCTCATAACATTTTATTTATATTAAATTTATTATATATTTATAATAAATAANNAAATATATAATAAATTTTTCAATAAAAAAAGTTAGTATAAAAATATCTTCTATTCTAAATATTTATTCTCTAAGAATTAAATAATAAACAAAAATAATTAATATTCTTAATATATTGCCGACTCAACACACATATCTCGTGTTTCTCTTAGGTGCAATGAGAATCTGGAGCAACTGATTTTAATGGGAAACCCGTGCGCGGATTATGAATATTACAGACAATACATTGTGGCGATTCTGCCGCAATTGAGAGAGCTCGACATGCAAGAGATCGAAAGATCAGAGCGTATCAAGGCGTTACAGATTTACGCGCGAGCGCGAGACGACGTTATCGAGAGTTATCGACGTTACGAGAAAACCAGGATACTCGAACGGACACGTCGTAATGCTGCACTTGAAATGACAGAGATAAAGACGGTAATTTTTTCTCAATGACGTGTATGAGTGATAGGCGTCGTGACGATAATTAAATTGCTGGATACAGATCAGTTATATTATCCAATAATTATTTAAATATTATTGAAGTGTATTCTACTTGCATTTAATACACAAGGTCGTAACAATTAGCATAAATCTTTATGTTAATTTATTAAAGAAGTTTCTCAGAACAGTTTGATTTGAATTGCAAAAGGCTTTAAAGAAGGCTACAAATTTTTTTTTTTTTTTAGTTCAGCCATATATATGAGTAAACATTTTTTAAACAATCTGTTAGCACGTGAGCAGTTACATTGCAGGCTCATTTAAGTAAGAAAAATGCAAATAAGAGCAAACATTATCTCCTTTAGAATACTATAGGAGAGGAAGAGGAAAATGTAAAGAATGAACGAAGCGAGAACGCAAATACAGAAGAGGATGACGAAGCGGAGAACGAACGTTTCTGGAAACAGCCTAGTTATCATACGCCGGAAGATAGGGTTGCCATCGCTGAACGATCCTTAAAGAAACAAGAGATGAGAAATCGCTCTTCGGATAAGAATAATGATCGTCCAAAACGCGTGCTGAAATTGTTTGCCCCAAACGGAAGAGCTTATAATATAAATCAAGCGAAAGTGTCATTCAAGTTAAACGATGAAGATGATCCCGACTTTGTTGTTCTCGAAGTCTCCGTTTACAGGTAGTCATTGACGTAATACAATATACATTGTGCTAAATAACAACATGTATTATATCCATGCAATAGATAATTAGGTGAATAAGTGCAAAAAAATATATATTGTGACAACTTATTTCATAAAAAATTTATCAGCGCGTTTCAAGATTAAATAATCAATTTCTAATGCATCTATAATTATATCTGAATAATTATTAATATAATTTTGTCTGTTTGTGCTTTTAACAAATTTATCATAACTTACTAAGAATGTTCAATCTATTCTTATCGCATATTTCTTTCTCAAATTTGTAGACACTTAGATACTTCTTACGTCGACGTCGACGTAAATCCGACTTACGTGCGAGTTATCATAAAAGGAAAGATTCTGCAGTTGACTCTGCCTTGCGAGGTATCGGTCGAGAAAAGTAATGTTCGACGGAATACAATTACCGGAAACTTGGTGATCAATATGGCCCGCTTGAACTCGTGCAAAACAATCGTAAAAAAGGATGAATCGATGAAAAAAGAAGAATCCAAGCGCGAAAGAAAGATCCTTACAGTTCGAGCGCCTGTAATATCTCGGCGAGCTTTCCTCGAGATCGGTCCATCCTCGGATATTCATGATTTTCTTATGGTAACCAAAGATCCCGCGAAACGAGCTCAAACGAATGAGAGAGATCTCGTGAAGGAAGAGAAAAACGTCGAAAATTTCGAAGACAATCCGGACGTACCGCCTCTCGAATAAACAGGGATAACAAGAACAATTGTGACGAACGAAAAATCATAATCATTGAGTATCACGATGATCCTGAAAATTGATCATCGCGTTGAATCAGGACTTACCTTGAACGGATCCTGAAAGTCGATATCTTTGGTTTCTTTCAGTCCCAGTGGTATCATCGGCATAATAGGCTCAATGCTGAAAGAAGAAACAGTTCGATGGAATATCTACATCTCGTTATATATGTCAGTAAAGCTCATAATTCTCGCTAAACTTACCCGTCGACATTTTGATACAATTCCACTGAGCTGTTTAATTCGGCGAGCTGTTCTTTCAACAGCTGCAGATTTGAATTGACGAAGCTTAGTTCCAAAGCGACGGTCTCCTTCAGTTTTCTGTTTGTAGTTGCCCTGTAACGAAATTAACAAAAAGTAAATGCAAATGTAAATGCGTTATCTATTTTTAGTTGTACAGTGTAAGTCTATAGTAAAACAGTACATACAGTGTACAGTAAAATCTCATTTTATATGACATTTTTTATTTGTATGATCGTAACTGTGATTATTAATTTAGGATTTTATTTAGAATTTGTATACAGGGTGTCCCAAAATAACTGAATAACCCTTCTAATAGCAGATTCTTTGCGTAATTTGGCGGTGATTTTTTCATAGCAAAAATATCGAGGCAATATGAATAAATTTGTTTATAATTGTACTTTCTGCTGCGTTAACGGAGGTTTTACGTTTCAAAAAATTGGTTAATCATCGCATGTTTCGTTGTGTTAGCGGTTGTCTGAGCGCAAAAGTTATTTTGACAGTTTTGAAGAAGATAGTTTTTTAAATGTGTATAATTGTATTTTATTTGTTCTTAATATGTATAAATATATATTAGTAAATAATCGTCATGCGCGCATATAGTATAGTATATCGTTACAGTACGTAAAATGTTTCCATATCAAAATAATAATAACACGCGGTGCTCGGTTTTTGCGACATATAGCGCGCTAATGTTTACGTGCCTCGATTCTGTTATCATTCGCGTGACAACACTTGAGCAGGAAAGTAAGTGCGAGACGCTCCGTCCAATTCCTTTTCTAAACGCGATCGCGATCAGTATCGGAAAATTATTTGTTATCATAATATAATTAATAATTAATTAACATTAATAAATAATATGTAAATACATACATACATATCGCAATCATATATACATGTATATTACAATAGGTTTCAAAGCGTATATTTCGTCATAATTTATTCATTTAATCAAGTAAGAATCGAAGTAATAGAAAATCAAATTATAAATTATTTTGTTTTGTTACGATTTTTAGAGACAATACTTATTTCCTTAATACGACATAGAATCAAATCTTACTTTGTCCGCGATGCTTTATCATTTAACACTTTCCAACGATCTAAATATAAGTCTGATTAAAAACGTGAAGCAAAACAATCAAATCGTAAGTCCGAGTAATTAATATAATGATAAGCTCCGTGATACATCAATCGTTTAATAAATAATTGATCAATAAAAATTAAAATATATATATAATTTAATATTTCGCATATATATATATATATATATGTCATAGTACGTAAAATATTTCGGCAGCGAATTATCAATAACATAATATTGGCCTTGGCGACGTATAGCGCTCTATTGTTTATGTTTATATTGTTTATATGTTACGGTCTTGTTATCATTCGTACGGCGATACATGAACAGTAATGTAGTAGTGTGTGAGACGCTCTGTCAAATTCCTTTTCAACGCAATCGCGACAAGTATCGGGAGATACTGATACTGTATCTCGTTGCTCTGTTTAACGCAATATTTACCCGGGAGATGTGAACAGTGAGCAGTGAGCAGACATTTTTTATTAAGAAAAAATTTATTCCGAATTGCCCAGAGAATCTGCTATTAAAAAGACATCCGATGGTTTTGTGTTGTGTGGGATATTTTTTAAAATTATATAAATCATGGAACGCCCGTGCTCACGCGTTTTGCATTTTTACTATATTCAATTACATTTATTTAATATAATAATTACATTTATACAATTATAAAATTACGTATAAATATTTAAACAATCAAATATTAATATAAGTTATTTAAGAGATATGCGTAAGAACACTTACTTGAAAAGATTCTCGGCACCTGCTCGTAGCCGCAGCTCCTTGTTGATCTCTTGGTTGAGCTTACTCCGCTTGTTTTGCAGCTTTCCTCTGCAGGTCGCTACCCTCGGATCCGAACCCTGCGAACCATGAAACGCATAGTTAGCGATACCTTCGACGCATCATATATGGCCCGTAATCACATAATCCGCAAGGATTGCCGCAACGATAAAGACCAGTTCCGCTAATCACCTTGATCAACCTAACTCTGCCCAGCGATTATCTAGTCTTTTTTTTTTCAGATCATAGTTTAAACCAGTCTTTAGGTGAGAATAGAAAATTTTCTTTGTTAGGTCTATATTGAAATATATGATGTAAATTCCACACAAAAATTCTAGAAAGATTTTTTTCGATGATATTTATCGAGAGTATCTTATATTTAGGGGTTCCAACATCAATTAAAGTTAATATATCCTGATCATTCATTCAATTATATCCTTCTGTTTATATTACACGTAAGAGTATAATATTAAAAAAACATCGATCCATGATTAATTAATTCATATTATAAATATAGCAGCACATCTTCATTCGAATATACTTATTTGCCACATTTAAATAAACCCCCCCATTTTTAATACTAATTTAATTTCCTACATAACACACATACATACAGAAAGAAGAAATATGATAGAATACAATTTATAATTACACATTTATGATAATTATTTATAGTTATAAAAAAGATTATGAGATGGTCATGCCTTTGATATCATCCAATGTAATATCTTTTAAAAGAAGTTATTTCAGATTATGCACAACATAGATCATAAAAATTAATATATTACCTGATAATTAATACCAGGATATCACAAAATTAATATACATATTATAGGAGTTTATTTCTTATATCAAGATTTGAAACTATATATATATAAAAGATGATTGCATAAACAGACATTCACAGAGATTCAGAGAATAAACGCTTAGTAAATATAATACTTAAGGATGCCAAAACAATCAATCTGCCATTGTACAAAGCGAAAGAAAAAAAAAAAAATAGAAAAAAATACGGTTTCATGGCTGTTAACACGCAGAGATTACTCGTCGGAAGAAGCCACGTCGACCTCGAGACCGCCGTGTGCAGCCGACTGTCAAGTTCGACTTCCTTTGCTCCTTACCCCGAACCGGAAGCATCTCCTCATGATAGAGTCCGGCGTGGTGATTCTCGCATTTCGCGCACTCCGCACCGTGCCACCGCTATCCTTTCTTCTGTCGGTCGCCCTTCTCCCGTCCTTCTCGTCCCTCGTGGTCTCGCCCGGAACGACCATCTTCGCATCCGAGGACGCGATCGCACGATCTCTCGGTAACGGGCAGTAGTGCACCCACTTCAGCATGATCGCGAATGCGCTGATTTATTCAGTAATCTCGATCGTACCATCGGAGATACTGTTCTGAGACGCGGGCAAAGATACGGTATTTCCTAGTGGCCGACTATTATTACGTCAACGAAATGGAATATGAAGAAGATGAGACATCCAGAAAATCTGATGTATGAAATTTGAATTGATGTGCCGATTAGTAATCTTCGCGCTTCATTATTATAGAATTTTGTAATGTTTATATCAAATAATAAAAAGTTTATATATTTTAGCAAATTTGGAGGTAATCTTTCCCTTGTGGGAATTTTGGAGCAAAGTATTACGGCCATATTTTTTATTACAGCTAATTAAAGGCTTGCAAAATAAATTTTTCATTAACGCGGTAAGCAAATATTCCTTACTTAATGTCAAGTTATTCTAACAGAATTTTTTATTGACACTGGGTTATAAATATATTGTATTTATATAGTTTCTCTTCTTATATTCTCTATAGTTCTTTGAAAATGCTAGAAGTTAAAAAGCAGTTAATTAGTGCAATCAATTTCTATTTTTAAAAAAACTCGGTATCACATTATTAATTAAAAAGGAAACGAATATTACTTCTGTATCGCCTATTTATCTAGAAAAATAATAAGCCGGTTTAGTTTGCCGGTTATTCCACATTTGGCTTTATCCTTTTATCCTATCGAGTACATTTTACTGGTCTAAAAAATGCGGCAGCATTGAACTTGTCAAGAAGATGCAAAAGAGTTACATAATTTATAATTTCAAAAGCGATATTAAAATAGAGAATACTTTAGCTTCTTCCAAAAGAAATACAAATTCTTTCGGAAATCATCATCGCAATTTAGCATGCATTTATCATCTCGCAGAATGCGATTATTGTGCGAAAGATTAAAGTAAAAAATCTTGATGTAATTTATTTTTCTTTCTTTTTTTTTGTATAATTTAAGCTAAATGAATGCGCAGTGTGATACTAAGGTCCACTTGACCGTATGTACTTGCTTTCACTACAAAAATGCAATAAAAATGCGGTTTACCACAAATGTTATACGTCGCATAAATTTAAGTGCAAATGATTTGCGTCGCCGAAACGATATGGCACGATGCTCGTCAATCTATAGTCGTGTCTTATCATCTTAAATAAAACACGGCTCTCTCTTCTCTCTTCTCTTCTTTCTTTTTCTTTGAAAAGATGTATTATGTGATGACACGGCTAATGTTCACACAGTGAAATTTCCGCAAAAAGAAGGCGCTAAAAGTAGATTAATGCAACTCGAATTGTGTTTTATCGAAAACGTGAGAATAAATTCTGCTAACATTTTAAATTTTTGATAAGACCCCATAATCTTGTTCGTTAATTCAATACAAACTATAAAATAGTTACAGATCGCAGAGAAAATACTGGATGGAGAAGTAGGTTATTTAGTTATGCATATAGAGATACATAACTAATGTAACTATCCAGCAAATCATAACTCTCTAATATTACTCTAATTTTATACCGAAAAATGTATTGAAATATATGTGATGAGTGTGAAATAAATAAAGTATTTGTTTTCGATTAAAGCAACGTTCTTTTTAAATATTTAATTTATATAATGTATTAATATAATTTAATTTAATTAAAAACATATATATATATAATAAACATAAGACTTTTTTTACACCTGCATCCTCAATTATCTAAGATTTGCATAAGATGGAGAAATGCTATGCAGTCAGTACTAATGTCTTTAATTAAACGTTATTAAATGATAGCGTAGTCAACATTTCTCTGTTGAATTACGAAAGTAACAAAAATAGAGAGCAGGATCATAAAGTGTAAGCAGTTTAGCCTTTAGATGTAACGGCGGGCTAGGTGTTCGCGTTACCGTAATTCCGTTCCACTCTACTTAATAAGCCATCTCGCTAACGCGATAAGCGCGATTCGAATGTAACGATAGGTTATCCATAACTGTCGTTTAACTCAACCAACGTAAAATTCAAAAGGCGCGTCCTGAACACTCCATTACCCTTGGATACAGTTTTGAAGTTACGAATTGTGTGCAATACCGTATCGCGACTTCATTATAATTTCATAACATCGTGCAAGTAGACGAATCGTCAGTTATGCGAATTCTTTTTTACATAATAGAAGGACGCGGTAAGGACTCGTCTCACAATGTTCGTGCATCGATCGTCGCGTAAAAAATTATTATTTTTTTTCTTTTACGTAAAGATAAAATGAGATATTGTTTTATTATCTTCTATAATTTTTTTGTCTTGCGCAAAGATAAGGCGAAATATTGCTTTATAAAAATTTTGCGATCTCTCTTTTCTAATCCTTTGATTGTATCAATGTAGACTTAAAAGCATAAACATTTATTATATTTGTTACATAAGCTGTGCAGATTAAATTTTATTTCGTATATATGTATGTTTTACGTTGATTAATTCATGAACTGACTTTTTCTTAATGCAATTATAGCAATTTGTTCAACCGCGAGAGAACAACGGCATATGTTATACTTTGTGAGGAAAAAATATGGTTTAAATAGGATATACAAGAGTTAAGTCGGTCAAATTAGAAAAGTTACAAGATCAATATTTCCCGTTCTACAGGAAATTGTAACATCGAATTTTTTATGATATAAATATTGGTAGTTTAAACATAAATATATATATATCCGTAATTTTAGAAAAAATATACAATTTTTATGTATGCAAATATTATACCTGCATTACAAATAAATATATTACGACACATTGGTATTTATATCATAAAAAACTCGATGTTACAATTTCCTGTAGAACGAGAAATACTGATCTTGTAATTTATATATATATATAAAGAGAGAGAGAGAGAGAGAGAGAGAGAGAGAGAAGAAATAGAGATGCAAAGAGCTGAACAAATTCTGAATCAATAGATATCGAATTATAATAATGTATATAATTGCATATTAACATATAAAATAAAATAAAGTTTTTGTTTTATTCTTACTGATCAATTAATTTGATCGATTATATCGATCTCGCTCTACGTATTCATACCAAAAAGAAAAAAAAAAGTTTAATCACGAAAGAAATTTGTCCCATCGAATCTTCATTGAGAAAGAATTGATCGTTAATTCGAACTATCGAACAATCTTCAATCGAAAGGAAATTCAAGAGTTTCAAGACACTGGATATGTCGCGGCGCGGATGCATATGCGACGTTAACGACTTTGACGGATGTTATCGCGCGCTAAATCTACCGTAACTCGCGCGTTATTAAACCTTGCGGCCCAGTAGCTGGTCGGTCGCGTAACTGTTTGCCAAGCGAATCGAAGACGAGGCCGATCGGAATTGGTATCGATGAACTATATAAATCGACATTGAGCGTCCGTGCGTAAAGAGCAACTTCCATCGTGAAACAGCTGAATCGTTAAAAACCCGCACGTATCAGTTACGGAATGTTCAATTAAATTTCGGAGTCCGCGCGGATAATGTTTCATTAAAACATCATCACCGTGATATAATGATATAATATCAAACGTTTCTTTTTAGAGATTGCTTATAAAATAATAATTTAGATATTATTCTTTTGTCATATGTAGAAATCATCCCTAGCAACAATCAATCACTAGATACATATTATAATAAATATACTATATATAAATAATAACTTTTACTAAACACATTATCAAAATATGCAATTATGCAATAAAAAAGAACTTTTTTATTACATCATTAAATAATATTATTTATTTATAGTAAGACAGTTATTATAAATAGATAATTTTTAAATGTGATAATATAGTAAATAAAGTAATATGACTGTGAATATATAAGATATGCAAATTATTATTTAGTATTGCAATCTAAATGGACCAATACAATATATGAATAAATCGTATGTAAAACTCAATACTAAAATAAAAATCAATACTTTGTAATGTATGTTGTTATGTGCAAAATTAAAACAGGAGAAATTCAATTTAAATATTAAATCTTTATAATTTTCTAAAACCGTAACGTCCCCGCTCTCATTTTTTTAAGAATTTTAAGACAACAGTCCCGCGCGTGTGCCTTAAGAAACTCATTATTACATAATACCGCCCATGTTCGACACGTAGGTCGCGTACAAATACCCAATGTCCCTAATTTGTCAACGCTTGATTTATACGACCTCGATAAACGACCTCGTCCAGTGAATTTATGAAATAAAAAGTGTTATTCGAAAAATGTGTGTTCAATATATTTTATACGCAAACGCGCGTTTCTTTTATTATTTATTTGATATGCACTATGCATCGCGAACAAATAAGATGGCATTTAACGATCATGCTCTTTAATGGTAATTTACGTAATTTGTGATGCAGCGTTGTCGGCGATTAGCAAATAAATCTATCGTAGAAAACAGTATATTTGAGAATCATGAATGATATTATGATTTATTATCTTCCACGTTGACGATCTCACGGTCAAACGGCATCACGGTGTGTTTACGCTTAACCACCGTAATTTTTAACGGAACTACACGGGAATTTAACGTAGCGTTTTTTTTTTTCCAACAGTTACCGAAACGCATCTGTCACGGGAAAATATGAATGTATATTCGAAATTTGTAAATTATATTATAATTATTATTATATTACGTGTATTATGTTTTACCCAAGTCAATCGTCGCAAGTAAACTGTTCACACTTAATTGTGATGACTTTTAACCCGATTTTGGCGAAACGTGTTCGGCGATCTATTCTCCCAATTCTTTGTTTGCAACTCGTCGACTCGTGGCCGGCCACTGTCGTATCTTCCCGGCGACTAATCGCGAGAGGTGAGGTCGCCGGAATATGGGTCCCGCAGACGCACTCCGACGCTCGGTGAAAGGAGAGAAACTCTGTAAATAATATAGTGGGGATGGCTATAACGATGATTTTTTTTTCCCCATTTCGCCGCGATCCTCCTCGTACGCATTCACGGTCACACATATACGCATGATTTCGACGAAACGCACGCCCGTAAAAGCGGCACGATGAGGCGCCGATATAGGTGATAAGGCTCTTCTCTCTCTTGACATGGTCGTATATATAGTTATTAGTCGCGATACACCTCGACATACGGGATTTTCACGCGGTCGATGGCCCGCATTCTCGTTTGCTAATGCGATTTTAAGTTTATTTTTAAACGAACGTCTCCCTCTTTTCTCTCTTCAGCTTTCCTCAGTCGTCGATATGCGCTATTATACGAGTTACTCATTTGTAAAATAATGTAAATCAGATATTTTAGAAAGCAAAAATTTTTAGCTTACATCGTTATTGAAGATGCATAATACGTAATATGTTACGCATACAGTAAGACTTGAAAACAGACAATTTAGTATTTTAGTATGAATTTTTTCCATTTATGTATATCATTTTCCTCTTATCATTTTTTATTATGAAAATTTTATATCATAAATTTTTCTAGATTTGTGTATATTATTCTGATAAATAATATCGTCGTTTGTTTAAGTAAAAACCTTTCTTATATAAAACATATATTTTTTAGAGAAATAGATAAAAAAAACTATCGTATCATTATAGAATTATTCATCTCACTGTGTCCAAAATGCCTAAAATATAATCTCCATATAAAAAATTTTACGCCAATTTGCGAAATTCACAAGTATTTTAATAAATAAATAAGCATAAATTTTATATGCACTTTATTTTAACGATAATTATTCATGATATTGATCGCAATTGTAATGATACAGGTGTTGATATTAGTGTGGAGTAATTTCATTATTTTCGTGAAAGGAAGAATAAGAAAATTAAATAAAAACCATAACAAAGGGAGGAAATCCGAAAGGAAGCGATTGCAGACTAGTGCAATCCCGCTTGTGGTCCAGGTACTCAGAGTGCAAGGAGATGCTGGGATCGCGCAGAAGGAGCTCGGTAACGGTATTTGCCGCGAATGATCCCCACCCTTTCGAATACCATAGACGTAGTCGAACGGACCCAGAAGAAGACGAAGACGAACGGGAAATAAGATACGTCCACATTTTACGCGGCCTCGTAACACGCACCTGTCGCCAACGTCGCGCACCGCAGTGGGAAACGAGCGATTATACATCGTAATTCTGAGGTTCACGCCTATCGACCTCATGTCGCCGCTTTATTCAATCTTCTCATTTCCAATGCAGTCATATGTGGCTACGGCGATTATTTTTTTAATATAATATGTACATACATTAATAATTAAATTATCACATTAAGAGATCATCAATTCCTGTGGAAATATTACACGTGGCACATAAAATATGGCAATAACGACGGTAAACTTGCTGAAATTTATGAATCCACACTACACGAATATATTTCAAGAAAATAAACGATCAAACAGGATATATTTATTATGCATACTCTCGACAAAGTACATATATTAATATATGCAACACTTATTTGATGATAATTTAAAATTTCTTTTTACAAGAATAACTTCGCTGTATTTTATTCTTAAAATATTTTTAAAAAATCAATATTTGTACGAGTTTTAATATCACGTATAAAGGGGAAAGTCGAAGGCATGATTAGGTATGACATAGCTAAAATCCTGCATTTTCCGGTAAAGTCGTGACGGGATAATATATTACAGGCAGAGCCAGATTCCACAGCGGTTTTCCCTGGCCGCATACTGTGCTGAACGAATAACTACTTTTACCGCATGTATGGCAGGAATGTCTAATTGTGCACGCGTTTCTGATTGGGACCCACTTTCCTCTTCCGGTAGCAAGAGCACGATTATTTGCGGGGCAAAATTTCACGGGACTTAAATTACATTTGTTTTATATATTTGTAATATATTCTATTAATATATAGATATTAATTATATATCAATATGAAATTTATAAAATTAATGTCCTCTTTTCAATGTTGCGATTTAATCAAGTTTCTTAAAGAAGATAAATTGTCGGGCTGTCCGGTGTGTTTAAGATTTTTATATATTCAGGACCTTGGGCTCTATCTACATATATGATAAAAGCTGGTTATGGTCTGGTAAACATTAAAATTTTACAACTGGCAATTATCACGCTTGTTTGTCAGCGTTCATCCTTCGTTATTCCTGATGACTAGACATCCTGATTTTCAAGAACATGTCATTTTTCTCGAGATGTCCCCGTACATCGATCAATCTCATAGTTCTGCTTTCATATTTGCAATACTTGATTGAAAAGTTGTATATTTGCCTCACTTCGTTTATTACTTTATCATATTAAAACTTTGAAAAATTTCATAATGATATATCAATAATGTCAATTAGCAAATAATATAAAAAAATATAAATATAAATGATAAAATCAATATCATTAATAAAATATATACTTAGTTCTGTCCTTCTGTTGAAAATTGCAAATATGATTTTCTTTCAGACTCTCTTATAATCGCGCGCGAAAAAAATCTTACTTCAAGTATAAAAAATACCTCCCCCCTCCCCCTCCTCCCCCCGGTCAATACAGTAAGATGGCAGAGTATTGAAATACCTGCTCGTTCAATTCGCTAATCTGCCAGCAAGGGCGTCGCCCTTCGTGCTCGTCTTAACGTGGCGTAACAGAAGCCGATACTGAGCGGCACGCAGCAGGAAACGCAACCAAGTACATCCGACAAGCGCCGCGTCGTTGCTCCGCGTCGAGGCGTTTCACGCGCATTTTTATTCGGTCGATGACTCCCAAGTTGTATTAAACACCGGCTATACGCCGTAATTGAAATTACGTAGTACTGGAGTTGGAAATGCCCGGCTGGTCGAGTGCGCGATTTACTTCGCCGCCTCGAAGTATATCGAGATCACGGTGGAAAAAATACGAGGTGTATTCGTCCATACGCATATATCGCATGGCAATATTTCACGAATCGAGAATCTACTTGAATCGTAATTTCTGCATCGACAATGCGTTCAATAACAAATGAATCATTATCATTCTTTATAACTTTTTTTAGCTCTATTTATAGCTATTTATTAATAATTACGATCATCAACAATCCTTAAGCAACGATTTAAATCGGATATCGATTATTTTGCCAATTAATATCTAAACTTTAAATTGCGAAATCATAAATATCAATCGATTAATCAGAATTCGAATCCGTCTTAAGAATTCGCGATTATAAAAGCGGAGAAAAAGGAAGATGATTTATCATGGGGCGGGGAGGACACTATCGTGTCGATTTATACCTCGATCTAATTAGAAATGTCATGTTTTAGACATCTTCAAGGCTATCGTGTCCTTCGTGATCATCGCATGCTCGACATATTACCACACGAGAAGAAGCCAAGGGAGAAAGGCAATGTATGGCGAAAGAGAGTGTATATGTAGGTGCGTATACCTGTAATACGTCCGGGGAATTGTATGCACTGAGGATGCACTGAGCGCGCATTTAACTCGCTAGTGGTAAAGGTTGGTTCTGTTAGATCCCGCGTGTTCCGCAATTCGTCCTAATTCGTACCATTGTTATTCGCATATAATTTAATTTAAAATGTACGTATCCGGGTATAATCACTCAACCAATATAAACAACTCGGCGTTTTATACGAATCAGCTGATTATAACAACTTAAATAAACCTGAGAAGTTTATTCTCTAAACTGTTTTAAAATTATATTTGTAAAAATAAAGATTATGTATTCACGTTGTAAAATTATTGAGCATTATGAACTCTAAATGAGCTCGAATGTTTCACATAAGTTTTTTTATTTTTTATATAAGAATATATATTTAAAATGTTTTTGTAAAGATACGAGTTTCAAATCATTAGACTTTTTATTATAGAATCTTGAGTTTCGGATTTTTTTCGTAACGAGCGTTTGTTTTGCTTCATTGTAAAGAACTTCATTCCACTTTCTCTTTCGGAGTATATAACAATTAATGACTCCAATTGTCACGAACGTTAGGATTGTTCATCCTGCGAACCGTTCGCGAGTGCTTTCAAATCCACAAGGTACTCTAGTGAATTAAAGAGGTGATAAAGTTTCATTTTGTGAAAGTTATAGATTTCTAATATATATTTTCGGTATATATATATATATATATATATATATATATATTAAATTTGAAATTTTTTAGTTTTCATAATTTATGGGAAATAATGATAAATTGAAAAATGAGTTTATGACTATACAATATTGTTTTCGAAGATTATAGATGCTCGATTTTACACAAATATTAATCTTTTTCAATTCATATTAATTTATATGTTTTTTACAAGGACTAATACTTCCAAACGTTACAAATATCTAAAGAACGTCAAAAAGACATCTAGAAGATTCTAGATCTTCGATTAATCTTCTGAACGTCTGTAGCAATTTTACGAAGCGATGATTTTTACCTGAAGTTTTATATCCGGAAGTATCAGCATCGTTCGCGCGTCCGTTCGCCAGGGCGAACCGCGATTATCCGAGTTCACCGTTCGATCCGTGTCCTTGCCTTCCCAAACCGCTTCTTCGCGCACTTTCTCGCGTATCCCTTCGCGAGATAGGAGTGACACGCGACTGCCTCTTCGTCGTCGTCGTACTCGTCAGATATCTCTGGAGCGTTGCCGCGGGGGTTTCCGTGGAGTGCTCGCGGTCGCGTCGTTCGCACGGTCGACCGGAAGTGCGAGCGGCTCTTCTCGACGAGTACCGATATTCGGCGAATACTTAATCCGCGAGATACTCCGACGATTCACGAAAGCTCCCGCGAACAATGAAAATCGCGCACTGTCTACGCGCTAATAGTCGCGATATCCCAAAGATGTAAGAGCGTTACCGAACGGAAGACAGCAGCGGTGTTTTTTCTTTTCGTGTAGCATTCGGAGAACTAGAGGAAACTGGAGAACTCGCGTTGGAGAACAGAATGTCGGACATGGAGAACGGACATCTTGTCGTCGCAAGGACGAAATTGAGGAAGTTTCAAAATATTTCGGAATTTTAAAGCGCGTTGGAACTCAACGATCCGATCGACGCGATGGCGTACGCGACTTTCCGATCGACGTAGACGACGATCTATCAGCGGCAACCTAGAGCTCGGCTGGGATCGGTTGTGGTCGGCATCGTTCGGCGAAAGGGAAAAAAGAAAGGGTGAGCAGAAAAAGGAGTAGGGATGGGGCCCGATCGTGAGGATGGGTCTGCTATGCGGCCTACCGTGGAACATCCATGGTATAAGGAGGAGGAAGAGGGAAGGGGAAATATACCGCGAGATTATGGTAAATTTCTTCATGTCAGAAATCTTCCCAAACTTTCGACATCCTTGAAAGAAATTGTGGTCAATACATACGTGTGATTTTGTATGTACTAAGATAATTTGGCTATTTCATAGAAAACGTTATCTAATATCATATCTTTTTATGAAAATTATAATAAATATTTTTTCTATCGTAAACTTTATATCGTTTTCTTAAATTATCATTTATAAAAATAATTAAGAGCTTCATTGATGTAATTACATAATACTACTATGTTTCATATATGTGATAAATATTAATAATATTATTACAAATTTTTTTATAAGGTTATACGTATAAAATTATTAAAAACAAGAGATATGTGCGAGAGATATTTGTTTACCTTTAATAATCATCTCAGAAAATATAATTATTAGAAACTAATCAATTTTATCGATAGAAAAAATTAATTTATTGTAATATTTATTTTTTATTATTACAATAATTAGAAAGTCATAAAACTAAGCAAATCTCAATTTTCGTTAAAATATCGATCATTATGTTGTTCAGCAAAGTAGTCCCAATTGTTGACACAATGTAATTTTCTGTTGTTATGAGATAAATTATTATGAAGATTATATGATGATTTTTTTTTTTTTTTTGCATTAAATGTCAACCGCAGAGTTTCATTATGGAAAATTTCTCTCATTGTCAGTGAGCTAAATACTAATATAACCAAATATTTTTTTTTTTGCTAATCATCGAAAACTATTCCTGGTAACTAAATGTAAAATATTATAATATTATAATATTTTACTACACATTGAAATTATGTTCATAGTAAGATTTAATTACCAAAAGTAATACCCAAGGGTTAAACTCTCAAATTAACGTTTTTGTGACACTGGAGAATAATATAATGATATGTTCTCGTAGAAAAGTATATGGTGATAATGCTATTTTTTTATTGCTATCTTTTCATCATATGGTACTAATCAGAGTCATGATAAAAATACATATTCCTTGTTAGTGTTACATTATCATGATTGCAAATGTCATGTGAACGTGAACTATTCTTGAAATTACAGAGAGATCTTAGAATAATTTTAGACAAAGATATGGCCAACATATTCGAAAATATTGAAATGTATAATTAAATGTATAATTAATAATTCTTCTTTCATAATGAAAACAAATAATAAATATTTATTATTCATAATTTTATTATGCATAAAATGCTAAATAATCATTTTTATAACGAACAATGCTCCGTTTCGCATTATTTATTCAAATAATACTCAGAAGACTTTGTAACAAATTCTACTTTTTAGTTACACAAGTTTGCGATCTCGCATATTTATTCAACCGCTGTGATGATTGAGTTGGATGCAACAGATGGTTGCAAGACCTTTTCTTCAGAGGTAGTTCTGTAGAAGTATTTGCACTTCGATATTTCAAGCTGACGAGACTAGAATGTCATCACTTTATATATGTATTACGAAGCCAGAATAACTTAGAATTTTAGTGCCAAATCTGTTTGTGAAAAGAAACAAATTGCTACGTAAAATATCAGTAATTAATATCATTTTAATTAATTATATATAAGTTTATTAAAATATATACTTTAATTAAATATATAGCTAGTAATATACTTCAATTAAATTGATTAAATGTCTTACTATATATATGATTTTAACTTAACATCTAAGTGTCTTTAATTTCTCTTATTTAATTTCGTATTATTAATTAAATTGTAATTTACTAAAATTTTCTCATTTTTACAATAATGCAAGTTTATTTATTCGTGGGCTGAATTCGTTATGTGTTAGTGAGCATCAATGGCAACAATCAAACTTTCATTTGCATCCGGGGTTGGGTTTCCGATTACGACACACCTTCACGATTTACATGGAAATTATGCGGTTTAAAACGGACATAAATTTGGAGAATGCAAAATGTAAAATCTATTCAACGTTGCAAATCGAAAGTCGCGTGATGGAAAGCCGACGTCGCTACTGAAAGAACGGTGATGAGAGAAAGGCGCTCGCGATGATTAATTCACTCGGACGAACACACAGGTAGGCACGGAAACAGCGATTTTTCTGTCATCCGTTAATGGGACGTGGATTATAAGATTCGGCGAATATCAAAATCGTAAAAATTTTTGCCTTTCGAAAAAAAATGCTTACCCCGTTTTCATATTATGTAATCGATTGCGAAAGAATCGATTGATTTCCACCTGTCTGGTAAAACAATGAAATATATTCGTGCATAAAACTCGAACGCGCTCTAAATGACGATTTGCACGATGCTGAAATATCACGCTCGACGTCGAGATCGAATTGCAATTTACGACGCGCTGCGTGATTATTATATTTTTTCGTATCAGCAATCCCGCGTTATGGTAGTTTAACGCGATGCATGCAAACGAGTGCACCTGTGCACGATTTCATTTCTTTTTATATGAAGCGTGTCTATTGCTCATTTATAGCGGTATAGCTAATTTATAATGGTCACTCATCTTTCCCGGCTACAAATAAAAATATTCATTAAAAAACCCAATTTTAGACATAAGTGTCATAGTTAACTCGATATAGTTATCAGTCGCGATCATAGTTATCTAATATATTTCTTATGTTACCTACAAAAGTTGATATCAATAATGTATAGATATATTGATAATTTTTTTGGCACGTTATCAAACTCAAACTGGTAATAAATCAAATCTTTCTCTAAAAAAACGAATGAACTGATTAAATATAATGAACAAAATTGAATACTTTATATTTTATAAATATGATATTATAATCATAAAAATTGTAACTTTAATCAAAAATGTTTAAAAGATTCAACAATGATTTCAGTTTCAATTGCATGCCGGATAGAAACCGCTGTCTATTGACTTCCGTTAATGACATAACGTCGTTGTTTTCGAGGATCTTAAGTATGCAATAAAATCGAGCACCGTGGCAAGGTTAACAAGTGACCACGACGCGAATCGTGTTTTGCATTTGGAGGCACGAAAACGCACCGCGTGTCGACGACGCGTGCGATTACGCAGTGTGACGTGACTCACGCAAGACCCATTGCTTGTGCGGCATCAACCGAGGAAGAGGAAAACGCAAAGAAGCAGCTTCTCCGTCGTTTGGGAGCACCGGAAGGGGCGACAGCTGCGCCAGCGTGACTCACGCGAGCACACCGCTGGCATACGTTATTAAAGCGCTCAATCGAGTGTCGTACGTCGTCTTGCTTTCTATTCTACTCACCGTATATTGTCTTGTAATAAACAAAACCAGCGATATATAAAAGTATGAATCAAAGAACATTACAAATTTTTAAACATTCTGCATATATATCAACAAAAAATACGACATCTAAATTTTCAGAAATATAATACTAATAAATAATATTATTAATTTTATAAAAGTATAATAATTAATTATTACAATTTCATTTTTTAATGTTTGCCATAAAAAGGTGTATCAAAGTTTGTAATGCCTAAAATTTTTGAGCCACGAATTTTTATCTAAATTCTAACTTTACTGAATTTCTATTCTTTCATTTTAGCGCTGCATATATATAATAAATACATACAGCAAAATATAGGATAAAATCGAAGTAGCGGGTTAAATTGTTATACGTGGTTTAACGTCCTTACATGATTTTTACCTCGTTATCCTTTATACGTTCAGACTATAAAGGAAAAAAAAGAGGCAAAATAAAATTGCAAGGAAAAGGAAATACAGCTGAATACGACAGATTTTAGATTAGCCCTCGAGGAACATGTTAGTCACTTGTTCAGGGGAAGCACGTGCCAGCTCATCGATTTGTAATTGCAGCCGCGACGCGTCCCTTGCCCCATTGATGACTTGGTGCCAGACGACAACATACGGCAGGCGCCAGATAACAAAGAACGTGCCCTAGCCGGTCTTTCTCTCTAGGCAATATCAACCTGTACACGCGATTGTGAGTAATCCTTTTCAATTTTCAATCTTTTACATTTAATTTTATTCCAACATGATCCTGTTGTAATAAAATTTTAAATAAAATATTTATTCAAAGAATGTAATCTCTGTAAGCACAATATAAAAGTTATTATCTTCTTGCTGAGATAAGATTCGAATAATATAAATGTATATTATATGAATCATTTGATTATAAATTTCTGATTACATACTTATTTTCTTGGATAAGAAAGGGTTATTTCTTACGTCTGTTTCTATATTCGTAGCATGATGAAGCAACTCATACCGCAGATTCCTCGATGCAAACTACATTTCGAGAATTCCATAGGTCGTGGATGATTTCATGGATAACTAGAATTTACTCGTGTACCGCAATGCAATTCCACGTTGTATTCCTCTATTTATATCCTTATAATACGGAAAAATTGGTATGTTAACGTACCTAACGATTTCTTTATATTCTTATATCACTTGTGATACTAATAAGTAATAAAACTTGTGAATATATAAAGTAAATAGTTTCTTACAAAAACAAAAATTAAGAGATCAAAGGATCCGAAATTTAAATGCGGAAAAATTCAGATATTTAAACGTAATATTCTGATTAACAGATATATCTATACAATTGTATAGCATAATAAGTAGGAAAAGTAACAGTAGTAATAACTTTAATTAATACATCTATTCGATTACAGTATAGTAAATAGAAAACATAATAACTATACCATCTTATAGGAAATTAAAAATTCTATGAGAGAAGAAGAAAAAGAGAAAGAGACAAAACCTATGACTTATTATAAAATCAGATGTATGACAATAATTCATATTTATTAATTTAAATAATATTGTTGTAATATTAAAATAATAATATTTATATTTATATCTGCATATATATATGCAAATATAAATATAAATATATAATTAAAAGAATATTCCAACTATCTAATTATTTGTATATACATATTGATAGCTCAATTAAAATTATGTAATCAAATTAAAATGTTTGTTTAGAGCAGAAGAGTATTACACGTATGATAGATATGAGAGATAGGAAAAAAGAAAACAGGTGTACGTTACGCATCTCGCGACTTCCGGTACGGTAGGCTAAGATACGGCGCGCGCGTGGCAAAGGACGGAGGCGTATTTCGATCGCGGTCGGAGGTAGCGCGAAAATTTGCTCCCGTTTTTCTCAATACGATGACAGAGCGGTGACAACGCGGGCACGTTCACTGTTGTGCGACGCGATCCGAGAACACGAAGCGACGTACGTAAGCGAGACACGCGGCCGGCCGGCTGGTCGCCGTCGACCTTGCGCGCGTTACTCCACTTTCGAACGAGGCTAACCGCGAGGTGAACGTTACATCGTTTTGCCTTCGTGCGCATTTAGCAGATATGCGAGCGACATTTAACCCTTTCATTCGTGATACTTCTATTTTCGTAGTCGAGTGTAAGTATGTTACGATAATTTTTATTATGAAAGAAAAAATTTGCAAACGCGTTTTTTGGGAGGGAGGAAAATGTTTCTTTCTGATAAAAATAATTTTTTAACGCTCGAGTGATGGTTTATAATTATTTGTATGATTTGCAAAAGATACGCTTACAGATACTTTTGTTTGCATAGTTGACTAAATTATATTAAAAGAAATATAAAAAGCTATTAAAAAATATGAAAAAATTCTTTTAAAAATTTATAATTTAAATAGATAATGAAATTATGATACTTTGCGTGAGAAAGTTTGTTCTACAAGCAATGCAACTTGTGTTATGTTTCTAAGAAGAATCTCTATCGTGGTGTCTCTCATGGTGACACAGATAACGTCGCTTGGATGCGCGATAGTACATTTCACATCTTAATATCAGTAAGCACTTGTTCAGTAAATGCGTCACTAATGTATATCTATGGAATTTACCACTAGAATATTACTTATAACCGTTTCCCGCGCCGCAAAGTTTTTCAATTTATTTTTTATGACGTAAATATGACGTAAGTTCCGTGAAGAGAAAGATTACAATTTATAATGATGTGGTATTCACATATAGATCACCATGGCATATAAGAGACTCTATTATTTTATATTTGCTTAAATAAGAATAATTTGTTCGTATTTTATGATTAAGGCGATTTATAATTTTATATTTAATTAGCTTAATTAGCAACAAAATATCACAATAAATATGAATCCTGCTATATTGCCAGATAATCAACAATTTTTTGGCAAAACAATGTTTAATATTTCTTGGATTTTATCTTGATAATATTATCACTTTCTATTTATATAGAATAAATTTATAGATTCTAACAAAAAAAAATTTATAAAAAATATTGGTCTATAATTTTTCAATTGAGAAATAGCGACCTAAAATTTAAACGACAATTTCAGTTTTGAGTATATGTTGGAATTTAAAAAGCTCAGACTATCTTGATAATATTATCACGTTCTATTTATATAGAATAAATATTTATAGATTCCAACAAAAGAAAAATTTATAAAAAAAATTGGTCTATAATTTTTCAATTGAGAAATAGCGACCTAAAATTTAAACGACAATTTCAGTTTTGAGTATATGTTGGAATTTAAAAAGCTCAAACTAAACGAGAATTTCTATTGCTATCAAAATTGGTATTTAATCGAAAAGTAATTACGTTTACACGAGTACGATTTTATCGCTTGTATTTAGAAGTCGAGTGGGAAGACACGCATTCTTATGAAGGCGGGATAACAATGGCAGACACGTGCTATTTCACGATGTACATCTTGTTAAAGCAATTACGTGAATTGGATGAAGCCTAAGCATGCAAGAGCCGCAGTGTATAAAAAACACAACACGTTCCCCTATTCTTATCAAGATACAAAAATTTATTGTGAAAATTATTCCTTTATCTGTTTGAAAATTAAGCAAATTAGCACAGCTTTCTGAACGTATACATTATGCATAAATTAAGTTTAACGAACGCTTATTATATGTGCGATGAAACAGTCTTAAACTTGGACATATATTCTCATATCTATAAATTAAATCATCAAATTCCAATTTTTATAGAAAATATTTTTACTAAATATTCAATAGTGCGAGACATTCAATGAACACAATAATGTGTAAATTAAAAATAACATTCTAATGTAAAATAATTAATGACTATGGTTGATATAAAACGTTTCAGCTCGACGTTGTAGCTATTTCAATGGCAGGTGTCGTTATCTTTTTTCCACGATGATAACAGTAATAGTATATCGTAGTTTCATAGAACTTTCTTAGAATTTCCTTTAGATTCAAAACATGCGACTGCATTTGATATTTCGCGATTTATTTATACAGTTTAAGTGTGTATTTCGTATATAAAATATACGTAATATCCGACAAGAAATAATAAAAGAAATATCCGCATTACTTTCGCTAATTTTATCATATATTCTCTCGTATTTACAAACAAATAAAAACATTTCAAGAAAAAAAATTATATTTGGAGCAGCTGTTTTTTCGCGTATTATCAGACACAATGTTACTTTGTTTACGTTTCCTGACGATTCGTTAAATAATACAAGAAAAAAAAGTACATAATTTCACGCACAAGATTCTTATTTCAAAGTAATTTTTGACTTTTATAAAATATTATCCTTTTGTGTATGTTAAAAACAAAAAATATCCAGAATATTTTATTTCGGAGAAAAATGTTATATGAAGTATATAAAAAAAAATTTAAGAAAATGAGAAGAATGCTCATTTTTTCAACAAGATAATTTATAATTTTTCATTATTAGTTTGTTAAATTTGCTGTTTATGGTTTGGAATTATTATGTGTGACCACGAGTTTTATACTATATAATATAACTCTATTCGGATGTTCGTCGCGATGAAACTTAAAGATATACATGCAACGCACGTGTGTTTAATATGTCGTACGTTTCTTTGCACAGTGATATCGCATCTGTGCTCGAAAAATGCTCATTATTTATGAACGTAGTGTTACGAATCAATTTTCAACTTCTTAAAATTTTTCTCTTCACTTTATTGTCGTGGTTGTCTGATATTCATTTTGCGTTAAATTGCAAAATTACATTAAACTTATTTTCTACTTTCCATAGGTAAATTGCCTTTTCTTCCTCGCGTTCAACAGACTCGCGTTTATTTTTATCTTAAATATCGGATATAATTATCGCTAAATACGCCGTATTAAGGAAACGCAGGCAAAATTGATTTCAGTAACAGACGGTAGCGTTTAGCGGTAAATGCGACCCTGAATGCATCGTTACATAGAAACGAAAGTGAAAGTGAAACACGGGTCTTTGACAGCGATCATCCGGCAGATCGATGAAAATATATAGACACGCACCATGGGTCATCACATCCGCAGAATTTCCACGACGGATTAATTTCGCGCCGTAAAAAGCGAAATTTAACGATCATCCTTGAGGCGTTCAAAGGCGCGCGATAGCTTTGCTAATTCAAAATCACGAGACCGTGAAATTCGGTAGAAATACAGCGTAGTAATATACATATCAACTTACCCGAACGAATCGCGGCCGGTTGAAGCCGCCATCGTCGACGATGTCCCCTGCCACGATCGGAATATTCATTGTGGCATTATTTCGTCCCTATGTCGATCAAGAGCTCCGATCACCATCCGAGAACACTAATAGATTCGTCGCGTGCACCAAGCATCATTCGTAACACTTTGACGAATAACCGAACGTGATGCGCCGGTTAATAACACGCGTGCGCGATCCGAGAGTTTCAGGCCGCGACGAATTTAAATCGTGTTATAACCGTCGTGATAGAACGCTGCGGACGATCCTCGTCAACTCGTCCGTTCGCGTGACTCCTCTTCCCGACGACGTTGCTTCGAAAGCGAAGTAATAAAACTGTACCGCGCGCGACTCTCGATTTCGTCGATCGGCGCGGAAAATCGAAGCGCGGATCGATATCGAGCGGAGGCGGGGGAGGGGGGGATCAACCGTAGAACCGCCGCGGGGAGGTTAACAATAATTGGCGCGAAACAATGCTGTATCTCCTCGGCGAGTGCTCCGGCATCGCGCACCGCTCAGCAGGACACAGCGCCTATGTTCACGTTGCTCGGACACAGTGGGTAACCCCGATCGCGAGCCGAATGTCAACCGTACGTCAATCGCGCGTAACGGATAAGCGTGATACGCGGCGAGAGTACAGGAGACGCGTACCACGCGACCGCTCGTGTTGGACTGTCGCGCACTCTCGGAGCGCTGGCGACGCAGCGGCGCCCCTGCAGATACCGCACACGTACACACGCACACATACCAACCTACACACCGATGCGAGCCCATTGCAAGTCCCCATGTACAATGCACCATGCTAACCGATGGCCATTGGTCACGTTATTTATTGTCGAGCTTATTGTCAGAGTTTCCGGTAATCGCATGTCGGTTAATCCTTTTTTTTTTTTTCAGAAATGTTTGAATAGGTTTTCTTTTTGAAAATACTGTGTGCTTTTCCTATTTTCCGACCTTCCAGTATTCTGTTTCAGTTTTTCGCAGATGCTCTTAAACCCTTCTTACCGTAGCCGATAATATACGTTGTTGCTAATAACTCGTGTCATTAATCATTTAAATCGTCTAAACTGTCAGAATTCTCGCAGCAACCGTTATTAAGAATAAAAGATTCGCGACTGTCGACTCGGATTAAAGCCGAGCAACGTGGATTAGCGCGCGTGCCCCGATTAACTATAAATTATAGTGCATTTATGCATTTTAGCGACACAGCTGCATTAAAACCTGTCGCGCAGGTATTGACATAAAAATGAAAGCATAAAAATATAAAGGACTCAGCGTGACTCACCGTATCCATTTTGAAGAATTCGTTGGAATTTGCATCTATGCCTAGCTATAAAAGTTCTTCCGACTATATATACAATATATCTGTGTACCTGCTTTTGAGATCCAGCTTTCAAATTACTTTGTCCTTATACCTTTCAAACAAGTGTGCGACAGAAAGGCGCTTTTATTGCACGCTATGATTTTACTGTGAAAGCTAAATGCGTAAAAGATCTCTAAAAAAGTTGTAAGAATTTCTTATTGTTACTGGTAACGAAGATTCTTTTCACAGCGCGAAAAAAGAACTAGTATTGGCGCGATTTTGGTGAAATTATATAGTACACTAGATGCCAGAACTGATTTAACATGAAATTAACAACATTTCGGAGCACATTTAAACTATACGCATTCTCTTCTAAATATTTGTGTACCGTGACTCAGAATTTTATCGGATAATGAGTTGGACATCTATAATCATTTAATACATGTAAAAGATTAGACGATAAATGTAAGATTAAAAGATAAATGACAGCTCATTTAAACAATTGATTTAATCAACAAAAATAGCTTTGAATTTCTTAATCAATGGTTATAACACAAATATCTAGATAAAATGTGTAGAGTTTCAAAATAAGTAAATAAGTAAATAGTAAGACACTTCTAGAATCCAGTGCTCTTTTATATATATATATTGCCACATTTTTTTGAAAATGTTAAGACTTCTTTACAGAAGGATTCCTAAGTATTTTATATTCGAGAAGATTACTTCTCACACATAACTCTGTTTTAAACATTATACTTCTTATATAGTATATATCATTGATTGTTTTAACATTGCCCTTTGCATTTTTTTAATGCGTGTGTGCAGTCTCAATATATATAGTCTATGGTCGTAAAAATTTAAATTACTTAAGCACCTACATTCAGGGTATGTCTAAAGTATCCACTTTCTTTGCAATACGAATTCTACCGCTGAAAATAACACGAAGAACTTTTTTACACCATTGCTCCTTTCGCGGAATTCTGACGAGGTATGTGTCCATAGAGGTATACCCTGACATACTGTGCCGCGGGCACCCCGCAGTGGCGTAATCGCGGGGGGGTCCGAGGACGGTCATCGTCGGGAAAGGTCGAGGCGGCCTTTCGCGCTCTGTGGAATGCGACGAAGAAATCATCTTCGACGGCGCATCGACGAGTACTCGATGAACATTCGAAGCCGGACGTTATCGTGTCGCGGCATCACGATGTGAAACACGTGGTACATTCCTCGAAACCGCTTACGAGTATGTACCTGCGATCGAATTTGGTGAAAGGACGGGCGCGTTTTCGAAAGTCGGGGCGCGTCGTTAAATATGCATTAATGCTATCGACCAGGAGGTGATCGGTTGTTGCCGACAGGCAAGTTTACGCAACGTCATTAAAACAATTATTAAAAATTTCGCGGCAGAGGAAGGACGCGAGACGAACATTAGACAAATTTGTGATCATTGCTTGGAAAGAGGATCGTAGATAGTTAGATAATATTGAAACTCGCGCGTCGCCATTCGATAATTATATCAGATTGTCGTAATTTAAATCCACTTTCCTGGTATAAATAAGACATTTATATCGCCGGTTACGCGTAGCAATAGCTATCTTATAATTATTACGACTATTGCATCTAGGTCACGATATCATGCATAATACAGAATTACACCATCATGGTCATTAATTGCGTTGTTTATAACATTTGCTTTTGCTATTGCAATATGTAATTTTTTTACAGCAGAATAGAGAGAGTGTATAGAAAATTATTAAAATATTTCAAATTTTTATAAGTTACATAATATACATATATATATTTAAATAACTTTGAAGCCAACAATAAATGTAAAGCTGTTGTCATTTTATATGTTTTAATTTCAGATTTAACAGATGCAACTACAAAACAGCATTTGCACTAAATGTAAATTATGATGGAGTTGGAAGGATTATGCAAGTACATATATAAGAAAAACTGGATCGCGTCCTCGTCTTCAGAAATGAAGAAAAAAATGATAAAATGGGAGAACTTCGGCGTAAAACAGGTGAACAATCAAGGTATGTTTCTCTTAAACATGATCGATCGATATCACGTGTAATGCACGCGTGATTGCGTGTCATAGCAGCTCGCGACCGACAATTTCGCTCACGTTCCCTCGATTTCTCTTGATATTCATGGCTTTAACACATTCGATGCGATGGCCTTTGACTGTGCGAGAATCGAGGATTATCTAACGATGAAATAAACAGATTTCATTTCTTTTGTTACTAGCTTGCTATTTTTATTTGCTATTGGCATTCCGTTGATCATATACGTATTTTATAAGCGTAATCAGCCGAATTTTATGCTTATTTAATTAAATATAGGTATAATGCCGTTCATAAATTATTGGATTTGATATAACACTTTTTTTTTCATGACGTGTTTAAATAAATATCTTTAGAATAAAGATCATTATATATATATATATAAAATATACACAACAAAATATAAATTTTTTATCCTTGCGAGGAAATAAAATGGAAATATATTTAATTATCATTATAAATATTATTTAGCTTCAAATTGAAGAGCGTGTGTAAACTTATGAATACAATGTATGATATAATGTCATTGACGATTTCTATTCTCATCGGATATGTTGAATCAGAATACCTCACGATTACACGATGCTGAAGAATGTTGAGAAATAACAGATACACAATATAGATAATAATAATAATAATATTTATAATATTATTTATAAATTCGCGTATTCACAGTATAGATACAGAAATGGATACTTAATATAAATTCTAAAATTACGTATTTAACTACAATATTAACAAATAGTTCGTTCATTACGAGATTCGATCCATAGGCAATGTGATTTCAATTTCCGCCGTATTTTCTACAGATACGTATAATTACTTCGGGGAAATACAGCTGACGGGCGTGCGCGCTTTCTCTCGTTATCTTCTTTTCACGAATATCGTTCTATATATATAAAAGCTGTGTTGAAATATACATGTACGCATTTAAGATGGTCCACGTAACGTTTTGCGTTTTCGCCGATAATGTATAAAAGAATGTGCACGCGGAACGAGTTCGAAAATCGCACTGTGCAGAGAATGCGACGTCGTGGAGATACTTCCGCGATTTTTGCGGCTTGAGGAACCGGCTCGTTACGTCGCCTTTCGCTAGACATTTCGAACGTGCCTGGCATAGTTACCCCACCGCGTGGCACGCAGTTACTTGCTAACTAACTAACTAAACGATGCGATTTCGCTCTCTTATTGAGGCAGTAAAATTTTTCAAGCGCGCGAGATTGATATTTTCCACGTTGCATTTGGAATTATTTTTTACATGCGTTTCGCTTGTGATGTTATGATACGCATTAGCCTATTCGAATACTCATCACTCATCGTCAAAGGTGGTAATCGATTTTTTGTCAACATTGCAAATTCAGCGTGCATGTAAAAAATGAACGAATTGCAATCTGTTCTGTTATTTTATGATTTACATTGATTAATTTCTCGCGCGACTTTAAGTTTTTGATATTGCTATCTTTTTTCATTTATATAAACGTGATAATAGACAACATAATTGTATATTATGTCGCATGTTATCTATTGCCGTAATCGGATCCGTAATGTTCACATATCCGTTTCCCAAGATTTCCATTTCTCTCCCTCTCTCTCCCTTCCTGAGTTTATTTCATCGCTATCAAAAGTATCGATAAATATCAAATATCGCGAACCTGTGTTACCAAGCATTAATTATCACAAAATGCAAACGTTGCGTTGAATTAGCTATTTCTCTTAAAAGTAGTTTCAGTTTTTTTGCTTGTAGATAAATGTGTATCAGTAGTGAAATACTTGCATTGTAAAATATGCAAATGTGTTTTTTTAGGACGAGTAAAAACTATTATTAAAATTTGTCGCAGAATTATGCGTCATTTCAGTGTACAAAACAACAAAATGTTTTAAATATATATTATTATTGAAAATATCTTTATATATTGAGGATTATATGTGAGCAATGAATGAGGCAAATGTCAAATTATGCTTTGCAGTCGTTTTATCGGGCCAGAGAAGAAAGAATTATAGATAAATCATCATTACTGTTTTCATTTCATAATGTCGAAATAAGATAATTACGAACCTCATCCTCATGCAACAATTTCCGATTGCATGCAAAATATTATTACGCCAAAAAAGGCGTATTTTTGTTACATTACTGTTTTCTATAGTAAACGAAAAGTTACTACAAAGGTAAATAATTTATACAAATACATCTCAGTGTCGTATAATTTCGAATCGCGACAACTCTCGAGATGAAAAATATATATATATATATATTTACAGTACGTACATAAATAAATGCAAATCTATCGCCTGACTCGTCGAAAGATATTAGTAAAAAAATGCTAAAGTTTCGATAAGGAAATCTATCTGTACATCGCGCCGGCAAGCAATTTAAAAAAATTGCCAACTCGTCGCCAGTTTTTACGTATACGTATTTACAAGTGCGCTTTACTGGCGCTAAATATATTTTATACCGTCTCTTCGAAATAAATCTTAGCGCACTTTTTTATCGAGTATTGACGCAAGTATCGCTACGTCATATAAATGTGTTAATTATATTTTTGTACAATATACCTATATTTGAATGTTTAAATATGTAAGGAAGACACATTCGCGAATGTTTGTTACACTCGCGATTCGAACTTAATGCGAAATCTCGCAAATACAAAAATTTGATTTACGCCGGAAAATCACTAAAACATGGAGTTTTGCTCTTCTTCATTTTCCTCTTTATGATATCGATTTATCGTGCCACATGATATTCCCCATTTGTCGTTCCAACGATATACGAGGTGTAAAATCATCACAGCAACGAGTTAGGACGGAAACGGGATACTTTCCAGTACGTTATGCCGAACTTAAAAGCTCTCTGCAACAACAATGGATAAAGATATGGCGATAAGTATATTTACACGCGTAGGTATTCCAAAAACTTAAATGTCAACAAACACTAGCTGTTAGACGAAAAATACGTGAGTCAATTATAGCACTTAATATTTTCAGAAACATATTCTTTGCTTTATTATTATATTAGAAATTGCATTGGAGATTTGTTATTTATTTTCCATAAACGTGTGCCATATTATTCGCGAGATAAAAAAAAAATATTAACATAATTAGTAAAATCAAAATTAAATTATACGATTCTGCACTTTCCGGTAATGTATGCGGGTATAACAATATTATGTAAATAATAGATATACTTGACGCTACCGCGTTTCTTGATACTCGAGATTATATTAGCGACGACTATATTGTCTACTTTCCGGATATATGAATGAATATTATTTCTAAAGCGCATGTAATATACATGTAAGAAACCAAGCATGCGATTCAAACGTGCCTTGTTTGCCCAGCAAGCATTACTTTTACATTAATAATACTTACGTCGAAAGTTCTCTTCCTAGTAAACCAGATCCGACTAATCCGGTACGTGATCGACTCCTATTTAGCTGCGCTCTCCTTTCCGCTGCAAAATAAAAACAGGATTGAACTCATTACAGTAGGCTTGATACTGTTCAAAGATAGTAGGATTTATGTACCGTACCAGAACGTGTAACATCTCGAAAAAAATTATTTGCTTTATAAAAAAGTTAGATCTTTTACAATTATGGCAAGATAGAAATGGAAGATTATTCTCTATAAATTGTTCTTATCTCAGCATCTTACAAAACCATACATGCTAAATGGTATACTATACAAACATTGAATATGTCGAGGAAAACAAGATGAAGGCAAGCAAAAGTAACTCGTTATTGCATTTAATTACATATATATGTTTTTATACAAAATAGTCTGTAATACATTATTTATCAAAAACTTGATTGTTTTATGTCATATTTAAAATTGGAAATTAAGAAAAAAGGTTTACATTACATTAACAAATATAAAAATAATATGAACTCTTTTTTACAAACCAAGATATTATGAGGAAAAATAGAAAATTCATTTTAATATCGCAATACATTACTTAGTAATAATATTAGAAAAATTTGTAAAATTACATCTAAATCTCATTGAACTTTGTAGTCTAGATATCGCTAATAATCAAAATAACATAACAGAAACCATCTCATAATATTATTATTACATTCTCGTATTCTCTGCTTTTTTTCATCAATATATTTGCATATATCAAATATGTATATAAAACTCAAAACTAAAAATATCTTTTTTTATTATATTAGAATATTTATTCTTGTTTGTCTGAGGTATTTGATGTATTCAAATAAAATGCTATGTAAATATATTACAGGTTCTCAGATCACAGTATGTATCACAATTGTCAGTCTTGAATAGCTGGTATGGCATATCCTTTAGATGTAATTACATATCTACAGATAAGCAAGAGTCATTTATATTGTACATCCCATTAAAAATTAATATAGAGTTTTGTTATTTTAGACATAAATAAAGCGTAAAACAATCTCAAATTAATATAATTAGTGGAAGATAATTATTCTCTTACATTGTTTTCTAAAATTATTATTAATTATAATGTGAAAATATCATTGCAACAATAAACATGGTTTTAAGATAAGTTATTGCATTGCATATTTTGAAAAATTGATGAAAAAATCAGATAATGATTTCTAGAATATGTTAGCGTTTTTTGGAATATATCTTCGTAATATTGGAGCTAAAAATATTTTTTTTTCTTTCATCAGTCTTCTTGCATTTTTTATATCAGTCTTGTCCAGTTTTAATATAATGTGTAATTATATCATATAGTGTTTATGTTATTAGATGTCTGCCAAAATTTCCATTTCTTTTTCCATAATCTATCCTTTGGTTTTTTCATTTTATTAAGATTATTTTTTGCATTTGGACTGCTTGCTTTCAGAATAAATGGCTCGTACGTGTTTGCGAGTTTTCCAAAAGTTTTCCCAGACATATTCAGATTGTTCTTAGCAGTACGAATAGGATTTGGTTTTATTAAATGCAATGGACTATTTTCCGATAATAACGTAATTCCACTCATTTCAATCAATAATGGCGATTGCGCGTTAGTTATCTGGTCGGTACTTGAAAACTGTGTAGATATGCTGGAGTTTAAAGATCTATTTTTCATATCTAGTATACTTTGAGTTTCGTCTTTATGTCGCGTTAGATTTTCAAAATTTTTCGACCTTAAGAGTTTTATCGGAGTACGTGCTGCTTTAAGTATTTTAGTGTGAAGACCGTCGATTGATCTTGACATTTTTGCACTTTTTGCGGAATTCAAAGTTATAATGGACGAGTTCATGACCGGTGGCATAGTACTACTCATATTAGGCGGACTTTGCAAGGAATTGTGCAATCTACAGCGTTTTGCAATTTTATTGCTCGCGTGTATACGTTTACGATTTAATATAGCGCGGCGCACAATGCTATTTCTCTTGCGTATCTTATTGACTACAACGCGTTTCTGTTTAACCGGACTAATTATATGTGCTCGTTTAATAGAAACGTTTTCACTGACTAACGGGCTTAATTCCCAATCAGTATTAATGCATCTGGACTCAAAATTCGTAACTGTTTTTAACAAAATATCTCTTTTTGGTGTTTCATCGAATACTGGCATCGCTGTATAATACGGAAGATTACAACGGCTGCATTGCCTCTTTTTCTGAAAGAATGTGACTCTAGATGAATGCTTTATCTGCTTAGGTGTTTTTTTTGCCTCGTCTAGCAACATTCGCTTGTAGAACTCCTGATTTTCTTCCGGTGTAAAAAAACTCGTCGAATCATCCGTTGTACATAATTTAGTCATAATGCTGTTCGAAATCATATTGCGGCGCACAGTCTCAGTTGGAGTTACGTTTTCATATTCGTGCATTAGTTTAGTAGATAAAGTATTAGTAAACATATACGGTTGAGCTGCTTGGTCTCTCTTCACCATTCGTTTCCAGATGTATGTCCTATAGAACTTACCACCAGCTACACGCGTCTGCCGTTTGCGTCGTTGATCCGGTCGACTGAAGGCCGATCCAGTCTGTAATGCTTCCATCAGACTATCCATAACGCCTTCTTGCGTTTCGTGTGCGTTCATATCGACTAATGCACGTTTGCGAGCGGCTCGGGCCGCCTTTTCCACTTCCGCTTTTTCGCGCGCTTCTCTTGCCCGTCTCTGCTTCTCCTCGCCTTCCTTCAGTTTAATTATCTCCTTCTGCGATTGCTACGGTGAGAACATAGACGCGTTAAGTACCGATTCAATAATGGTGCAGTCCAAATTCACGCGTATTTACCAAGAAATCGTCTTTGAACGTCTTGATATCGCCAAAGAATTCCTCTATAGTGTATTTTTGTTTGTCGAAGGAGAAGAATTCGGAAATGTCCGTGTATAAGGTATCCATATTTTTAAACATGTTCTGCAAGACTTCGTAAGATTCCCTGGCTTTCTTGGCGAATGGCTACAAAGTCGCTTCGTCAAGGAAATATTTTTGTCTGATCAGTTCAGTATCTAAAGTTTAAGATATTAATGATTATTATTAACAAAGAAACGGTAAAGGATACTTTCATGACATCTATAAAGAAGTCCTCATCACATTGTGGAACTTTGGCATTCGAAAGATCCTGTTCGAGATTACGAATATTGGTTTCCATTTGACGTAATGTTCGCTGAACGTTTTCCAAAGATACTCGGCTAGCGCGATCTACGTGTGCTAATTCTTCAATAAAGTTGAGACATTCCGGGAATTTTCTCTCTATCGTATTCACCAAATAATGCATAAGAGTTTGTTTGTTATCAATATCTTTAGTACTAGTTAACTGAAAAAAGAACTATTATTACAAAACAATTTGCGTCGAGGATGAGCGATTTGTATGGCATATACTATGAAATAAACCTTTGTAAGGAAGCTAATTTCAAATCCAAATGCTTGACCATTTTTGGAACCAGAATTCATATAATTGCCGAGTAACAATATTAATTCGAGTATCCGTGCAAACTTTTTGCTATTCTTCACTTCTTCACATGCTGCTGTAGCTGCTACTATGTCAGGTTTCACATCTTGTACCAGCTCTTCATATCGCAACATGAAGCTTAATGATCTTAATCTGGGCAGTAACCTTTTTATTGTGGATATCTATAACATCATATTAATCAATTTTATATTTATAATAAATCCAAATATAGTAATTTGTATTAAAAAAATCAAGCAGGATTACTGTAACACAGAATTGTTCGGCTTCAGTCAAGTCATTGTACTGATCCTTGTACATCTGTAACTTCGATAATTGATCCGGTGGTGGTAAATATTGAATTAATCCTTGTAATATATTGTCAGAGATAACTGGTCCCTCGCATCTAAATAAACACCTTTTCACTTCTATGTAAGGCATGTGCTTCAGAGTGCCACCAAGAAGTATACATATATTTTGAGCCACTTTACTGTCCAAAACTTTGAGATCTTTTACTTTCTTCATTGTAGCTGACCTGCGTACATAGCAAGGTTTATTGACTTTCTATATTAAAATAAAAATGATAATCGATAAGATGAAATTTACTTATCAACTACATCGTCCATTTTTTTCCCACTTGGTTTTGATGCAAATTTTTGCGCGAGACCATCCAATATTTCTGGACTAGCTAATCTATCTTCTTGTACTTTTGTCCAAAATGATTTTTCTGTTAATCTATGAGGCAGAATCTGTGAAATGCGTAAAGATTTACTCAACAGAAAATACGCTTAAGAAATAATTCAAATCAATATCGTATCTTCTATCATAACAATTTGATCAAACAATGTAAGTTAATCACACGTACCGCTTTCCAGTTCGCCCTTTTTAGTGGTCCGTCTACTTCCCACTTCTTTTTCGGTTTTAGTCCGGGAGGCAAAACCTGTATTGGAGTCGGTGGAGATAATACTCCCATCATTGGTGGCGGTGGAGGACCCATTCCTGGCATTGGTGGTGGCGGAGGTCCTCCCTTTCCAGGCATAGGTGGAGGTGGAGGTCCTTTCGAGCCGGGCATAGGTGGCGGAGGTGGACATGTCATTCCGGGCATTGGTGGTGGAGGTGGACCGACACTACCGGGAAGAGGAGGAGGTGGCGGTGGCAGTGAGCCGCCTATGCCGGGCATAGGTGGTGGAGGCGGACATACAGCAGTCCTCTATAGTCATGACAAATTGATATTATAAGAGAGAGACTATGAATATCTAAAAAAAAATTTAATATATCAATATGGATATGTATACTTACAGAGTTGCCAGACTTTGCTGTTCCCTGCTCCAGTTCCTTGATCTTGTTTTCTGCATGCTGAAGCTTCGCTTCGGCTTCTTGTCTACTAGCTATAGCTTCCTCTAGCTTCTGCGTTACTTCTACCAGCCGGCGTTCCTCCTCAGCCCGTGATTTCTCGACTAGGGTATCGATTAACGGTTGTACATCAATCTGGAAGCGCTTTGTCGCGCTGAAATCCGGATCACAGCCTGAACGATGCAATACGATTTGCGATATACATTCCTCGATAAGTTTATAATACGCCGTTCTAAAAAGTAAGCGAAATAAATAAGCGTCATTATAAGGAAGATAAATGAATTTGGGTATAATGATTCGTTGATAAGATCGCGAAAATAAAAGTAAATATACAATTGTCTACTTACCGAACCAGAGCATCATCTCGAATAAATAAAAGATGCTGAAGTATAGATAAAAAGTACGGTTCAG
>NW_021851887.1:1127879-1148647 GCF_003651465.1 Formica exsecta
TCAGCAGTAGTATCCATTACCATATTTTTAACTACTTCAAAGCAGTCATTAACGTCATCTAATTCTAAACGTACGTTATCAAATCTTTGTACAAATTCCTCGTAATCTTCTTCTTTATGATCATTAAAAATTTTTAAATGAGTCGCCAAATCTTCCGACTCGTCTTTTTCTAACATTTCGAGAATGTCAGCTAAACCGACTCGCATTACTTCATTTCTGAGGTGTAAGCGAAAATCTAGATCCTCGGCGGACGATATTATCGAGTTTATGAGTTGAAGACATACTACCTACGACATAATATCCTATTTGTAACGAACAAATAAACATTTTTTGAACAAATATAAAAATAAAAGAGAAACATAGCGACTTGCTAAAAATTTTCGCGCGTATATAATGACATTGTAGTGATTCATCATTAAATTACTAAACACAAATTTCATAAATCTTTTAATTAATTTGATAAATTGTACAAATAAACAAAACATACCCTTAAATTTTCATTCTTTTTATTCATCAACCCTTGTACGATCGGCAAAAATCTTTCCCGACCTTTGAACTCGCCGTTCATAGTAATTGCATCTAAAACTTTTTTGTGACTATCGCTCGATATGAGGCACACCGCGCCGAGTAACTTTACAGCTTCGGACATTACGGACGGTTTCGTCGGCTCCAGTGATCTAGCTACGATCGTAAGAGCTTCGTGATGGGCCAACATTTCCTTTATACCAACGGTATTATTCATAATAGCCTTTAAACAACGAATACATTCGTACTGTATTCGCTCGTAACGGTTGTCACTGAGGAAAAACAAATTATTTTTTGTATTAATAAAGGATCACATAGATTTCGTAATATAATTCTGTCACAAGCAGGATGCGTATCATGCAAAACTAAAATAAAATGATTGAATAAAAATTAGAAATATTTTTTGCTGAATGGCGCAAATAAAGTAATTAAACTATTTCATAATTATGGAGATCTTGCGTTTTTTGAAAATTAATCACTTTTTCGTTATTACTAGCAACATTTCGTTCTCATTAGATGTAAAAACATAGGCGATTAAAAAATATTAACGTAACAAATAGTATCGCAAAACATTCAAGCAAATAGTACTTTTACGTGAATTACCTATCATAATATATGAAGGCACTGGAATAGAGAGAACAATATCGATCGTTAGAGAATTAATTCAACGACTGATTTAAACGCTACGGAACATCTTTTTCGAGAGTGTGTAAAACTCACTTTCGATAACACTCATTGAGAGTAGCCAAAACTTGCTTGAGCCCTTTGGTACCAAACTCTTGCACCCAGCTGAGCGGATTGTTGGTGAGCGCGATCCTGAGGGATTCGATGCAATTGTAGATTTTGTTGACACTTAAATCGGGTTGCGCCAAATATTGTATATAGTCTGCCGGCTTGTCGAATTTTGATCGGTTCTCCTGTATACTGCCTTTGTAGTGCAATACCAACATTTCTTTCTTCTTCGACTCCGATTGCTGGCGCAAGGGTTCTTTCTTCTCCTCGGTTAGATTCATATTGGCCTAAGCAGAAAAATAGCAACAATTTATTCCTTGTTCTTTTAAAATATTATTCGATATCTTCGATACAGTTAAGAAATATCTTATTATTAAATAATTACTGAGTACATTATTTACATGGTATCGGAAGTGTGCATAAAATTTAGGAATAAGAAATTAATTATGCGTATTTTCTATAGAATTTGAGCTAGAAGAAAAGATATGTCTACGAACTTAATTATTAGAGTACATATGTATGTGTAAAATATGTCCAATGTGCACACTCACCAGCATTTCCTCGAATCTGTCGTTCACTGTCTCCTCATCCATCCTCTCGATGATGCAACGCTGTTGTTCGATCTCGTTGATGTCGTCGCCGGAATGTGGCCTGGGTATGGTGTTGCTGCCCGAATAGCCACGTGTTCCACTCCCGCGACCGGCCTTTTTCGGTCGACCGAACCATGTGTCCAACTGCAACAGTAATTTTATGCCGACATTTTAGAAAGTGTTTATTATTAATTTATTAAAAATTAACTTACTTAATAGCACCATAATCAATTCTCCGCGTTTTCAATTTAACAAAGAGAAAGCTATCTCCAATGGAGCAATTTCGCTTTACTATCATTATGCTGTACATATCATTATCAAGATTTTATTTATTCTTTATTTATTCCTTCAGATAATAATAAATACTCTTGTCTACATAATAAGATAAAAATTTTGATATAGAACAATATTTATGTATTGTGAGAGATGGAATATTCATAGAGCTGAGGATCTGCATATCTAACGATTTGTGAAAACAAATATTTTATAAAGTAACACTAGAAATTTATACAGGATGCTCTTCGGAAATCAGGATCTATATAAGCAATGAATCGCAAAGGTGAACGTTTCAAATTGATCTGAGAGATGAAATCTCGAATCGAACGTCAATTCAATCGGCCCGCAAAAACGTTTTTAATAAACGACATTCCGATACCCCAGTTCAATCGTAAATGTTTTCTTTTTGCGGTAACGCGTGTGCGACTCGAGTTTGCATTTTACGATGACATAATCGTTCAAGCGGCACACAATTCGCGCTCGCACGTAATTTAGTAACATGCTTGGAAGTATGTTGAATTTATTGCGGGATGACACGAAATCGCACGCCGGAGATGGAAGCAATTAGTCCATCCACTTACCGCGAAATAACTGGACACGCGTTTGCACGATACGCAACGCATTTGATGCGCAAAAGTGTTAAGGAAGAAGCGACCGGAAAATATTTGCCACGTCGTGTCCCACCGGCTATTAAGCCGACTTGCCGCAATTTTATTAAACTCTGAAGAATATTTCGCACCGAAATCGAGGCTTGATCGGTGCGATCGGAGAAGCTACGAATTGTAATAAGCATGCAAACGTGACGAAAAGTGACACGTGTGTCAAATTAACTACCGCTATTATACATTCTTCGATTGCTGGGTAATACAGTTAAAGAACGACGGCTATATACGTGCATAAATCATCATACTGTAAAATCTTTTATCCATAGCGTCTTTCCGCTACGATAAATGCTGCACATCCACAATAAATGATAACAGAATTGTCTCGTATCAACTTCAGCGTTTGATTAAAAAACGGCATTGCGAAAGCTCTAGAACATTTTATCCGATAATTATTAACTCTACATCAGTAATGCAATTTATAGTGGTATCTAGGATGACGTTTTCTCGTGATCTCACGGATTCGCGAAAGTTGTCATAATATACAAAATGACATAGCAGCCTCTAACACAATTAAATTAATAGCTGACTAATAATTATTATTTATATACAAATCTAAATAAAACGCCGAGCAAATGATTCTATGCAATTATACATATCTCAAATTTTCTTTTACTAAATTTTAAAAATTGTTTTTCATTTTTTAATGGCTATCAAACATATTTACAAATTCCGAAGATTCAAAAATTATTTTAAATTTATCGAAATAAAACTTGGGCTATTTTTAACTCTTAATTTGATTACGTAGCTGTAAGAACTGCCAGTATTTTTTAATATCAAATTAATATCCGATTAAAACGAAAGCTTACCCAATCCGTGATCATTGCGACGCGTGTGTTCGCGATGACACTTCAAAGATAATTGATTCTTCGACGAATGGCGACGAATGACTCACATCAGACACGCGCGTAAGGTCGCAGGTCCAAGCTGATTCGAGAGACGTGACGGACGCACTTTTATTTTTAGGTAAACCCACACGCGACACTTATTCACGTATTTTTTGTAATTTTTTTATTGGGAACGATGCTTTGAAATGTCACGAAGTGGGAAGAAACAATTTTTTTCAGCTCACATTGTGCCAGCAGAGCTGGCTTTTATCGGCTTTCACGCATCCAGTAGCTTCAAACGTACGTTATTCCTTATGGCGGAAACACCGGTTGACGTTTCCGTGCACACGTCTATGACAATCACTGTAACACCATAGCCATGCATATATACTCGCGAATACGAATAATTTAGTCGCTCGGATTAAAACAGATCGGTTACACGTACATTTTAATAATGCCAGGAAAATGGAAAAGAGACATATGTACAGGTATGTCGCAACTGATTAGCTGAGCAAATTAACGCAAGCCAAATAAATATAAAATGATGATCGTAGTAGATGAAATTCTCTTATGTTAGACCGATAAATTACAAGAAAGATTTCGAAAAATTGAAAGGATATTCATTCTATCGAAAAAGTTGTCAGGATTAATAATAAATAATATATCAACGGAGTGTATTAATCAATAATAATCATTAATAATAACATGAAATTATTAATATTCACGAAAATATTTCAAACAAATTTTTGCTTAAGAACGAGATTTTTTTCGACGTCTGGAAGACTCGAGTTATTTACGATACTTTTTAAATATTGCAACATTGTGCGTTCACTACTAATTATCACTGTTATTTCTTTATTCGAAGTATTTTTACGACAACAATTTTCAAATGTAACGTAATATTTTTAATTATGCTATCATTACACTCACAAACTGTCAAAGAGGAATTCGAATGATTTAGCGAAAGGAGACTCGACCGAAAAGAACCGCACGTGGAGAAGGACAGCGACAGACTGACTGGAGATTGCATGCCGGTCCATGACGTTTGAATGCACGCGATACTCATCCCTTCCCCGACATTTTTCGTTACGAACCCGAAACGTTCATTACATTATTATTTAAGACACACAGCTCGACCCAACCCACAAAAAGTGATAAAAATAAACTAGCCATGATATTTCCTTATATTAGAGAGACTATGTATAGAATGTGACCAGACAACCTTCTCACTTTCCTCCATTAGCTTAATTAACATATTAGCATCGCAGTTGCATAAAGCTTCAATTTTACTTTTTTTCAAAACAAGCCTTGATGATAGTACTTTTATTTTGCTGAGAATTATTTATATACACAAGTAATATCAGTTATTTTTTGTATATTTGGTAATTTTCATAAATTAGACTTTGAATCTGCAATCAAAAATAAAATTTTATTTTTTATTTAATCGAAATTAAAATATTTATTTTTTATTATTATCTCCCCCTTATTTAATTCATTATTATTTTAATTTTATGTTAATTTTAATTCATTATTATTATCTTCCCCTTCGCAGAGAGATAACATAGGTTTAGTAGTCTCATTGTAGTTATCCTAATAGATTAAAAGTAAAATTATTTCTGAGATGGATATTTCCTAGATCTTTGCACAATCGTTGCGTAAAAATACATTTTTTTTTTAATGTAAGAGCAATGATCGTAGCAGCACATTTACGGTTAAATATGACGTGACATAACGATTCGTAATCCGGAATTATTGCTATTATAGAAAGTTCGTTCGCTAATTCAAACGACAGATTTTTTAAATATTACAGCTATCTTTATGCTCGTAATCAACTTTATATATTTATTTCACATTTAATATATGCATTTCTCTGTATATAAGCACATATATCCCAAGTTCCATAATTTTTTTTTCGTCTAATGATTCTTGCGTCAAATTACAATCAATTTTTCTTCGCAAAAATTTGATTCGATTTCATAATTTCAATATTAAAGTTTATATAAAAAAATTCAATTAATAGTATTAAATATTTGTATAAAAAAATGTCTAAATAAAAATAAAATGTATTTAAAATTAAAATTATTAAATTTAGAATAGATTGTTAAATTTTTAATTATAGTTATTACTCGGAAACAATTTTATGTATTCCTTATTAAAAAAATTAATATCAAGTTGAAAAAAAAAACTGCAGATTAAAAGAGCGTCTATGACGCTATATGTTATCTGTATCCAATCAATATTTTGTAGTTGAGAGGAATAAAAGATTCAAAGAGAAAAAGAAAAATTAAAGGAAAATCCAATCAATTTATTATTGTGCCAAATTTTGCAATTTCATAATAGCTGATCAGTGACTCGTTACTCCGATTCGTACGTATGTAAAGGTGCGCTTGTATACTATGAGCGTGCATATATACGTATATAAAGTCGGTACAGTTAGGCCGTAACGTAAGATTAACATAACGGCATCGTGTGGTGGAATTAAAGAAACCAAAAGATCGCGTCGGACGTCCCAGCGCGTATTCTTACGGTACGCTGGTATCGCGGAACCGTATCTTCTCTACGGTGACCGCTTATCAAAAACAAGCTCACCGGACCTGAAATTTGTAAGAAGTGTGCTAACTAAAAAAACTGATTCCTTTTCCGCGCGTGCATATTTAGATCATTGTCAGCCAACAATGAGCCGCGTGTAAATTACGTAAGCCAAAGAGGATTAGAATCAGGATCGTAATATCCTCTCGTGTGAACTATCTTCTTACACGTAATCCTTGATATCAGCATCGAGAAAATTAATGATAAAGTCTCGGACAATTTAAATTTAAATAAACAATTTTGTCATTGAAAGCCAATTAAAATTACATCATTTATAAAATATGATAAAATTTTGTTATCCAAATATATCACATTTATGTTGCTTTAATAATATGTAAAATAATTTCTTGAAGATGTAATCAATTCAAACCTATTATAAAATCAAGAGTTGTTTAATTTCTTAATGAATTTATACATATAATTATTTTCTCTTCCTTTCACTATTCTTCTGATATACATATATAATTGTAGAATAAATATTAATTTTTTCATCAAGAAATCATATTGTTCTATTTATGTTTAAGTTGAGGTTTCAATCTTTGAAGACAATTTAAACTTTTTTATTATACTTAATTATACCACTCGACTTCACATTTTCATTGTTTTGCGCCGTTTTAATAAGTGTAGTTTCACACTTATTCATACAAATGTCCTAGTTTTCTATAGTTCATTCTTTTTTCAATGAAGCTCCTGCGATAGTAAGTTTACATCGAATATGTGACAGTTCTATCGACGGAAGATCATTTCTCTCGCATAAGTTATAAGAAACTTTCTCCTTTATTTTCTCGCTCCTAACGTTATAATTCCAGATGGTAGGTTATTCTTGCGCCGCTGACGTCATACTATCAATAAATATCCCTGATCCTTGAAAGATTTTTCGGTTCTTTTGTTTTGATAGAAAAGCTTTTACTCAAAGAAAACGAATATAAGGATTATTTTATCACAATATTGTTGCTTGCTACAAAAGATGTTTTATCTTAACCGTTCCACTTCAATTACTCCTGTTCTACTTCAAAAGCACTAAAAATAGTTTTATAACTCAATAATAATAATAATTTTCTTTTTTCTTATATTAAATTTCAAGTTATTCGTTATATACGCCCGCGTTCTCCGCCTCCTTTCATACCGATTATGTAGTTGACCCCGACCAAAAGGATAAATCGCTGTCGTGAATCATGTGGATCCTTGCATATCGCGGAATGTGCCCGATCGACTACGTCACTGCTCCGAATAGACCAAGGTTTCGGCAAGTTCGATAAAAAACACTGTGTTTGTCATTGATCAAATGGTTTTGGAAGAACAAAACGGCTACATTATAAGCAGAGATTTACAAAAGATTTATTCTTAATGACGATTTTAAAGATATTTCGATATTTTGATAGCAATATTAAATATCGTTAATAGCGATATTTTAATATTATTTTAATAATTTTCATATTAAAGAAGATATTTTGCAGATAACGTCCAATAGAAATACAAAAAGAATTTTATTTTTTGTAGGATATTTTACTCTCTCTTTCTCTATACACAATGTTATAATTGTGTTACAAAATATAATTTAATTACATATTCAAATTATTTCATTTAGCATGTTTTTTTAGAAATTATAATAATAATGGGTTTTTATTACTTTATACAAGCATAAATTTAATTTTGCGTTTCTTCTAATAGTTTTATTTTTCTTATAGATAATTGTGAAAAAATTTTATTTGTTATTTATATAACTGATTAATGTGTATTTTGATACGGTAAATATTCCAAAGGTTGATGTCCCGAGGTTATTCTCGACGTTGACATACAGTCTTTCTGTGTCGCGATCGATATACATGGTTTCTTGATCTCGATCGAGACCATGCTCGGTGTAAACTTGACACGAATTCGATGTCTTCAGATTTAACACGAAAAGACCTCAAATGCTGTCTTTAGCACGTATGCATGACGTGTATTTTACAGATGGGCGTAAGTGAAGTCAATATGAAACTTGATCAATCTTTGACATTAAGTATTATCTGTCTTCTGCAAAATGTTACATATTTGCACAACAGCGAATAGTCCAGATTAACAAAATCGAGATTAATTACGTTAATCTCATTTAGAGCTCCGGTTTCGTTATGTTATTTACATCATGATACATATATATAAAGGATAGATACATAGAAAACGTTACATAATTTGTTACGTAAAGAACATAAGAAACAAATATACATTATAGTGCAACGACCGTGAGGAAAAGATAAATAAATAAATATTTACATATGTCAAAAGTAATTAAGTTTTAAATTGAATATTGAAAATGACATTTACGAGAATCCTAGTAAAATATTGAGAAATGAAAGAATGAAGGAATTTTAATGCGAATTTTGCAATTTCTGGATTCAATATCTTGAAATACTACTATTGTGCTGCATTTCGGCGTGGCGTCACATTACGTAACGCTCTATATACGAACATAAACGGCCACCTGTTCTATCGCGCCGTCGTTAAACGGCTATAATACTCCAAATAGTGGGATTAAGAAAAATTCTGTTTACCAGACCAATTTATTGAGAAGAAATAAATATAAAATAATTTAAGTTAAAAGAATATATTTTAATTATTTAATTATTTCAGCATTTTAAAAATGTCTTCTGAAATAATTAAATAATTAAAATATATTTTTTAACTTAAATTATTTTATATTTATTTCTTCTCAATAAATTAGTCTGGTAAACAGAATTTTTCTTAATCCCACTATTTGCAGTATTATAGCCGTTTAACGACGGCGCGATAGAACAGGTGGCCGTTTATGTTCGTATATAGAGCGTTACGTAATGTGACGCCACGCCGAAATGCAGCACAATAGTAGTATTTCAAGATATTGAATCCAGAAATTGCAAAATTCGCATTAAAATTCCTTCATTCTTTCATTTCTCAATATTTTACTAGGATTCTCGTAAATGTCATTTTCAATATTCAATTTAAAACTTAATTACTTTTGACATATGTAAATATTTATTTATTTATCTTTTCCTCACGGTCGTTGCACTATAATGTATATTTGTTTCTTATGTTCTTTACGTAACAAATTATGTAACGTTTTCTATGTATCTATCCTTTATATATCATGATGTAAATAACATAACGAAACCGGAGCTCTAAATGAGATTAACGTATATACATAAAGAATTTTTTGATTTGATTATTATTATAAATAAACACAATAATTAAAATAAAAGAAAGAAATAAGCACGTCTGATTTAAATATTTGCAGAAAAAAATTCTTTAACTTGAATCGTAGTTTAACTAACGCTATATTCTATTTAGGATTAGAACTATAAATAAAAAGAGACAAAACATTATTTTAATTGAGAATAAAATCATAAATATCGCAATCGATATAAAAAAAAAACTAATTTAAAGTATTATACACATATAAATCTTATAATTGAGAAACTATCTTTCAAAGTTTAAAAACTGGCAAATAAGATATAAGTTTATCATATTTGTTAGATCGAAAGCTCTTCAACAGATATATTGTAAAAGAAATAAAGATTATAAAGTATAATGTAGTGAACTATCACATGATATTATTTGTACGGTAGAATACAGCTTAATTATTTTCCCTCGCATCAATTTTTATTCACCTCAATTCCGTGAGTATGTACTTCTTCACGAGTACCGCACATGAGCAATGTACAACGCTTTTCACGCGCTCCTCGGGAATTAACCGGTGGTTTTAATTATTCCTGATTAACCGGAAAAAAAATTACGCGCGGCTACACGGATGATCTCACTTGTGCGAACAGCCGAGCGATGACGCCAACAGCCCGAGCGGCCTTCTCTTGCACGAGAGCAAGAGAGATCGAAACGGTGTCACGCGAAATTCCGATAGGCATACATACATACGGAGGTCGAATGTGTGAGACGATTTTTTTTTTCGACCTACGCATCTCTTGCCCAGAAGATGATCTTCATGTCTGAAAGCTGCGCCTTTGTCTTCGCCGCGAAAACGTCAGGCCGCTTGTCGCTTAGCACTTTTGCGTCTGTACGCATGTTTAACGCTGCATGCATCTGTCAGATTTTGAAATTTACCTACTTCTGCAATGTATGATGTCACAATCGTATATATAAAGGATTAGATAATCCCGGTTTGGTTTTAACATATCTATGATATATTAATCCTCAAAGACTCTAATAATATACGAATTATAATTACAAAGATAGTGGAGAAAAAAATAACACTATAGTTCACTACGGAATATTTCGCTAATGACTATAGGATATTTTATGTATCATTACGAAATATAATATCAAAAAAAATTACAAAACAATATACGCGTACGACAGATTCCATTTACATAAAGATAAAGCATAACTATGTAAAGAATTTGTGTCTAGGATTGTATTGGTTGTTGCGATGAAATTGATAAAATGTAATTTTCTTTACGCATTTTACTTATACATATCTGATTATTGCATCAACTGTTGTCACTATTCACTGAACACTAAATGCTACTGATAATGTTGTACTGAAAGGTGTAGTTATGTGGTTTTTGCTGTCAGAGACTTTCAACATACCATCGACATCGCGTAAAAACTACATATTATTAAAAATTATTTAAAGACCGTCAACGATAAAATTAATAAGCGTAACTGTATGACATAACATTGACAATTTATATTAGGTAGACATTTGATATAAAGCGCGAGTTATAATGCAGCTTGAATTTCTGCTGCGTTTAAGGTCGATACTGTATGTATGTACTAGTGTATTCGTGCGTATGTCATCAAGTACATACGCATATCGTTCTTTACTGGAGGTTGCATTAAACCACAAAGCAATGGTTCTCACTTTTTTCTGCTTTTATCTGACAAATGAAACTTGCCAGTATTAATTATGTACATTATTTCTAAATAATCTTATGCAATTTAAGAAACAAAAGAGAAAGAAAGAGAGAACTTTTATTTTTATTATTTTTCTAAATAATATAAAATTTCTATTGAATATTTTTTTATGAAACATCGTTTGAGAATCACTGAACAAGATATTGCGATAACAGGTTTAATATCACAAAGATAATCGAATTGTAAATCGAACAATGACTATCATCGTGAAGGAAATTTTTGCGATGTGTGTACAAATTAGCGTTTAAAGCAAAAATTAAAAGAGCAAAAGATGAATGTAGAAAGAAGTGTGGTAATCGGAAAGTAGAGCGACTCTTTTTATGTAAACGATAGTATGTTAAATGCTTCCACTGCAATGATACAAAGAGCGACAGATACGATAACATAACAGGAACTCTGCGTATGCCCACATATAGCGTATATATCACTATAGAAATCCTACATTGCACGTTTTATCATGTTCCGTGCTTCGCGTGCACATCATTTTCACATATACATACATACATTACGTTTCCCAAGAACAAATTTCACTTATTAATAAATATTAAAAATATATCTATTTCAAGATTACTACAGTTTATTATTGCGATATAACGAAACTATATATTACTCATCTTCTATTTTTAAATTCAAATATGTAAAGTTTAATATTACGCGAATCTTCTTTAAAATCAATTGATCTTGAAAATTTAATAATTTTATCAAGATTGGTTTTCAAAAATCGAGAGTTTTTAAAAAATTATTTCACCTTTTCGATGCCAGCCTCGGCTTTATGATACCAAGTTTTTCTTCTTTGGATTCTTTGGGATCCAGACATTTTTCACTCTTTCTAAGTTCAATTTTTTCTTTCTCTTTCGTGTTCAATTTATAATATCATCAATTCGCGTACTTATTATTTTATGTATTCGCACGTTATCGCTGTATCAAGAAATCACCGCACAAATAATGTTCATTAACTGACAGAATCGATAATACGTGTGACAATAGGAAAAAATCGAAAATTAGTAGCATTCGATCTTACTTCGGCGTTAATGACAATATGACTGTCGTAAATGGTAAAGCGTTGATGACGTTACGGAATTTGCTGATAAGAATTGCAAAAAAGCATATCTTAAAATATACTGACTAAAGATGTTAGAATTGATTGATATATTGTATTTAAAATTAGAGATAATACAGACCTGTCTAAAATTATTTAAAGACACTATTATATTGTATTTTTGTGTGTGCAATTTCAAAATAATTTAATTGTATCACACACTTTAAAGCAAGGTGTAGTTAAATTTTAGAATAGTTATTTTTTTAAATTTTAATCACAATAAACTTCAGAGACTTTGATATTTTAAATAGAATAGTGTATTATCTTTCTACTGTTTTGTGTATATATATATATATACCTAAATTATTTTAATAATTTTTATAATAATAGTTTTCTTTTATAAAACTGATTTATGACACTATTATTACAGAGTTTACTGCATTGTATTTTTATAAAATCTTTATTTCTTCTACAATATTCCTTTATTAAAACATTAATTAACATTCTGGCATTAAAGTTTAATAATTTTACTCACAAAACCAGTAGGTTTGTCCCTTCTGTTCGCCATGATTTCCAGATTTGTTATCTTCTTCCATGCATCACTCTAGAAAAAAATTACAAAATGGTTATTTACAAATAAAAATATGTTTCCTGAACAAATAAATCCTAATATAATAAATATTTTAAGAACATTACATTTAATTAATAAAAAACTCATATTCCTTAACTTATTCTATTCTGAAGACGTAATGTAACAGGTGGTTTGCTTGTATAGGATTCCTTTTATCAAAGATATAAGGTATACTATATTGAAAGTTATCATTGCACAAATACACTGTGAGTTCATAAATTAGTCATCAACGAAAACGGCATTTTTTTTTACAGAATATAAAAATATTAAATACATATTCCATCAATAAATGTTAACCTATTCTCTATCTGGTTATATTATTCATACTACTTCGACAACTATAAACAGAAATTATTACTTCATTACAATTCAATAGCTTAATGTCATTTTTATTTAAACATGTATTCAAGAGAATAAGATCACACGAAGTATATCTACATAAAATATAAGTACAGTTGAGAGAAAGGTTAGTTTTTAGAAATAGAATTAGAGTCTATAGAATAACGATATATTTGTCTCCCTTAACGACTGCCAATGTTGACAAGTAGCTTCTCGAGCGAGAAAAAAAATCGGCCTTGAGCTACAATAGAATTTTAACTGAATCTGACGAGGAGGCGTTTGTTAAATAAAGCAACGCTTCGCGCGCGTTAGATAGGTTAACGTTCGACGACATCGAACGTTATCGTTCCCGAACGAGCCGATTTTTTTTCCCCGTCTCGAGAAAGACGTTAAGTACTTCGCATTACCTGAATTTGTCGAGGCCTCTCTCTCGCTCGGATTTGCGCGCTTTTACGTAGTCGGGCACTTTGCTGATTTATTCCACAGCGTCGTCGGTATTTTCAAGCGAAACAGCGGAAAATTGGCAGCGATTGGCGCGTGTTCGCGAATTGACGCACGTCGAACGATGCTCACGCGATTCCGCCGATAAGAATTCCACTGACCTTTCTAAAGAGATACGTGAAAAATGTCCGTTACTATACACGCCGTATTTGTTGCAACAATTCCGAATTGCGCGACCGACGCAACGTGCGAGCGCTAAACGGTAGCGCGGAGAGGGAGGAAACACTGCCGCCAATATAGAAACCCAAAATTGACGTTGATCGCGATTCCACTAACTGTAGATCGTTGCACGAAAAATACAATTATGATTTTTATAGAATATGTATGTAATTTTATTATATATACACACCGGAAGAGACGAATTCTGTTCGTTATCAGATAACAGCTGACTTTAAATCGCTCTCAAGACGGTTGACCTCAGCGATCACTTTCTTCTAAAGCCCGATTTTCATGAATTCATTTTATGTGCATGTCATATGCGTGAAATTACTAAGCAGTTTTCAATCTATATATTATATAAATTTCGTGCTTATATATTTTTATTAAAAATATATATACAATACTCTTATGAAATATAAAACTAAATATAAAGCGATATATATATATATATCTCAACTCTCTGCCACGCGCAACCAATCAACGGGCGATATCGCGACGACGTGTCCATTGTCCACGCGAGTGACAATGATGGGATATCGGAAAAGTCGAAGGCGATCCGAGCCGCGCCGAGGCCTGCCGAAGTGTCTCCGTGACGTCATGTTGGAGCAGAAGAGATAAGACAGTCAGAAGAAGGGTATTCTGTTTCCTGGTGTATATTGTGGAGCTACAATTACTCGCGCGTCTCATCAGTTTCGAAAATGTCGTACGCGTATTTGTTCAAGTATATCATTATCGGAGACACAGGTAAATAAACGATGCACGTTACGCACGAGACACCTCCACGAAACGGGACCTTCGTCCCGTGGCTTTCTACGTCATCTTTGACAGGGCCCCCTTTGTTTTCGTTCTCGCGTGGCGTGCGATATCGCTGATTTGCAAATGCGAGAGTAAATCCAGTTTTTTTTTTTCTTTTGGAAACTGCTACTGATGAGGAAATTCTCTTATCTTAAAAGCGCATTTGTTCCCTTTAAATATGTACGTCGCGTGTATTTTTCGATAAATTTTATATATGTTTTGTGCATTGTAGTTTGGTTTGTTGTTATTGCGCGTCATTTGAGTTTTATAAGACTTGACAAATCGTTTTGCTAATTTCAATGATGACAGCTGTAAAAATAGCTTGTATTTTATAACAGAATTATTCATACTACAATTAGATACACATGTACATTTTGTACATATGTTTATTATTATAAATGCAAATATTTCTATAATTTTATTTTCTAATACTATTGATGGATTTATTGCATGCACGTGATTATTATATTAAACAATACATGAAAAATTAAATTAAATAAATGTAATATTGTAAATATATTACATAAGAACTTAATATTAAATAGATATTAAAATAAGACAAGTATCAAACAGTTTTTTAGTTTGTATACATCTATATATGTTCAATAGAATAATAAGAGTATTTTTTACTAGGATTTTACAATCAAAGATTGTGATTTAAAAACCATGATATTTTTATATAGGAGTTGGAAAGTCCTGTCTCCTTCTTCAATTTACGGATAAGAGATTTCAGCCAGTCCATGACTTGACAATAGGTGTCGAGTTTGGTGCACGTATGATTACCATTGATAGCAAGCAAATTAAATTGCAGATTTGGGATACTGTAATTATTTTTAATAATTCTATACATATTGTCATATTTTATATTACTAATGTTTATTAGGCAGAAGTTTATAATTTGCAAGAGATATGTTAATAATTAATATCTACATTAATATACACACACATATTATTGTTCATATAAAGAAATTTGTATAAATTTTAATTCTTATTGAAGAAAATATTTTTAATCATTCTTTATGAAATCTTATATTTTTTTTATTTTAACGTTACCAAGATATATACATAAAATTAGGAAAAAAAGAATATATATACATATATATGTTACTATTTAGGTAGTAGATATTAAATGTTAATTATTTTTATGATTCACGCTTTATATAGGCAGGCCAAGAGGCATTCCGTTCTATAACAAGGTCATATTATCGTGGAGCAGCTGGAGCTCTATTGGTATATGACATTACACGTAGGGAAACCTTCAATCATCTTACAACATGGTTGGAAGATGCAAGGCAACACTCAAATTCCAATATGGTTATCATGTTAATTGGAAACAAAAGTGATTTGGATAGTCGAAGAGAAGTAAGGAGAGAAGAAGGCGAAGCTTTTGCACGAGAGCATGGTCTTGTCTTTATGGAGACTAGTGCTAAGACTGCAGCCAATGTAGAAGAAGCATTCATCAATACTGCAAAAGAAATATATGAAAAGATACAGGAGGGAGTCTTTGACATCAATAATGAGGTATGACAATATTAATGTCTAATTAATTACACTAATGTCTAATTCTAATTACTTTGCATTCTAATTACTTTTTATAAAATTTTATATTCTTATCATATTATTTGTACTAACATTTAAATTTATTATTATTTAATAATATTAAAGAATATATTTTTATATTTATGTAAATTATAAAATGGATGCATGTTTGATTCATAACAGCATAATACAAAAGCCATAATTAAAGCCATAGATAAAGATACCGATATGAGTATAGCAGTGATATAATTTTACCTATATTTCATCAAGGCCCACAAATAATTCCATTTTAACAAATGTTCCTGCCTTTGTTTCAAGATTTATTATGAATATTTCAGAATCTGAAGAGACATGAGACACGAAAAATATTCAAGTATATGATGAATAAGAGATAAGCTCTAGTAGTGCACGTTATTAAAAGATTTGTCAGGTGGCAAGTAAATTATACATTAAGATTAATATTTCTTAATGAAATTACGAGGAAACGCATCTATAAGCATGAATATACTATATCTAATTAGTACAAAATTGGTTCCTCAAATATTACTGTAATCAAATGTTATTTATATCTCAAATTACAAGCTTATATCTAATTGTTATACCAAAGAATGTCAGCATTGTATCCCTCTTTTGCGCTTGTACACTGTAATGATTAAATGATGTACATTGGCTTCAAGAAATTATGTTCGATACATTTAATTTATTATAATCTAGCGATAATTCTACACTGTCAACATTAATTGACAGCTGTATTTTGTATGTATGCTTTGGGCATATCTTTTTAATTGGAAAATATATATGTGCACATTACTTATCGGTCTTGATCCTAAGATACATCATATAATGTTGATGTATAAGATGACGATTATAAAACATATATTAATCAATGCCATTAGGAGGCCTATATTCAATTACAGATTTATATTCTATATAATAGTTACATAAAATCTGATTGCATATGTTATAACAATTGGTATCATTATTTATGGTACTTTTCTGAAAATAAAGGCATTATTAGTAATATAAGCAAATCAAAAATACATTTTTACTATTTAAACTTTTTAAATCTTTCAGGATTGTGTTATATGAATAAATATATATATTAACAAGCACAATTGTCCTGCAAAAGAGACAAGACTGCAAGTTTTCATTAAAATAAAAAATGAATATAAATCACATTTAATATTATACTATACTTAAGTTACATATTTCATAATGGTATTTTTATTTAAATGACGACAGAAATTTATAAAAAAAATTGTTTTGTACATATTGTTAAATGCAAATTTAACACAGAAATTTTAACAACTTGCGTACAAATTTAATGCTATGTTAATATATAACTTCAATTTTTACGTTTATACTATGCTTCGAATAAAGTAGATACATTTAAAGTCATTTCAAATATCGCGCGCGCGACACGAATACATCGTGATGTGTGCACTTTTCTCTACAGCTGATTTGTCTATGGCTGCGTTCCGTTTCACGCATTGAGTGCATAGATCGCCTGGAAATCTATAATATATGTTACGTGAACTATAGATTTCCAGGCGATTTATGCGCTCAATGCGTGAAACGGAACGCACCCTATGCGTGTCGCGTCACGGCCAGATGAATCGAATCGCATTCGAGTCCGGTCGAGTCGATTGTCGCGCTGCATCTCGGAGATATGCCGTGGTTGTATCTCGGCTCTCCTTTACCAACGGAAGTGCCATCCTGCCATCATCAGTCGGCCCCGGCAACGGGTTCGCGCGTAGCGTGTCTGAGATCTGAGACTCGAGATCATCAGTTTGCTCTTGCCATACGACAGTGATACGTGTATATTATTCGGTGTGACGGTCCTATTAATCGGACTGCTGTCAAACACGGTGTGGCGAGGAGACGACGCCAGTGGACGCCATGATGGTAGGTGGAACCTGTTATCAATCGGTGGCCGGCGATCCGTTCGCTTGACGCGTTCGATCGGCGCAATTCTTTCGCGAAGTCCGCTCCCCTTCGCGCGAACACTCCCGTCTTGCAGTCTCTAATCTATGCGAAAAATGTTGCAGGATGGTATATGTGACACTGCCGACATCTTAAACAGTGTGCCTCCGAAGAAGGTATTTATGATGTTGTTTCTCTATCTTTCTTTCTCTTGCGCAAGCTTATATTTACCTGATTGATATAATATATATTTATCATAATTATCATAACGCGCCTGACTTTTTGTTTTCGCGTTGTCCAACGACAATTTTATTCTAATCTTTTCTTTTAGACAATCCATGCTGATACCATAGATCTCTCGGATAAGTCCTTGCAAGTGGACATTTCGGATGCTCTCAGTGAAAAGGATAAAGTAAAGTTTACTGTACATACGAAAACTACTTTACCTGAATTTCAAAAACCGGACAATCTAGTTGTGAGGCAACATGAAGAATTTGTATGGCTCCATGATCGATTCGAGGAAAATGAAGAGTATGCTGGTTACATTGTATGTGAAATCTTTGTCTTTAATCATATATTTAACTCTCGCGTTTTACTTTTTAATATTAATATTGTGATGTTATTATCATAGATTCCACCATGTCCACCAAGACCAGACTTTGATGCATCGCGCGAGAAATTACAAAAACTTGGCGAAGGTGAGGGAAATATGACACGCGAAGAGTTTAATAAGATGAAGCAAGAATTGGAAGCGTAAGTTTTTTGTATATATGGATTTATCCTATATTTATTATTACATTTTGACTGTAAAGATCTAATAAAATCTAATCTTAATATATTTATTTGCAGGGAATACTTAGCCACTTTTAAAAAAACTGTTGCTATGCACGAAATGTTTTTGACCAGATTGGCGCATCATCCAGTTTTTCGGAATGATCATAATCTAAGGGTATTCTTAGAATATGATCAAGATCTTTGCGTACGAGGTAATATTCTTGATACATTGAACAATGTTAAAATGCAAACACAAAATGGAAATAGATATAGAAAATATATCTAAAATATATTCTGTTTATTTTTGCAGGAAAGAATAAAATGGAAATGTTTGGTGGTCTAGTAAAGTCGTTTTCCAAAACTACCGATGAATATTATTTATCGGCTACAGTGAAAGATGTAAATGATTTCTTTGATCAAGAAATGACATTCCTTCAAACTTACCACCATAACCTAAAAGAAGCCACAAGGTTATCTGACCGTCAAACAGCTAAACATAAAGATGTAGCAGATTCATATATAAAGATTTCCACTAATCTTTTACAGTTAGCTACAACAGATACTGGAAAACTCGAAAGATTTTTAACTAAAATTGCTGAGACTTTCGAGAAATTACGAGTAAGAATATTTTATAGAATGCAGTTAAAATTTCTATTCAATTTTAAATCCGCTATCATTATTTATTTAAATACTTTTTTTCTTTTTTGCAGAAAGTTGAAGGACGTGTAGCATCAGATGAAGATTTAAAATTATCAGACACTCTTCGTTATTATATGAGAGATACAGCTGCAGCTAAAAGGCTTCTTTTTAGAAGATTGAAAGCTTTACACGAATATGAATCTGCGAATCGTATTCTTGAAAAAGCTCGTGCCAAAAATAAGGATGTTCATGCAGTAAGTTCACATTTTCTTATAATTTGCAAAATGATTCATGCAATATAGTGTGATACTGTCACATACAATTCTTAAATAATCGCTTACAGGAATAGGGCAAACAAAACTAAAATATAATGAATACAAATATTAGTTTTTAAGATCATACTTATTAATATTGCAGCAGTTAAACTGAAACTGCAATTATTAGATACTATAATCAAGTGATGGCCATGAATAGCATCTAATCAGAACTTTAATTTTCTTGCTTTTCAAGGCACTGGAGGTTGCTGAGGTGTGTCATTGTTTGTGTCATATATTTTTTTGTTGCAGTAGTGCTTAAATATTAGATCCTGTTTAAATCAGCTCCTCCCCTTCTACCCTTATTTTTAGATATACAGAATGCCAAAAATAATTCGATTGAGATTTACTTGTCATTTTACATAAAAGCATTTTAAAGGAATACTAAACTTTATGATATTATATATATGATATAGTATAAGTTTATTACTAAAAATAAAATTAGAAAAATATTGATTTCATAATTCCTCTATCTAAAAACCATATATTTTTACTTTTTTTCATATACAGACAGCAATTAATATGTAAAACATATAATGATCATGAAATAATCGTGAAATAATGACATGAAATAATTGGTTTAAATAGAAAAACAAATTAGTACAAATTAATTACTGCAGCACAGAAGTTATTGTCAAATATTATGCATGATTGACATTTGCATGCACTTGAACATTATCACAATAATTTATATCATTTATTATGTGACTATAATATTTTTACAATAGAGATGTGTTACTATGAGTTTTGCTGACGGATATGCTAAATATTACATTATATAAAATTGCATCTTGAAAGTTTTAAAACAATGAACAAAATGCATATTTAATATTTTGTGATATTTTAAATTTGTATTTGTATTATATCAAGGCGGAACAAGCGCAGACCGAAGCATGTGAGAAATTTGAACAGATGTCTGATAAAGGAAAAGAAGGTAAGTAGAGTTAGAAAAAGAAAATAAGTAGAAATAGACGCATTATTTACTTAGAAATAGCGTGATCAATATCATTTTGGAAGAGAATAGATGTAG
>NW_021851887.1:1148698-1183235 GCF_003651465.1 Formica exsecta
TAGGGAAATAGAATGAAAAGCAGGTGGCAATTTGTACATTACTTTCTATCATAAAAGTACATAGCTTTTTTTTACTTGAGTTACAAAATGATATTGATTATTCAAATTGTTTAAAGTATTATTATTAATACTTGCAATAACTTTTTAGAATTATTAGATTTCAAGACTAGGCGAGTAGCAGCATTTAAAAAGAATCTCATTGAATTAACAGAGCTGGAAATAAAACATGCTAAAGTGAGTGTAGATATCTTATTTTTTTAAGCTGTAATAATAATACGTTACGAAAATATTACAGACATATATCTCGAGAATGTATTTACGTTATATGTTCACAGTCGCACGCGGAATTGCTCAAGAAATGTTTATCCGTGCTCCGGGAAGAGTGATCTAGTTTTAGCATTGCCATGGATAAACCTACATGCATGCATTCTGTATGCAGATAACAGTTTATTTAAAATATGATAACGGTACTGTAAAATATTATATATATTTTTTGTTAACTAAATTTATTAGATCTATCTTACATGGGAAATAAAATATTGTATTAATAGCTGCAAAGTGACTGCGAAAAACGAATATTTACTATCTTTGAGCTGTAAAAAGCTATGCAAATGCTGCTATCAGCTTCTGCTTCATAGATATTAATTAAGCAATTTTATAAGAGTTTGGATAATACATGTGTTAAAAAAAATTACACGCATTTCCATTGTAAAAAATTAGATGTTATCGAGTCCCTTTGCAGCTTTGAATTAAGAGCCTGTTACACTTATAAAGGTTCTCTATATAAACAAATATATATATATAGAAAAGAGAGAGATATATATACATATATGTATAAATAAGAATATATCCATATGGAGCATGTTATTATTATAATACTTAAGTATAGGATAAATTTGTGAAGGAGGAATCATTAGTATAAAAGCTCAGGATGATTAAAGTTAATATAAACAATTAGATTTTCATAAATGAACTTTCCAGATTTTTACGATACACTAGTAATTATTCTGACAAATAATTATTCATAATTGCGTTCGTTCTAAGATTAGGAAGCAAAGCAATGCGACAATGATTAAAGGGACCTTGAAACAATTTATAATAAAGTGCAATTATACTTTTCATTGTAGCGTTGTAAAGCCATACTTATACTTTTATGTTCTTTTGTTACGCATTTCATCGCTATTTTCGTTTGTCGTGCAAATTACATTAAATACTTTATTACCACTCATCTTACATAAACTAGAAAAAAAAGAGAAGCATGCTTTATAATCATTCGAGTATACAATTCCGGTGAAATAGCTTTTTCATCAGAGATGAATAATTGCACACAAATATTTTCGTAAGTTTTTATTGAATCGAATCATTTTTCTTTTCTATAATACATGATTGCGGACATATACTGAGAAATTCATTAAGTTGCAAGTTTTATCGTTTAATTCTTTAAGAATTAATTCGAAATCCACCGTAATGTACCGTACATTATCGTCTTATCCTTAATATCAGTAGATCCTATGAATATCCTATGAGTGAGTGCAGATAAACGCGCTGCGATGCGGACAACGTCCTATCCCGTTTATCGTACGCCGGTCTTAATTAATTTGGTATTGTTACACCGTACAGTTAATATAATCTTAATAATAACAAACAGTAAAGACGACGCAATAGAAAATATTTTTTTTTTTTTTTTGGTACATAAAAGTCACGCTGCAAAACGTCTCGCTCTTTCAACATCATTTCTATTTGTTATTTCGTTTTTTATTCTCGCTTATATACTCTCAATCACTATTTTACAATATCAAATTCCGACAAGCCAGACATATATTTTTGAGAACAATAATTAATACACGCATTTCCAGTTTAATAGTATTGCTTTTATTACGTCTGTGTCACTTGTGTGAACAAAATTCGTGAAAATATGAGTTTATCTATGAATTTTTTTAGCACATTTTGATAACCAAGTTATGTGTGTGTGTTACAAATAATTAGTTGATGGTACTCTTGAGTAGTATATAAAAGACGTCCTAAAAAGATACGGTTAAAAAGACATGAGTGATTTTATTCTACTTACGAAAATAATTAATTAAATCCATTAATTACTCACAATATTTTCGGTAATATTTTTGTTTTCTGATATTAGGATTATGATATTCTCCAAAAAACTTAATTAAAAAATTAAAAAAGATAAAAATAAAATATTTCTATACGAAATGCACTTTTCTCGAGATACGCCATAAATATTTCACCTACATTCATCCGAAATTATCGATCAAAGTTTCTAACTAACGAATTATGTTTTGGAGTAAAATTCTAGGAATAATCTATACATACATAGGTGCTACACGTGTGCGAAGTATAATCCCCCGGGTCTGTTAACAATTGTAATTTCATTGTGTAGGTATGGAACAATGAATGCGGTCCATATTATATTTTAATTCGACTTTATTTCGCTCGTTAGCATTATCGTCGGACCATATTCCGGCATTGCGGAAGCGTTCATTTTGGAGAATTTATCGTTCTCACGCGGTACAAACGCGGTTGGTTATCGGGAATGCACGATCGTTGTTAATAACACGGCAGGTAATTATCGATTCTCATTGATCAACGAATAGGAGCATTCGCCGGTAGATTATGCTCGTCCGCCACGATGATGAATTTTTCACGAGCAATGGACGTTTAAACGCGAGTAGCTCTTTTATCTTACGATCGTTAAACTGATATCCTGCGCAAAATGAAAAATGTAGAGATTAAATTCGTATATCGCGTGAACATCTCACGAACAAAAGCATATCAGTGAATGTATTATAGTCCCGCGATTTTATTCCATTTATCAGAAGTATAAGCCCGCACTCAATTTCGTATATTTCAATTATTTTTATATTATACGTGTATTCTAAACAAATTATTTGATACAATTCGTAGAGAAAAAAAATATATTTGTTGCAATATTTATCACCAGAAAGAAAGATTGAAGTTACTTTTGAAGTTACAGAAATTTTCATGCAAAATATATAAATGGCTTTAGAGGGATGTTTTTGAACAACTTAATCTTTATCCTAAAAAGTGTTTTTTATGATTAAATAATTCTATTTAATATTAGAAGAGGATTTTTATTTAAAGTTTTAAAGGCGCGTCACTTCAAATTAGACGGCAAAACGCGTTAACATTATAATTATACTAATACTATAACGTTTAGTCATATGTCAAGAGATACGAACACTCGGATATCCGTTAAATGCCCTAGATATCGCTAGTGAACGCTTGGTTCAAGTCATTTTAAAGTTTTATTAGCTGTCACGGCACGGAAGCACGGTTCTATTAATATCCAAGTAACTGAGAACAAAATAGAGTCTTATAGAAAATACCTATTTGCACATTTATGCTGGTATTTATGCGGGTAAACAAGCCTGAGAGAGATACTCAACGTGTTATATTTCGAATCTCTCGATATACGTCTCACGTTATTTATCCTTTACTTTTCACGCGATCGTGTTAAGATTTACTCTCTCTAGATGTAATATTCAATTTCGTCCATTTGTGTTTAAATTTAATTTATATTTAAATATATGCGAAATATATGATCATAAATCTCTCTTCAATTTTTTTTTTCCAAACATGCGATGTAGGCACGCCATATACAAGTTCGCTATCAAAATTAATTAAAATTTTCGTGTGATTACCGTCACCGTCAATCTTAACTCTTATCGATCCTTAATCCGGAATGGTAATTTTTTAAATAAAACATAATATAGTCACCAAAACTAAGTTCGTCGGTCTTTTCCACTTAGAGTCAAATTTACATTACATAGCGCTATGTATATACATGGTCAACGATATATCAAGATTTTTTTATATTCACTGGAATCCGTAAATCGACAAAGTCGACCTACTTACTCTGCCGGTGGCGTAAAAGCCACAGTTAGATTTCGCGTTTAAACGTAAGCCGTGCGTACCGGCACCTAAAATATCGTACTCGATAAACGCTGCGCATTAATTTATTCCGAGACACTAGCGTGTGATTTCTCTTTGGTCGTCGCGAAAATACGATGATGAAGAATGCACAGACTCGAGACCAAGCGGGAGGAGGAGGGAGAGGTTGGTGGACGAGGGAAGCGTAGCAATATATATATCTACGCGGTTGTGCGGGAGATTTCGAGCAGATTTATGATAACGGTATGCATCTGGGTCGGCCAATCAGTCTTCCGCCCGCTGGGCTGCAATCCTGGGCTCTCGTTCGCACCTGTACTCTCGTTCGCGTTCGAATCTCGAATCGAATTCAAATCTGGTCAGTCTAATTGTCTACGATGTCTGGAAACTCGAAATAGATTAGCTTCGATTATCCCTTCGCCCGCCGTATGAATCTCAAATGAAATTCAATCGCCGAATCGTGATAAGAATTTCTTTGTTTCGTTCGAATTCGTTTCTGCTTTTGTTGGGATCGTTCGTTTTAAAATTATGCGATTGTTTTCAAATGCATTTTTTTCGCTTTTTCTTTGATTCTGTTAGAAACGTCAAGGGATGAAAACATTGTACAGGATCATTTCGTTCCGCGTCGATTAGAATACCTGCGTTATTGCCATAATCGTTGATGCGATGATTAATGACAGATTACAAACATATTATCGAAATCGCTGTTTTTGCATTATTGTAGCGCGTTACCATTCGCGCATTATTTGTACTTATCAAATCATGCATAAAATCGTTCGTAATACGAATGTTGTATCGATTGCAAATTTGTTACGATTGATATCAATAATTTATTAGATATTTGCGGCGAACGAGAGGCGCGTGCATTGCAAGATCGAATTAATAAACTTCGAGTAATTACGATCCTTTATGATGGGGAGTGTTAAAATTTCATGCGGAAACAATGTGATCGAGCGGCATGTCGTGAAATTACTAATGAAATTTCTCCTTGAATATATATATAATTTGCGTCCCGCGTTTTTTCCTATAAAACATCTTTAAGCTATCGGTCTCTCTTTTTCTTTTCTATTTTGTATAATATAAATACAATTCTTAAACGTTGTCTTATATAATATGTTAAAAATAATGTCATTAAATGTTAAATTAAAAATAACGTTGTACGGTATCGTTTACACGCGACCTGCTTTTACTCGAAACAAGCATGATATCTCTATCCGTAATAAACATCTACTCTCTTTTTTCTTTCTCTTCTCTTCGTATACTGTACGTTTTGATAATCCTTTAATTATAGGATTCACGAGGTGGCATGAAACAGACTTGCACGAATTTTAAAGAATCATCGCAGTTGAATTCGCATGCCGAATGTTGGATCGTGCGAATCAAAGTTGTCGAGTTAAATATAAAGTATAGTAGAGTTTTTGTGCAAAAATATAGAACGATATTCCAATCAAACATATTTGGAGCAGTATCAAAGAAAAAAAAAAAATGTAAGAATAATTAGATATCGATGGCATTATGCGGTTGCTGATAATACAAAAATTTTTATATCGAATTTTTTTTAGTTGCAAGTTTTATAAGACATTTTGATTATTATTTTTACATATGAAAGAATTTGAATTTATTTTTTAAATAAATATATATATATATGTATAAACAGGAAAAACCGAACATATAAACTATCCTGTATACCACGTAAAGAAAATTACTATTATTGATAATAAATAAGACATAAATATCTTATTATTTTTTGCATTCAGTTGTCAATTAAAAAAAACTTTGTAAAAATATAAAAATAAATAATATAGAGAGGATTTAATATCGACATTGGATAAAATTTCTGATTACCAGGTCGATTTCCGAGCTAGCTGGATAACCGGAAACGACTAAAGGAATAAGCTTTTCAAAAAGGAATTACGAACGCGAAAGAATGACAGTATCGGCATAAGAAACAAAAGACACGTACATGTAGCTTCCGGGAGTCTCGAGAGCATTCTCGATTTAATTCCGCGGGGATTTCCGTTTTCTATCGATATTTTTGCAAGGATCGCTACTCCGCCGATTGCGACGTCGGGACACGAGGGGGATAAAGAACGCGAGATGGATCCCGCCGTGCCGAAGGCGAAATGAACCCCCCCGTGTGTGACCCTTTCTTGGAGGCGTTTTTTTCCCCTCTCCCGGTTCCGCTCTCTTCCACTATCGAGTCACAGATAACGACGGATACATAATACACGGGTGACTGCACGCGATTTCACGAAATCCGCGGAAACCATCTTCACGCTTCGCTGATCAAACGTTACTTCGCGCAGTTTTTTTTTCTTTTTCTCGCTTCTTCTTTCTTTTCCGACCTGTCAGGACGATCCGGACAGTGCGCGACATACCCGTTGCAAAGGGAACTCATTAAAGGCCATTGTACGGAGAAAGCGAGGCAGTGCGTCCGATCGCTTCCAAGATTCGCGGATGGAAGCGTTGTGCAAGCGAGAAACGAATGTTGAATCGATGATAATTATTGCGTTCGTTGTATCTCCTTGTGTACCCATCTATGCGTCTGCCTGGTACGTTTCTATCGCAAAATTTCGTCGACCGTTTCGTTAGATAGATCGTAATCAACGCCCGAGCAGTTTTACCATGAAAAAATATCGCGTATCGGCGAAGATTCGTTAGAAAAATTTGTTTGAAAATATTGAAAGCTCACACTGCGGCGATTTATTTAAAAATTAAAAAAAAAATGTCTTTCATGCTTTGATAAGAGTTCTAAACTATAAAAAATACTAAGAATAATATTTTATAATAGTTCAAATATAATAATAGCAATAATTAATAATAGTTATTAATAATTATTATCGTTCTCATTAATGTTAATAAATAATATAAGCAGTAATAGAGAGAAACAAATTTTGTTGTGCATGTTTTGGATAAAAATATTTGCAAGTCAACGAGTTACCCCGAGAGAGATGATTACGCACGCGTGTTGTACTTGTATACGTGTGTGTGTATGTATGTATTTTATGATTTTATTTTATTAACGAATATACGAATATCGCAATTTGAAACACCAATCGATAACGGTATGTAACGTTGCGCTTGCGATAATAATTGATTTAATCCCGATGTAATCGTAAGCACGTACGAGCGACGACTTTTACGAGAACGAACGAGATTTCGAACAAACGCGCGGGCGCACGTCGGATTATTTCCATTGGATTACTCATTTTTAATTAAATTAATTGAGGAATCGGCGCGCTAATTCATGGAATTCACGTTAGTAGTCGCTTCAGCGTGACGTCCGTACGCTATTGCAGAATTCCGTGAGGTTGGTAAATATTCGAGGAGCGCCGCATTGTTCTCATTACGGCGTATCGCGCCCTGCTATTCCCCGATAACTTCATCAGCCGGTATTCGACATCGAAATATCCGTACTACAAGGTAGGAATTTCGCTTCGCGCGTAGATATAAATAAATACACGCGCGTGAACGTTATTGGCCATTAGTCACGGGACAGCTTGAATCTGTATCGAAAATACAAGCACCGTATAAGGAATACAGATAGCTGCATCTTTCTCGCTCTCTATCGTTTTTTGAAATTACAAAAGAGAATCTACTAAAAATTCCTATTTTATTATTTATAATCGTAATGAATAATTTATCGTTGAGAGGTCTGATCTTTTCTTTGTACAAAGAATTGACCGCAGGCATTTTTCTTCAGAGCGAAATTCTTGCGATTTTCTGCTGCGTTGAAGCTTGCTAAGAAAATTACATCGTTAAGAGATTATTTTTTAATTAGTTTTATACGTACCATATCTCTGAAAATTTTTAGTACAAAAAAGAAATACAATGTATGAATGCAAAAATATTTTAAGAGATAATTTAATTAAGATCGAAATGTATGTAAAAACACATTTTGTTTGCAATCAAATATTTTGAAATTAATGTTGACTATATACTTCGTCATATATTAATTAAAATATGAAATATTCTTACGATCGTAACTGGTAAGTAAAATAATCAATTGATATAGAAAGTCATACTAGAACAGATTTAAAATAAATAGCGTGCGAATGTAAAAATCTCTAAATGAATATAAAATCTATCATGTACATATTTTCTTCTCTTTCTCTCTTTTTCTTTTTCATACAATATACGGAAGCGATTTGGTTCTAGCAGAACGATCTAAGTAATACACGTAAAGGATCTATTAACTTATAGCAACGAAGAGATTGTAAGGGACGATTGGGAATTGTCGGAAAGGTCGTAAAATTTGTTGAATTCTGTAACCGCTTTGTAGACTGCTTGAATTTCAAATAACGTGAGCGATAAAGCTGTAACTGTAAATTTATCACGATTAGACGATCAAGAATTCCGTGCGTTATCAAAGGAAATCATTTGACAGCAATGGCTAATCTTTTGCAAAATCGTTTCGTAAAATTCCGAGTAGGATATCGCGTTCCATATATTTCGATTTCCCATATTAATAATGCATAATGAATAATGAATACAGATTAGCACTGTCTGTACGAAACATATTCCTCAACGTACGATATCATCTTTATAAATATCGCTAGAAAATCGCCGCGAGACTGAAATATCTAACAATATATTTTATTTTCGTAACATCGAATTAAATCTTTCGATATATGTTTATATAATGACGAATATATGTGATATTGGTCGAGCTTGAATTCCATGACATTCCAAATCTCTCGAAAAACAATTTTTTTTTTCTTTTCTATCCAGAATAACTTCATTAAAATTTTAGATTCAGTGGATGTATAGATAGAAATTCCACAAATTCTATGCACGATTTATACGAGTTTTCATGCACGCGGGTCTATATAATATGCTTTAATTTATGTCCAGAAGTATAGTTCTCGTTGAAATTATGATATTATGTGTTACATTTATTTGCTCGTATATTAAAAGCGTGTAAATTTTAAACAAATTTTTGAACGCGAATTCCTGAAATATTACGCTTTCCTATATTGTTGCTTTTTACCGTGGGAATTATAAAAGCCATTAGAGCATGAACCGTTACTTTGTAAAACTATTAGCCGCTTTCGACGTAACTGATTTAAGCAACTCGAGAAAAGCGATGAGTTTATCAAAAAATAAATAAAATACGCAATAAAGACAAGAACTCTGAGAAAAATCGAATTAGTAATTTCATGAATAATGATTATTGGAATGTTCATTTTTGGCAGATTTTTTTCACGATTTTCATAAATAAAGATAATTCAAATCTTAAAATTAATACGTACCTTTTCTAACTTCTGAATGCTAATTTAGTGTCAAATATCCATATCAAGAAGTCAATTAAACTTCAAGTGAATGTAATTATTCCGATGAATATCTCTATCAATACCAACAACAATAAATCTTTTTATTGTTGTATCTTTTATTGTTGTTTCTTCGCAACGCACTATCGCGTTGCGAAGAATAGAAATTTAGTTGCAAGATTTTTTAAATCGCATATTATATTTTTACTATAATAAATCGCTATGATATAGATTGCGTCACATAAAGACCGTGTTCAAGAATATAATATCGGTAACGCAACGTACGTGACTTTCGCAAAATAGATTGAATATCAAATCCATAAAGTTTTATTAAATGTGAGATTTCGTGTCTAAAATAAACTTTAAAGAATTCGGACTCGCGTTTCACATTTTAATTGCGCGCGTTATCCTACACCTCTCGTTTTCTCATTGGTTTACAACGAACCGTTCAGATTTCACCGTGGTTACATATACCTCAAGGATTAAACACGTGCGCATTATATACCCTTGGATAATTTTATCCATTTGCAAGCTTTCCTTGACATATTTCTCCTTTGCGCATGGAAAGGGCAAGACGTTTTCAGGAAACGCTTCTCGAGACATGTCGTCTGAATAACGCATATGTATAACGAAGATAACGCGGAGAAAGAATTCGATTCCTGACAAAAAATACCGTTTACCCTACTGTTTTCTACATTTTCTTTCGTATCTTTGCACGCGAATCTTGCCTTAAATTAGGATATACAGAAAGAACCGTTGAATATCGCCTTATTCGCTACGTGTATCCGATGTGTACAGTGTTTCAGGCGAGAAAAAACGATGCTACGTGATAGTTTCGTGGGCCCTCAAAAGAAACGCCGGGGGCCCCTTTAAATGACACGTTTCTGCCGCCGCTCGGTGAGCTTACGAGTCAAACCTGTCCAACTTGTAAGTTCTATTTAATGCTCAATGACGATACTTAACTTGTAATTAATTCGATAAACTTGACGATGGATACTTAGTTCGCTCTTAAAAGATTTTATAAAAACATGTAAATACGGATAAAATTGATCGCAGGTCTGATGTTTTTCACGAAAAATAATGTGAAGAACATATATGCATACAATAACACACACGCATACACACACATGTCTTAATTTTATATAATTAAGGTCATTTAAAAAAAATCCGAAAAAGTAAAAAAAGAGATTCATTGTAATAGTTCAATTGTGTCTCGAATTCTTTAATATTGCTATTTTGATGAATTTAGATATTTTGATATTTTTGCAAGTGGTCTCAATTGTTATCTTCATATAAGTCGATAATATAATAATAGATGAGTCAAGAAATAAAAGAGAAAAGAACGTGCACCGTAAAACTATATTCTTCCTTGAGATGTTTGCTTCAAGTAGTTCAGCTCAATGACAAGGGAGACGGTGTTACGCTCGTGTGCAACTTTAAGATCAGAGCTACACGTGGCTCGAAAGAACGGCCGTTGCGACATACATCACGATGTTGGTTGTTCAACATTCTGAAAAGTGGTATGTGTGTGTGTATGGATACCACTTGTTTAACTTTTCTTATGTAGGACGTTCTAAAATTCATGCGCACGTTTCGCGCAAGGACGCGAAATTGCAATCATATATAAAGTAATATTCAGCTTCAGCGGCGCACGTGGTGACGTTATTTTCATGGCACAGTGTGTGTGCGACTTTATATTCTTTACTTGTATTATCAAAGTAGAGAGAGAAGCATCTTTTTATCTCCTCTGTGTAATATAAGAAAATTTGCTTATTTTTTCATTATTAATAAAAATATAAAAATTGTAGTATGTGTGTGCAATCGATTAATGATTTCTGTCGTTACATAACAGGATTTTTTTAAAAGATATTAGTAACTAAAATAAAGATTTATAATATTAAGGACAGATATGTGATTTTACGTAGATACAAAGTAGTTATATATAATAGAATATACCTTGATATTGCTGGGGGTTTAAACTTGCGGCAATTGCTAACGTACTTAATACCACGTTGCAACCACGAGATGGTAGGGATCTTCTCTCTTCTCTCACTTTCTCGATGCTTTCCTGGATATAACGACGAGCAGATGATCCATCTAGTAGTATAAGCTGTAATAACGCAGCCGCGAGGTGCCTTAATGACGGTCTTTAATGACGTGCCGCGCTCGCTCTATCCGCATATTGCAATCCTATGCGCGCTTTGTTCGCGTTTGTTTCACGTGCAATAATCGCGTGTGACGCCGTGTCGTGCAATAAACGTGTTTCCGCGTTTGTGACACGCTGCGATCTCCGTCTTGCAACGCTATCATAATATTGTAAGAGGCGGACGACATCACCGAGCTAAACTCGCACGCTTGTAAAGCGAGCAATTTTTCGTAACAATTTTTACAGAAACGAGAAATACAAGATTGTAGCGCGAGCAGAGACCTATGCCTTGCATTTCGATCTAAATATGGGGATTTTGGTTTTGACTGCTATTTCCACATATATTTTTCCTCTTTTTATTTTTATTCGCAAATATGGTGTACCTCAAGAGAAATTCTCCAGACTTTGGAAATGTGTTATTTAAGCAGATTTAAGAAAAGATTGTATATATAACTGATTCGAAATATCTGTAAAGTGATTGTTTTAACCGTTAATTAAATATCATAACTATTCTTGTATTATTGCTATTAGGATCAACTTAATAATTTGCACAGAGCTGAAATAGATATTCTAGAATTAACTCGAGATACCAGATATTCGCCGCAAATAAATGTATCGAATTAAGTTGCTATTATATGTATATTAATTGAAATTCCTATTTAATCTGTATTATTTTTATCGTGATATAAAATCGAATTTAAAGGTCTATTTATACTACGATAATATTTCGGCTCCTTTTAATATTATATTACTTTATAATTAAAATTATGTCATTTACATTATTGCAAAATCTTATAATTCTTGATTTATCCAAAGAGGATCTTAATCATTTAAACAGCACATTTCCAAAATCTATCAAATTTCCTTAGTTAATGTAAACTATTCACGTTTGATATTATCCTGAAAAATGCAAGTACAAGAAATAAAATTGTAACTTGTAACGATAACAATTGTAAAGTAAAAATGTTATTTTTAAACGAAACAATGTTTACGCTTGCATCATTTTCACACACACATACATACATTAAAGATTTCTGATTTTGCGTCGCCTTATCACGATTTTTGAAAAATATGGTCTCACCTTGTTAACGCGATCGATCCGTTTGTACTAACCAAACGAGTTTTCCATCCGTCTGATCTGAATCTGAATCTGGTGAGAGTGAACGATTGGCAGTGTACCCGGAAGTTGGACAGGCCTGGCCTACGTAATCCGCGTCGTCGTGGCGTATTCGACCCGGCGAGTATTTACATAATTCGAGTCGCATGCGCGTCGCGCGTAATGACTTGGAACAGGCAATCGCGCAATCTTCCACGAAAATCTCGCATATCTAAGTAGTCCAGCCGGCGGCAACCTCGACTAAGGTAAATAAAGGATGTAAGAGGTACGAGCGAAGAAAGAGGGGGTAGAGGAGGAAGATGGAATGGAAGACGGGAAACTAGGCAGGAGAGGAGGAAGAAGACCCGCGGGGGGATGGATGGGGAAGAGCGAGAATAGGCGAGGGTGGGATACGGGAGGTGTGAAAAAGGAGGAGGGCGGGCGGACTCTGTATAGTCCCGGGAGTAATATCCTATCTATCACAAACGGAAGTAATGGTGTAATAGTTATGGACATTTCGAAGTGAAACGCTTATCGCGCTAAAACGACGCCCGCTACGATGAGTAACGCCGGCAACAGCACGCCCGCCCGATTCCTCTTCGCTGCCGACGTCTTGCGACGTTGTATCGCTGCCATCTTGTCACCTGAAAAGGCAAGAGAGACAGGTGGGTCCGTTAGTGAATAATGGCTGAAATCGATCGGCCGTTTCGTCGTGCCCCCGTTATCGAGGTAATCGACTACACATCGACACAAGGGGCCGCGACGACGGGACGCCCCCGTTGTGAAAACGGGTGGCGTGTCTCTTGTAAGTTAACTCGAGCGTAAGTTATTTCCGCCGTGGCGCACCGCGTGTTCGTCGTCGTCAATGCGAAGTTTAAGTTAAAGCCGAGAGAATACAAACGGGGACCGGGGGACGGCGAAGATCGCGCACACGCTCTCATGCCGCTTGCTATTTCGCCCGTTATTCAATAATTACATCTTCCGTCACGCGCGCACGAGAGAGCGATCGGAGAAGGCGACTTACACAGATTACGGCAGATTAAATCCGCATACGTAAACAGACGCGAATCCGTGGCACGTTTCACGCTAAACGGCCGGTTTGATTCGAATCCATTATTCATATTGAACAAAACACGTTGTACGTATGTTAGACGAGCAAAAGTCAAGATCAGACGGACCAATATAATTTAGGTTCACCGCCCGCGCGATGTGTATTGTTTGTTGAATACGATCAAGCTTCAATAACAGCATATAGATAATGCGGATTTCGAAATATTTCCATTTGTTTTTCCATTTAATTTGTTTTCATATTTTGTAATGTACATTTTTATTGATCGTTGCGATCAGCAATGTTGAATATACGAAAGAATTTAAAAAATGTCAACGATGTTACACACAGAGATGCTTTTTTATTATAAAAATAGAATGCAGCACCTTTCCGTGTAAAGGAGAGGGATTGCATTTTTTGTATAATGCTCGTTTTGCATTCAAGCCCCGATTTAAGCGGTGTCGAGTAACGACGGTTGCGGTTTTTACCCGATAAAGCCTTCTTTTTTTAGTGTAACGTAACACTGTTTGCGTTAAAGACCCGCCGTTGTAACGCGGATTCCTCCTTTCGTTCGGATTAGCGACCGTGGAAGATCCGAAATAAATTCCGGACGTAGATTTCCATTATAATTTCCAATTGAAATTGTGGACTCCCACGGACTCGCCCGGCGCGTTGCATACAAAATTATTTCCAGCGCTCTGACGCATCGTGCCGGCGTTGTATTCGGTGAAACTGCACAGAATGTGCTGTGGATTACTGAGCTAATTACTGTCGTAGTTACTCACACTGTGCGTCGTAGCTACCCCGCGGAATAATTAATGTTGATAATATATATACATATATTACGTATTATAAATCGCATTATACATATATACAGTATCCCGTGCACCTCGTAACTTGCGAATGTTAATTTGTCGTTACGGATTAAAGATATATAATCGCGTTAGTATTAATACGAAAAAATTATTTCCAATGATTGGGTTTTCTACTTTCGCCCTTATGTTCGTGTGATGTAAGAAATTGTCAACTTGAGTACGATTATACATTTAAAAGAGACGATCTATAATAATAATATTTTGTGACAAACACCATTTGTGTGTGTGTGTGTATACATCATAATTTTGATAATTTACTTTTTATAGAGCAAATTAGAAAATTAATTTTTCAATTTAGTTGAGAATTGATTTCTCAATTTAGAACTTCGAACAAAACACTGCATATAATTTGATTGGCTCAATTAAATCTACAATCTAATTTCTGAAGATAATGTTAAAGAATTAGTATGACTGAAATATCTATCTGTTTTTATTCAATTATCATTTCTTATTTAATTATGTCTATTCATTTCTTATTTAATTATGTCTTTTTTAGTGCATTAAAATATGTCTCTTTCAATAATTGAATAAATGAATGTCGATGTATATCGAATAGTATTTGCAAGAACACTTAATAAATATCAAACGAAGATGAGAGATGCGAAAATAAGAATCAGTTAATGATCGAAGACAAAGTGACGTAATATACATTGTTCCTCGCAAATCTCACTCTCTCTTTCTCTATCTCTGTTGATGGAGAAATATTTACATTATCAAAAGCCATTATTTTTTATATTAATATGTACATTAATATGTACATAGTTATAATTGAAAAATATGAGAAATGCAAAGAATCGATTATTACGATGTTATGCTATAGCAAATTTTTGCTCTACACCAATTTTTCCTATAACATTTTTTATTTAAAAATAATATGATGATTAAATCAATATTTCATCGTCAGTAAAATAAATTTCATTACCAGCGGGGTTAAGTCAGTGTATATTGAAGTAGGTTACAATATGTAAAACTACAAATTGTGGTTAAACTACAAAGTGTGCCACACTATACCGAACAAAACTTTTATTGATACACATCCAAGTTTTTTAGAGGTTTGTTTCAGAATTTAAAGTTTAAGCTAAACGGTTCAGTTGGGAAAATATGTTTTAATCTCATGTTGTATATTTAAAAGTCACAATAAATGAGAATTTTCCTTAAAATTTTCTCGAAAAAAAAAAATCAGTTTTAAATTACACAGAGAATTTATCATTAAGGATGGTATTCTGGTACCGTATTATACCGTATACGGTTTCTAGAAATCGTATTATATTACTTTAATTTTATAGGAGAATAAATCAGAACAGTGAAAATTCTATAATTTATAGTATATTCATTTTTTTACACATCACTGATAATCAATAAATATTATACTTTTTTTTTATAAAATATACTTTGGATATGTCGTAATATACATTGTTCCTCGCAAATCTCACTCTCTCTTTCTCTATCTCTGTTGATGGAGAAATATTTACATTATCAAAAGCCATTATTTTTTATATTAATATGTACATTAATATGTACATAGTTATAATTGAAAAATATGAGAAATGCAAAGAATCGATTATTACGATGTTATGCTATAGCAAATTTTTGCTCTACACCAATTTTTCCTATAACATTTTTTATTTAAAAATAATATGATGATTAAATCAATATTTCATCGTCAGTAAAATAAATTTCATTACCAGCGGGGTTAAGTCAGTGTATATTGAAGTAGGTTACAATATGTAAAACTACAAATTGTGGTTAAACTACAAAGTGTGCCACACTATACCGAACAAAACTTTTATTGATACACATCCAAGTTTTTTAGAGGTTTGTTTCAGAATTTAAAGTTTAAGCTAAACGGTTCAGTTGGGAAAATATGTTTTAATCTCATGTTGTATATTTAAAAGTCACAATAAATGAGAATTTTCCTTAAAATTTTCTCGAAAAAAAAAATCAGTTTTAAATTACACAGAGAATTTATCATTAAGGATGGTATTCTGGTACCGTATTATACCGTATACGGTTTCTAGAAATCGTATTATATTACTTTAATTTTATAGGAGAATAAATCAGAACAGTGAATAAAATATACTTTGGATATGTCCATTTTTCCTTTCTAACATACGAATTTCTCCGATTTGGCCATTTTCCTTGTGTCATTGATCCGGGGCACGAGATACGTGCACGCGTTACCCCATTATGCGATTTGCGTGCCTATTACAACGCGAGCACTAGTTTGCGGCTAATTAACAATGTTTGCGCCGGCTCGCACCTTTAGCCTGAAAGACCGTTATAATTTCTCTTTTCATGCGAAATAAAGGCATCCATTGTGGTACGCTTTCACCTATTCGCTTACAAGAGATACTTGATCTTTGCATTTCTTTCCGAAAATGTATTTCGTACCGTCATTATATCGAAACGCGTACCCGCGTTTATCACGACTATCGGTATCAAATGTCATGCAAAGCTGTATATGTGAAAAATCTCTCTCATATAACATATGTATAATATAAGAAAATACATCGTTTTTATAAATTACATATGAAATTAATATTTAACAGTGCATTTTCTTTAGATATGACAAGTTTATCTTTTTATAAGTCTTGTAATATGTAAAGCGAATATTGAGACAATATAATATACAGATGCAAAGATATTTTATTTACTATTTCGAGAAAAAAATGAAAAAAATATGAAGTGGAGCTATAACTGATAAAAATTTATGATTTGTGGAAAAGAATAAAATAAATTTTGTGTCGTTAGTTTAAATTTACATAAATTAAATACATAAATTATTTAATTTTGATTTGAAACCGCGATCGTGTAAGCTGTGCACATACATGGATAATGTTTGAAGTAAATGATGAAGTAAAATACATTCGAAAAGATAAAGAAATTAAATCATTTGAGCCGAAAGCGGCGTCATATTTCTTTTCTCGCGCGTCTGTCTCTAGTTTCGAATAAATTTATTCGAAGCTATTGATCGTGTATACTATCTTTTATTTTGTATTCTGAATGTACAGAGTTGGGGGACCACTTCCGCTGATTAAACTTCCGCGGTTAATTAACCACAGGCCGATATTTGCTCCGGTTTTGCGCCAATCCTGGAAAGACCGTGATGATGTTTCCTCTCAAATAGAACCATAGTGACCCGCCGTTAAACGGAGTTATTCCCCATACTCGTCAAACCGCAAATACGAGCTACTCGACTAGGGTGGTTAACGCCGTAAACATCGTTATGTTTCGCTTGCGGCCGACATGCCTTTTGTTCTTTTATATTTTCGCCGCATTCTGTCCTAACGAATTTATCTTGACGATAAGAAAAAAAAATTGTCATATCGCGATATTAACACGCCGTAATAGCAAAGTATGTTTGTCGCAGTTCTAAATAATTTTTGCTCTGGACGGGATTCGAAATCCCAGAAGATACAGAATTTTACGATTTCTTTTATACGCATTATTTCTTCTACGTAAAAGGAAAATATAGAAGCTGCTTCTTATTGCTAGTTAATACAGATAAAATATCGTAAACTCGGGAGAACTTTTCGAATATTTTTCTGAAGAAGATAAACCGATGGTTTTATTTATAATGCATCTAGTTGTTTTATAGATTATTTTTGTGTGTGTTAACTTTGCGGTTAAACTGACTTTGCGTTCTTGACTAACAATGATGGAGCCTGACTCATCTACCAGAGCCGATAGTATTGATTGCGGAAACTGAATAGCTCTCAGGTCTGAATAAGATTCTGCACAAACTTTGTCAATTAAATCGAAGTGCATTCAAACATTTACAGAATACGTGCATTGATTGCGAGGTCTAATGACTCCTGCTCATGTATTTATCTTTTAAATGCTTTTCAACTTATTCCAAGATATCTGCAAATGTAAGATTATGAAAAATATTTATATATACACTTAATTCTACACATACTTATTATCCAATTCATATATATAAAACTCTATAAGAATATGTTATATATATATAATAAATTATCGTATTATATCTCCTTTAATTCTAATTTCTACTAAGTATTACAAATTTCTAATTAATCGTATCAACAAATTGCGAGAGAATGATATACATATATATAATCGGACTGTATCAAAATAATTTTAAGTATTCACTGAGTCGTGTAGCGTGTTCATAAAAGTAACACGATGCTTCGGATGCATGATCCAGAATCTACGTGAGAATCGTGATTTGGGTCAGAGTGCATTTCAGCATTTACGGCCTACGTGCATCGGTTATAAAGACGCTCTCAAAACCTAATGACAAACAGCTGGTACAACCCAGGAGGATTTAATGCTCTGATCGCCTCGTAGCGAGAACCGTTTAATAAGAATTTTCCCATTGGCTCATAAATTTTCCATGATAAAACGAAACGGCTCTATCAACTAAAAGAATGAAGATGGATAAATATTATCTGTCTACGGATATTATTGTCTTTTTTTTTTTTTTACTTTATAAACAGGCTCTCGAGAAAAGATTTTATTTTGCATCTTGCGAGAAACCAGATTTATCTTCTCAATATATCGCGAATTTCGGTAATTCCTCGAAAATGTTTCTGAAAGAATTAATTGGTTTTTATTTTTAAGAAGAGATTTTTAGATAAGAAAAAGCACATTCGGGCATTGGCAGAGAGCGAACACACACCTATTGTTTTTAAAATTACTTTCATAAAAGCACAATCGAATATCGCGAAGTTAATTTAGTTACGGAATTGTTGTTACGGACGATGAAATCGTTTTAGACGCAGCAGTTTTTTTTTTCAAGTCTATTCTATATCGATATCAGTTTTTTATTATTTCTTTGTGTCATTAATAATATTGAGAATGTTCTCTTACGATACTGTACGTCTTTCTTTTCTCATAATATAACATTTTTTTTCTTTTCTTCTATATATTTTCAATTTCTTTTTATTTCAATCTTTCTTTATTCGTAACCGAGTTGCTTTTATTAATTACTATACCATTCATAAACTTGCGCTCGTAAGAAAATTTAATCAGCATCCGAGAGGCGTGTTCATATAAAAATTGGACAATCTACTCGCTACGTTTATGGCACTTTTACTGTCCGAACAACTATTACACCGTTGCCGTAGAAATCCTGACGACAAAGTGGGCCATTCGTACACGCTATAATTGGCGCAAAAGCGCCAAATAAGAGTTTACGAGCAATTCTCACGGTTAGTCGACAGAAGATAAAGGTCGCAATATATGCGCATTAGATGCAAACATCCGTTTACGATCTGATTACAATCGGTTCGGGGAGGCCGGCCGGATTTTTGCGGGGCTTCTCATCGTCGAGTTCGAAAGCTCGCTCGAACGCATCGTCTTCTCACGACACAGGATGATGCGTTCCCCAACCTTTAATTAGATTGCCATCTAAGTATCGCCGCGCTAAGCCAATTTACCCCGGGCGTTGCGCGACGCTTAGATAATTTATCGCGACACCAAGACTTCATCCCCTCCGCATCCCTCGCTCTTCGTCGCCCACGCGAAGCTCGCGGAATTTGCCGGATAAAGCGGCTGTCTCAAGTTCTGCAATATTCATTAAGGATTTTGCGGCGTTTCCCTTGTACTAGCAGGTCAGAATAACGGAGAACGGATGAAACAGCGCGTTAACCAGCCCAGAAATAACTAACCGGTAGTTACGACGATCTATCATTAAACCCGCGCGCCGTCAAGCAACGCGATAATTTCGCGGGGAATATTTAGAAACATAATTGTACCACCCGTACTGAGAGACTGTAACCGAAATAGTTCATACTTCAGAGAAGCTACGTCGCTATATGAATTCGTCATTAATAGCTAAATGCATTCGTGGAAATACACCCTCGCTCTTCCCGCGATGACAGGGTCAAAAATCTCGGTCAAAAGACAATGTCATCAACGTGTGCTGCAGCTCACAGAGATATTTCATCTCATTACCTCGTACGCGTAATAATTAATTCTCTATCTTGCGAGCGAGAGCAAAGCAGATATGTGTTGATATTACACGCGCTTCTCGCTACGACGAGGCACGCATGTTAAACGGGCACGCGTAATTTTCAACATGAATTTTGCGTCAAACGCGAAGAGAATTCTGTATTCCGTATGAGAACTAAAAAATCCACTCAAGCGAGGAAAATAAAATTTTACCTTTATTAATCTATATTAATCTCTGCACTCTCTTTTATCCTCTTCAAGTTTATTTTATCGGAACGTAACTTTCAATTCGTTTAACTTTAAATGATCCTGTAATTAGATTTCTGTAATTGTACGGCAAAAAAAAAAAGAGAATCGTTTCGCGATATCTCGTGCAAACTGCTCGCTGAATATACGGCATTAATATCAGCGCTAGCAGACTTGACGTCCGCACGACATCGCGGCGCCTTCGGTGACGATCGCATTTGTCCCGGGCCGGATATTACGTCACCGATCGTCATTAATAATATCGCGGGCTGCCTTGACCCGGCCTATCGATATATCACCGTACCCGATCGCGCGCGTGCGCGCATACACACACACGCACACCCACTATGATATAATCCCATCGTAAATTTACCGCTGGGAAAAAGCAGCGGCGAGCGCGAGAAAGAGAGAGAGGGAGAGTGCGCGGATACTTCTTTCTGTCTACCAAATATCAAAATTCATGGTGCGGACCCGCCAGATTTGCAACATTCATCGGCGATACGTGTCTCTTCCGAAATGCGAGCGCATGCACACTTTTACCATAATTTACGGCGCGAGGCGTTGCCCCATATGTTCCCGGGGCTGTGAATTACGTACCGCGTCGTACGCGTCAGTGTGTGAGTGATACGCAAACGTATATGTATATAGACAACCGCGCGTCTACGTAAACGCGAATACACACGCGGAATTCTGCGTCGGTTCGGGTGTGCGGTGCTTGATAATGGAGTCCATATCTTCAAAATTTAACCTGAAAGCTTAGTACATTCGCGAAACACAGAAGGGACGCTCGTATAACAGTTTATCACGCATGCGGATGGACTCTTGTTGCTCCGAGCACGCTGGCGCTTTGTGTACATATATATGTGCTATTGACCGGTCAAGAGGATAGCCGTAGGTACCGATTTTATGGCATGGATTTCTCGTTTGATCGTCCGCGAAAATCAACCTATCTTGCCGTATAAAGGAGAAGAATCTACATTCAATGCTTCAACCTCTCAATCATCGATTTAAATGTATTATATGTGTGGCGATTGTTCCTGTTTTTAACTTATGATTTTACTATTACTAAATTACTCTTTTTACAACCGCGTCGGAAACAAATAATGCCCTTTGTTTAATTTTATTAATTAAATTCTATGATATTACTTGAATGTATATTTCGCGAATAGAAAGCGTTATGATATCCACTGCCTATCCGACGTAATTAGAACGTAATATCTCATGTTTAATCGCAGCTGTTACCGCGAGAGATCCACTTGCTTCTTCGCAAATGGCGACATGCATGTATCAAAGGTCCGGGAAAACGCGCTTAACTCGACGAGGCAAGAGAGAAGTGCGCCTCTCTCTTTCTCTCTCTCTCTCTCTCTCTCTCTCTCTCTCCATATGTCCGTATAATAAATCTTCTGGTCGACCGAGTTTCTCGTAATCCAATTAAGATTTTCGCGACTCTGTTCTCATCCTTTCACATCAATTACGGTAAACCTGGCGGACGCCGAAAATTGCGAGCGATTTGCCGGTAAAGTCGTCGCGCGCAGGTTTTTCCACGACAATGTGGAGCCGACGAGGACCGCTTTTTGCTGGAAGAGTCTTGGGCTTCTTCGTCAGTCATGGCCCTTGTTAGAAAGGGGTTAAATCGCGCTATATATATACATCGGAGAGGGTTATCGGCGGCGACGAGTGATCGATCGTCGAAGGACCGGGGAGGTTCGTCGTTCACACGCATGTGTGTACGTACATATACATATAGATGCGATACGACGCCACGTATATTCTCTACGCAATCTACGTGCGCAAAATGTGGAAATAACAGAAACGATCGTATCAAAAAAGGGAAGTGTGTCTTGAAGCGGAATCGGATGTTGCCGTAAATGGATGTATTTCTTGTTTAGTCGAGGATATTAGACAATTTTGAAAGATGTTGTTTTGTCGTTCTCTGTGTGTACACAATGTGATTATTATTGTAATCTTTATCATTAACTTTAATGACTATGAATGTATTATCAGACTGCTCTCCACGCGTGCATCTCTTAAAATTAAAAAATTGTCAGAATCAATTTTTTTTTAAATATTTTTATCTTTTCATTCTATACACATTTATTTATGTATGACGTCAAGTAACTGACATATTATAGAAAAAAACATTGGATATATAGCGAGGAAAAGAAATGACACTTTGATACTGATATAATTTAGGAGATGCTAAATTTATGTAATTTAGAAGTTTATATGAAAAATCACGTATTTTCTTTTAATGAAATAGCTTTTTTGAGAATTTCTAAGCTTTGTCTTTATTGATATTGACATATCTAATCTTTCTTCGTAATATCAACGATTTCAATATTAAATATCTTGATAATCGAAAATCTATTCGAATATCTAAAGATGAGTCATCATAGTTTATTAAATATCTGTGAATGTGTATTCTGATTAAAACAAATATTTTAGATTCAATCTTCTCTGAGTACCTTACTGGTATTTGTTCGGAGAAGATAGTTAAGAGACCCCGAGGATAACCTAGTCGGGGTTTGTATTGATTAAGGGAGCGCTTGTGTGCTCTGTACAAAACACATTGCTTATACTTGCCTTCGGTGACGAAGACGAAGATCGATGCCGGCTTGGTGTTGGAGGCGCTGCACGTGTAATTGCCCGTGTCGGATTCCACCGCCTGGCGAATCGTCAACCGGCTCTGAGTTGGTCCTGGATCGGTTTGTACGGTCACGCTGCCGCGCGTGGTATCGTAGTTTATCATCCGGTTATTGTGATACCAGAACACGTATTGCGGCGGCGTCGGGCTCTGGAGCAGATAGAAGAAGAATGGCGCCGGTTGACAAGCATGAGATTTAACGCGCGGATTTTTCCGAGCACAAAGGGCAGAATCGCGGGGCCCGCGGACCGTGACATTCGTTATGAGGATTTCTTTCGGCGGGATAATGCGCCTTTGTGCTGGGAGCCATGAACGCCGACGGGGTTTCTCTTTGCGCGATCTTGATAATGTTCTCGTTCGCTTATTTTTCAACAAATATTCCAAAAGACTTTAGAGTCGTTTTCATATAAAATCAATGTTCAATTATAAGGTTTATATTTGATATTAATTTTATAAAATGTAATTAATATTCATAAATTATTTTATAATACTTTATTCCACACGTTTTATTCGTATTAATTAAAAATACAATGCGAAAATACAAAAGGGAAGAGAACAAATATGTAAAATCCTTTTGCAAAACCCTTACGGCATTCTATAATTACATCACAATGAATGTACAATCATTAACAATCATTCAGATATAAATAAGCGAACCATTAAATCTTTCGATGAATTTTGGCGAGAGAAATTCAAAAAGAAAACAAAACTTAGTATACTTTAATTAATATCAGATGATGCAGGAACAGTCCATGTTAATATCATATTAAAAAGCGCTCCTAATCAAATTTTTATGGAGAAAAACAAATCTACTGTACTTTGTACGCTCCCTCTTACAATGTCTTTGGTATATTTTCAAGTGATTAAATATTAATTTGTGAGAGATTAATATTTGCTTTTGCGAGGAGAAAAGGTTGGCGAAACGTGCTAGAGAAATTGGTTGCAAAACCGTGAATTTACATAATACGTAGGGTTAAATGAGCGCACGCAATTTAGCTGTACATTACGAGCGATGGAGGTCCATCAACTGTTTGTTATAACCCCGGATACATCGTTTACAACCGTTTCCTGTTGTGCCGCAGAATACAGGAAGGATAAATGCGTGAAACGGTGCGTTGTTAAGGCAGAATACTCGCAAAGCTTTACCGTTGTCAAGAAATTTGCAATATGCTGAGCTATGGAATAAGAGGGTAGCCCCAAAGAGAGTACCCGCTTTAACATAACTTATTTGTTAGACATTTGCCAACATCGTTGTTTTTTCCCAAAATGTTATTTTAAAAATATTTCGCGTACAATTATTTTAACAGTCTATCAAAATGTGCTGTTAAAAAATAAATAAAATTATATATATTTTTCATTATGATTCTAAAAAAATAACGATATGTAAACATAATTATAAACATCATAAATACATCACGTCAATAAAACAAGAGTCTCGCTTTTACGTTAATTTTGGAAAACAATCGTGAAATGTACAGATGTTTTTGCGACATTTAATTGGCAATATTTAATTATATTTGGACGCATATTAAACATAAGATTTTTGGTTTTTTTTACGAATTAATGTATGCGGTACGTCAAATTTAGCGTGTGCGTCTTATAGTGCATAAATTTCCGTGCAATGTAGCCGCAGGATCAGATATGCGGGATGCTGCTCGTCATCCGTTTATTATAACGCCGGATACGCGTATATTGTGGCGACGGCGTCAAGCCGCAAAGCGGACGAAGAATAGATGCGCGAAACCGTATGCAGCGAAGTGCGGGATACCCGAGGATTTTCAGCTTCATGGGTTTCGCATCGGTAAAGCGAGGTCGGAAAGGTCACGCATTCCTCTATGCTAAATGCTTGTTCTTTTGTTCCGTTTAATATTCCCTAAGCCGTCAGTAAATGGTCACCGTCGCGCGATGCACTGGCGCGCGTCTATAAAGATAAGTATCCATCAGAAAAACCATCGTCACATTTCTTTATTATCGCTGTATCATCAGTAGAAGCAAAATATAATTCGGAAAAAAGTCTCCCTTAGTTAGAATAAAATATAATTTACAGCAATATAAATTATACATATTTGAAAAAGTTTTGTTGTGTGCGTTTGTCAATTTTTGAAAATAATTTATGGAATTATAGATTTCTACTTCTTTTTTTATTTTAAGTGTACTATATTACCTATCAAAGATTTTTTTTTCCTTCTTGCAAGAGATATTTCAACGAATTATTGTGTAATTAACTCAGTAATGTTGAATGTTGCGAGCTTTTTGAAACATTATCGTCGATTTTACGCCGCTAGAGACGAATAAATCCCTCCCGAGGCGTTGTATGCAATTCACTTTGTGCTTTTAGGGATTCATATAAATTACTTCATTGTTCTCGCGAGACGACAAAGTGGAGTTTCAACGAGGTAATGCGAATTACACGGCAGAAGAAAGCGAATTGTATCAAACAAGTAATACAAACTATTAACTTATCCTGTTAGTAGTATGCATAAAGCGCGCATGCATAATGTAAGAAGGACGATAGTTCTGTTATATGAATGAGAATTTCGATGTCCATAAAACCATCCCAAACACTTGACCGTAAGCAAATCCGCTTTTGCATAAATTTGCATTACATCGCAATAGCATAACAAGTATGATTTGTAAACAGTAAAAAGACTGAAATTTATCAATACTATATTGACTAGAAAGAAATATGTGTATATATATATATATATATATATGTAAATAATTGCACGTGGTATGAAATAAATAATATAAATGTGTCTATAGCAAAATCAACACATACACACACACACACACACACATACACATATATCATAATCCAATTTTGTCAAATTTATATGATATTGTGTACACACACACGAATGCCGAATAGACTTATACGTGTCATATTGCGAGCATAATAATCGTATATATAATGCTATGGCAATTGGCGAAAAATAACTCGGCAAATAATGTCGTTCGTCAATATTTCTTAGTAATGATAATATTCGTATTCAATATTTTTACTCCCGACTGTTGCCAACCGCAGGTTATATCATAATGTTTTAAAAATGATTTGCTGTTTTTATACAGTTGGCGTTTTATATTTTATTAGACTAATGACGTTGCGAGAATTATGTAGCTCATTAAGCTTGGAAAGCTCGAACGCGAAGACACGACGCAAAGTAGAAACGGACGAATTACGGCAGACATAATCTTGACAAAATTTGCGACTATTGAGTCGCACTCACATCAAGCATTCTTCGCGACGATGTTTTAAAAGGACTTCATCCTTCTTCTCGTGAGTGGTCGCTTGGTTTTTATATCGTCCAATAAAGCGGATTGACGATGTTGCAGGAATTACGTCATTCAGGAACAGGCTACAGGCTGAGGAAAGAGACTTAAAGGCACATAGTGCCGAGCATCAGGTACAAAGTGGAAACGGACGAATTACGGCAGGCAAGTAGAACGAAATGTGACAAGCGCATCCAGCTCTTTCCATCTTCTCTTGAGACGACGAAGTTTAGGTTCTTCTGTCGTTTTGCGTCAACGTCTGCAGACGCAAAATGCGTAGGTAACGAACAAGCTCTACGATGCTCGTTGGACTGACGCGATGCAAATCCGAGCAGTAGCGTCTACTTTCATCGTCTCAATTTAATTTTGCAGCTAATTGCAGCGAATTTGCAACCGGATTCGATTTCTGCATGCCTGTTGCGACGCTCGGATCGTAAAAGGAGTTTTTATGCCCTTCTATCATTCGCAATAAATCATTTAAATTTCACATCTACGATTAAAAGAGGTTGATATTCCATTCCGCTTTGCTGAAAAAAAACTCACTGTCATCGTTTTGCATTTCAGTAAAAAATTTTGCACCGCCCATCTGTTTCTCGAAGGAGATTAATTGTCGCTTTGAAAGTGGCGTCTTAAAGAGACATACCATCGCAATTGATAAACTTCAGTTCCGGTGCTGTTTTTATATCGGAAACGAATAAATAAACGTCTTTTATATATATATACACAAACACACACACACACACACACACACACACGCACAATCTATGACCTGTCTCGAGAGAATCCTCACGGAAAGAAATATCTTAGACGTGTTTCGGATCTTGTGACATTTATGGAAAAAAGTAACGGGTATGCGTGTCACAAGTCGTGAATCGTTATAATGTACAAATAAATAAATGCTTTTTATTTAAAACTGTTGTTTTTTAAAAAATTTCAGAACGCGATATATGCGATTAATATTTTTGAAGAGAGTTATTTTTTTTTCATCAAAGCGGGTTAATGTAATATGACATATGATGGAGAATTAAGATAGAAATCTCTGATGGTATATATATCACAACATATGACATTTTCCGTAAAATACTTGATCTTTCTTTTGATACCGAAAATACGAAAAAACAGATATGCAATCAATAGATGCAGACGATAATTGTGATAGTGAAACAAAATCTAACAGACCGCAATACATTGTTCAATAATATAATTCATATATAATCATCATTTTTTATAAATGTATAATATCTATCGTGATGTGTGTGATATATATTTTATGATATCTATTCAATAAATATTTATGCTTTTGAAATTTTTTATAACGATTCTTAAATTACTAGAAAGTGCTTCAGTGTTTTATTTACGTCATTCCTGTTCTTTGATTGATTTTATAGCATTTACAAAACGTGGCGAATTGACTTTGATGCGAATACAATTTCTAGATAAATCGGCGAAGTGTAAAAAAAAACGTTAGTATATATATATATATCTTTATGAAATAAATACACTGTGCGGTAATTTCGAATATCCAATTATATTTAAAGATTCTAAGGCATTCAGGAAACTCGAGAGGCTGATACAGAATTTTAATCAAAGAAACATTTCAAGCAATGAGATCAAATTAACTCGATCTAACAGCACTCGAAACTTCCTTTTATGCGAATCAAATGTTAAAATACTATTAACCGGACTGATAAATGAAAATTTAATATATAATATTTTAGGAATATATATTTCTTTTTTCGCTTCTTTTCTTTTTTTGTTGTCGAAACAAAGCGGTTTTTATATATCGCCAGTAACGAACGTCTCATTCACGGTTAAGGGCCGCTTAAAGTATATAGAGCTCCGAATTTCCAAGTACACGGATTCTAAACAGTCCATGTGAGTCAGTGCGGAGTTAATTGCTAGGCTGCATGATGCTCATGTCGACGATGCAATTGACACTAGCATGTCACGTTGTTACGAGCGGACAGCATGAACTCTGTTTTCGAGATAAATAGAGTAACACGACGCGCACAAAGCTTTATTAATGAAATATCTCTGTCCGCCCTCTATCTTTTACATCGCTCAATCAACCCTCTATTTTTCGCGCGCATTCGACACTTGAATCTTAAAGTTTTTCACATAATCATATAATTTTCACGATTTTTAACAATTCTCTTGTCCCTCGCTTGATTTGCTTACTCGCTTCCAAACACTTCAACATAATGCATATCTTTTCAATTTCTATAAGGAAAGAACTATATTGTAATAAAATATATTTATATCAATGTATAAGAATTATATTGTATAAATATATTTATATCAATGTCTATTGAATTAAAAAAGTGTTATAAAAAAATAATGCGAGATCTTTTGTCGCTTTATCTTCGTCATAGTCTATTGATTTTTGCGTCCGCTTGTGCAGGAAACAAAAACCGTGTCATTAGCAGGTGCTCTTCAGCGCTGACAGTGTTATTATTTATGACTCGCTACGGCGAAATAACGCGTTCATTCCGAGATAATTCGCGCCTAGCGTCATTTAGGTGTCAAGTGTATTCGCTCGTGGTACAATTGTCATTACTGCGCCTCGTCACCGAGTCCGACCGTCTCGACCGTTTGCAAGGGAAACACTGTGATATAACACAGCATTTGGCATTCATTAAGAAGATAATGCGCGGCGGCGCTTTGAGCGCACGGAGAAATGCAAATATCGTAATATCCAGCACGACATCTTGATGTAGCCGGTGGCCGCGAAAATAATACAATTTGTCACGCATTATTCGCTCCTCCACTCAACCAAATATCCCTTGGGAGAAATAGCAATAAATGTCATTTATTACGCGTCATCGTTTACGCGCTTTTTACTAATATTATCGACAAGATTGACGTAAAATCGATGCTATCATATTTCCAGTATGAATATATTGTTTTCATTGTAAATAGCAGTTTTACTGTAAAAATATTTTATTAGAATATTATGCATCATATTAATTCTTCCATATGTTATAAGTTTAATAAAATTTATTTTATAATACTTAAGCGATTTCTTCCAAAAATGGCGCGCAAGAGTAAACATTTTTGAAATTGTATTACAGCTTTCAAATAATGCCAAAATGACAACAATGTTCTAATCCAGGTGAGCATGGTTTTCGCAAATTTTACCGCAACATTTCCCGCATCGCGTTATCTGACGACTTTCTGAGTACGAACGTAAACGCAACGGCCGTTTCACCGGCACACGCTGCTTCTCGTTTCTGTAAATCTCTCTTGAGAAAGTGAAAAGAGATGTTTGCCCGGAGAATGCGACGCGCGGTCGGTCTCTCGATGCGATCGTAAAACTCGTCAACGGACGCTGATCCCTCGGCTAAAGATAAACCGAGTTACTTACGGAGTGCGCATGTAGACATCCCTTTTGCAATACTCCCGCATCCGCTATGTACATCTCGATCGTATACACATAGGGCGAGTCATGGCCGGGCTTATATACGTCACTACGAACGGTCCCTGTGTGCTCCATCGCGCATGCACATCGATGTAAGTTTGGCAAGCTGTGCGCAGTGTGGTTGTTTTGTAAGCTCGAGGGGCTTCTGGATTGAATCCGTGTACGGAGGAGGACGAGAGAGCGGCTTTTAACTCCTGGCATCTCACGCGAAGAACGACCTCGAGCGACGCGCAGAATTAATATATGGTTCAGCTGTCTCCGATATCTCCTCGAGCAAGGTCGATAACTTGCGACGTCTCTTCGTCGTCCGCAAGTTTTTAAGACTGATACGATTGTACGCGCAGAGATATGCGAGGAAATTGAGAGAACTTTCCTTCCGATACAGTTGTCAGATATTCGCGATTGATGCTCGGATCGATACATTTTCCTCGAAATACGACAATCATCGCGTCTTTATTTTTGTACGGAGATAATAGTGAAGTTAATTATTATTCGATGAGATTTCATTTTATATTTTTCTTAATTCATAATAAATTTTTACATATTTACATTAAATTTGCATACTATCTCGATCGTATGCTAATTTCAGGGAGTTATTTTTATGATAACCTAACTGAGAATAATTCAATATTAACGATGGCAAACATTCGCGTTTGCATCTGCCGCCATTATTCTCGCGAACAAAAAGGAACAGTTGACATTTCAAGTGCTGCATTCGCCTATTCGCAGACGCAACGCAATTTCGAAATACACGCGCTTCTGACAGGTCATAATTTATGCGTTCCTTACGCAGTATGTATTAAAAACTAAATATTTTCTCTTCATGTGATATTTGAATACGCTGAATATACTGATATTTACATAAGCTGGATAAAAAACAAATTCAAAAGAATTTTATTAATTTTATCGTCGATTCATCTATAGATTCAAAATCGCAAATAGAAAAAAAAAATTTATATGTGAATAAAGCACAAATTGTTTTCATTTTAACAGAGAAAATTTACTCTTTTCAATATAATTTTAATATAATTTCCAATTATTAAAATACATATATCATATTAAATGCTAACTCCTATTTTCAAATTCAAATGAAATATTACCATAAAATAACGTGTTAAAGATTTTTTTTGTCTTTTTATATCAATCTTTCTTCTCTTCCTTCTTGCATACGGAAATTACACCGCATGAAAAAGAAATAGATAGATAGATAGATAGATAGATAGATAGATAGATAGATAGATAGATAGATAGATAGGTAGGTAGATAGGTAGATAGAGAAGAGGCAATTCGCACGTTAAAAATTAAATATAACAACATGTACAAAAGCTAAAAATAGAAATAGAGAGAGCGAGAATCTGCTGCTATTCTATCTTTCATCACGAAATGCAGCGAAATACCAAGTGTGGCCGAAATGAAGCTGAGAGAGCGCAGCAGCGGAATGGAGTAATTGTCCATACCACCTCTGTATAGCTGCTCATAGCCCGACGTGCTGGAGGATTTTTTCTTCCTTTCCTCCTACTCTCGAAACACCGAAACACACAATTTCGTAATTCCGGCAGTAGCTATGCAGCAGTTGAAGGGTAAACCGACGCGCAATTGCGACGTAATGTCCTCGCTAATTCGCTAATTACACCACCGCGAGGTGTTTTCGCCTCTTTGGTTTCGCGAGACGAAGCGAAAGCGCCATGGCGTTACAGCGGCGGTAGTCTGCTAATTTACCGTTACAAATGGGCTGCCAGCGGAATTATTCCGCGGTTATTTACGATTTACCGTGCCATTGTGGACGGTATTCGGAGAGAGACGGCGCGAAGTTAAGCCCCGTCGCGCTATCGCCTTTGGTGACGCAGTGCGATAATAAAAAGCGCAGCTTCTCTCTCCTCCGAGTGCGATCGATACGACTGCGGGGGATCGCGTTTGTCTAAACCACCGGGGAATTACCGCGTTACCTTCAAAGGGATCCGGATTCTTTCGCTTTATTTAACCCTTCGCGCAAAGATAGGCTGCTCCAAGCCTTTCTCGCGCTTCGAACTCAAGAGAATCGGTTGCCCCGACTTTTGCTCGCAAGGCTATGCTTCCGCGTTCTCACGATAAGAACGTTAACAGACTTTGCATCGTTTCGAAATTCAAAAATTTTAAAGCGTTCTACGATAAACGGCTTAACTAATACGCATCGATATAATCCGAGGCGAGATCAACACACTTTTCCGATAAAATCATGCTCTTATGAGTATCTTAAATGCCATTTTATTTTTCTTTAGATAAAGATTGGATGAGGTGACTTTTTATTTTTACTTTGGGACGATATGTATGCACGAGCGATCGTAGACGCTGTAGTTGAGCTGCTTTTTCAAAGCGACAGGCACGCGACGCTATTTGAAAACTCCGGGAAGCCGCATCTGCACACTTTATTAAACGCTCCTTTGTGACAACAGCGGAAAACTAGGGCGGCGCACTGCTAACACACACGGCTCGAGAACGATCGTAGATATTTTCTATTTCCGCTTTATTGTGAGGTGTCTTGTGCGTGAGATTTTTTTTCTAGTCGAAAACTCACTGCGGAATTAATTTCACTATCCTTCCTATAGTCTCTTCGCTTTTTTATATGAGAATGGCTTATTTTTTTACAAAGCTCTTTTTGAAATTAAATATATACGATCTACCAATAAAGATATAAATAAGTACAAGATCAAAATAAGGACATATGTTGCTTTCAAATTTTAATTCCAGATATATATGAAAAAAATATAGTAAAAGAAGGCGCTGAGAATAAATTATTATACCTTTTTAGAAGTTATTGTAGCATGTAAGACTCAATCATATAAACTGTTGAGTCTGTCCGCGGGCTATGGTATAGATGAGATTTGAAACGTTATTATTCTTTAATATATAAAAAGCGGAGTGCCTTTGTAAATTTCTATGGCAGGATAAAAACACGTATTTACGTAACGAAGAAATTCAGCGGAATAGTTTCGTATAACAGCGTATTCCAAGTCATTTCTCCGTTATACTACGAGCGACACCACGTTATTTTTTTCATATTCATTTAATCTACTTGATATTCACATGATAATAATGCATTTTCGATTAAACGATCTTCATTTTTGTAATATAACGTATAATTTGTATTAACACGAGAATTTCAATTTTTCATGTAACAAGCAAATTTCAAATTTCTTATGTTTGAAAAGCTTTCTTTAATCCTGTATAGAAATTTACTCACGATCATAGATCTTATTTAAGTTAAATTTCACATATCGTGTGTTTGCGATTTTAGAGAGATGAAATTATCTCATGGACGTGTAGAGGTGCTCCAAAAAAATGAATGTATGTTGTTTGTTTAATTACTGAATACACGAGGACAAATTAATGCACAGGATATATATTAATGTCACTGACAATGAACGGTAAACCGATATAATGTTAGATTAATATTTTATAGTCGCAATTAACGTGCAGCACTTTTTAATCGAAAAATTGATAATTAATAATCGCTTTCAAATTTGACGTTGGAGAAATCAATTTTTCGCTATCGAAAGCTCGAATCTAAATGCTTCCAGCTTTTTGATATTTGTCTGCTATGAAGCATTCATGGACATTTCGTTGTAACTATTCAATTTCGAGTTATTCTCGGTTTTGGCATGACCTATCGCCAGCAACTTCACATTTGATATTAAACGTTCTCTTCTTCCAAGGGGCGAGCTTGTTATTTTAGGAAATTACACAGTGTTACGACCGCGCGAGACATTTCTCCTTTCAACCTTCTGATAACCAACGAGCGGATGTTGATTTTTCAAAGTAAAGCTAATAATGCGTTAGAGTTTTCGTACCGGGAGTAGAATCTGGTAGGGAGTTGTTAAGGAAAATGTCGAGTGTCCCTTCCTATTTCACGCAATAAATATGAGGGAGGAAAAAAAAAAAAAAGAAAAAATAAATAAATATTTCCTGTGTGTGTAAATAATCTTTAAATATCTTTCGCGATAGAGCAATGCTTTTCTGAACAACAATTCGCGCGGATTCTTCCCTGCCGATGAGTTTTTGAGACACGAACGAATCCGCTTGTCGCTCAACGAAATCCGACGTAATTGATAGGAGATTGCAGGTGCAGATGTCTCTGAGGAAAAAGCTGATGCCTGCCTGGCTGCTACGGCATGAACGGTGCAATCGGTATGAACAGAGGCAATCTTTCGGATGATTGGCGTTTATTAGCTGTCCCGCGGACATGCGAACGTCGGACACGCTCGAAACAAGGGACGCCAATGCGCCCGTCGTGCAACGTTGCAACTTGATGCAGCAGCAGACAAGGGGATGGGTGTGACGGCACTGGTATACCCCGGCGGCGGTTGTTAAGCGGCTTGAAAAACGGCCTGGTTTTCCGTCTCACCCCGTACCTCCACATATATGTCCCGGTGTCTCTCTCTTCCTCCCCTGTTTCCGCTGTTTTGCTGCATCCCTCTTGCATCCAACGTCCGCGAACAATTCGTGAGATGGAAAAAGCGCTAGTTAGGGAAGCGGGCGAAATCGGTCGTGCACCGGTCGACATGCTATGTCGGGGCGGGATCCATTTCTACGGTAGCTTGTCGAATATCGCGGAACAAAACTATGTCTCGCGATAGAATAGCTACATATATATACATACGTAGATATATCTCGAGCAATATTATATAAGAAATCATCGTCTAGTTTT
>NW_021851887.1:1184293-1196411 GCF_003651465.1 Formica exsecta
ACGACGCTAATTACGCCGCTACTTATCCTGTTAGTAGTATGCATAAAGCGCGCATGCATAATGTAAGAAGGACGATAGTTCTGTTATATGAATGAGAATTTCGATGTCCATAAAACCATCCCAAACACTTGACCGTAAGCAAATCCGCTTTTGCATAAATTTGCATTACATCGCAATAGCATAACAAGTATGATTTGTAAACAGTAAAAAGACTGAAATTTATCAATACTATATTGACTAGAAAGAAATATGTGTATATATATATATATATATATATGTAAATAATTGCACGTGGTATGAAATAAATAATATAAATGTGTCTATAGCAAAATCAACACATACACACACACACACACACACATACACATATATCATAATCCAATTTTGTCAAATTTATATGATATTGTGTACACACACACGAATGCCGAATAGACTTATACGTGTCATATTGCGAGCATAATAATCGTATATATAATGCTATGGCAATTGGCGAAAAATAACTCGGCAAATAATGTCGTTCGTCAATATTTCTTAGTAATGATAATATTCGTATTCAATATTTTTACTCCCGACTGTTGCCAACCGCAGGTTATATCATAATGTTTTAAAAATGATTTGCTGTTTTTATACAGTTGGCGTTTTATATTTTATTAGACTAATGACGTTGCGAGAATTATGTAGCTCATTAAGCTTGGAAAGCTCGAACGCGAAGACACGACGCAAAGTAGAAACGGACGAATTACGGCAGACATAATCTTGACAAAATTTGCGACTATTGAGTCGCACTCACATCAAGCATTCTTCGCGACGATGTTTTAAAAGGACTTCATCCTTCTTCTCGTGAGTGGTCGCTTGGTTTTTATATCGTCCAATAAAGCGGATTGACGATGTTGCAGGAATTACGTCATTCAGGAACAGGCTACAGGCTGAGGAAAGAGACTTAAAGGCACATAGTGCCGAGCATCAGGTACAAAGTGGAAACGGACGAATTACGGCAGGCAAGTAGAACGAAATGTGACAAGCGCATCCAGCTCTTTCCATCTTCTCTTGAGACGACGAAGTTTAGGTTCTTCTGTCGTTTTGCGTCAACGTCTGCAGACGCAAAATGCGTAGGTAACGAACAAGCTCTACGATGCTCGTTGGACTGACGCGATGCAAATCCGAGCAGTAGCGTCTACTTTCATCGTCTCAATTTAATTTTGCAGCTAATTGCAGCGAATTTGCAACCGGATTCGATTTCTGCATGCCTGTTGCGACGCTCGGATCGTAAAAGGAGTTTTTATGCCCTTCTATCATTCGCAATAAATCATTTAAATTTCACATCTACGATTAAAAGAGGTTGATATTCCATTCCGCTTTGCTGAAAAAAAACTCACTGTCATCGTTTTGCATTTCAGTAAAAAATTTTGCACCGCCCATCTGTTTCTCGAAGGAGATTAATTGTCGCTTTGAAAGTGGCGTCTTAAAGAGACATACCATCGCAATTGATAAACTTCAGTTCCGGTGCTGTTTTTATATCGGAAACGAATAAATAAACGTCTTTTATATATATATACACAAACACACACACACACACACACACACACGCACAATCTATGACCTGTCTCGAGAGAATCCTCACGGAAAGAAATATCTTAGACGTGTTTCGGATCTTGTGACATTTATGGAAAAAAGTAACGGGTATGCGTGTCACAAGTCGTGAATCGTTATAATGTACAAATAAATAAATGCTTTTTATTTAAAACTGTTGTTTTTTAAAAAATTTCAGAACGCGATATATGCGATTAATATTTTTGAAGAGAGTTATTTTTTTTTCATCAAAGCGGGTTAATGTAATATGACATATGATGGAGAATTAAGATAGAAATCTCTGATGGTATATATATCACAACATATGACATTTTCCGTAAAATACTTGATCTTTCTTTTGATACCGAAAATACGAAAAAACAGATATGCAATCAATAGATGCAGACGATAATTGTGATAGTGAAACAAAATCTAACAGACCGCAATACATTGTTCAATAATATAATTCATATATAATCATCATTTTTTATAAATGTATAATATCTATCGTGATGTGTGTGATATATATTTTATGATATCTATTCAATAAATATTTATGCTTTTGAAATTTTTTATAACGATTCTTAAATTACTAGAAAGTGCTTCAGTGCTTTATTTACGTCATTCCTGTTCTTTGATTGATTTTATAGCATTTACAAAACGTGGCGAATTGACTTTGATGCGAATACAATTTCTAGATAAATCGGCGAAGTGTAAAAAAAAACGTTAGTATATATATATATATCTTTATGAAATAAATACACTGTGCGGTAATTTCGAATATCCAATTATATTTAAAGATTCTAAGGCATTCAGGAAACTCGAGAGGCTGATACAGAATTTTAATCAAAGAAACATTTCAAGCAATGAGATCAAATTAACTCGATCTAACAGCACTCGAAACTTCCTTTTATGCGAATCAAATGTTAAAATACTATTAACCGGACTGATAAATGAAAATTTAATATATAATATTTTAGGAATATATATTTCTTTTTTCGCTTCTTTTCTTTTTTTGTTGTCGAAACAAAGCGGTTTTTATATATCGCCAGTAACGAACGTCTCATTCACGGTTAAGGGCCGCTTAAAGTATATAGAGCTCCGAATTTCCAAGTACACGGATTCTAAACAGTCCATGTGAGTCAGTGCGGAGTTAATTGCTAGGCTGCATGATGCTCATGTCGACGATGCAATTGACACTAGCATGTCACGTTGTTACGAGCGGACAGCATGAACTCTGTTTTCGAGATAAATAGAGTAACACGACGCGCACAAAGCTTTATTAATGAAATATCTCTGTCCGCCCTCTATCTTTTACATCGCTCAATCAACCCTCTATTTTTCGCGCGCATTCGACACTTGAATCTTAAAGTTTTTCACATAATCATATAATTTTCACGATTTTTAACAATTCTCTTGTCCCTCGCTTGATTTGCTTACTCGCTTCCAAACACTTCAACATAATGCATATCTTTTCAATTTCTATAAGGAAAGAACTATATTGTAATAAAATATATTTATATCAATGTATAAGAATTATATTGTATAAATATATTTATATCAATGTCTATTGAATTAAAAAAGTGTTATAAAAAAATAATGCGAGATCTTTTGTCGCTTTATCTTCGTCATAGTCTATTGATTTTTGCGTCCGCTTGTGCAGGAAACAAAAACCGTGTCATTAACAGGTGCTCTTCAGCGCTGACAGTGTTATTATTTATGACTCGCTACGGCGAAATAACGCGTTCATTCCGAGATAATTCGCGCCTAGCGTCATTTAGGTGTCAAGTGTATTCGCTCGTGGTACAATTGTCATTACTGCGCCTCGTCACCGAGTCCGACCGTCTCGACCGTTTGCAAGGGAAACACTGTGATATAACACAGCATTTGGCATTCATTAAGAAGATAATGCGCGGCGGCGCTTTGAGCGCACGGAGAAATGCAAATATCGTAATATCCAGCACGACATCTTGATGTAGCCGGTGGCCGCGAAAATAATACAATTTGTCACGCATTATTCGCTCCTCCACTCAACCAAATATCCCTTGGGAGAAATAGCAATAAATGTCATTTATTACGCGTCATCGTTTACGCGCTTTTTACTAATATTATCGACAAGATTGACGTAAAATCGATGCTATCATATTTCCAGTATGAATATATTGTTTTCATTGTAAATAGCAGTTTTACTGTAAAAATATTTTATTAGAATATTATGCATCATATTAATTCTTCCATATGTTATAAGTTTAATAAAATTTATTTTATAATACTTAAGCGATTTCTTCCAAAAATGGCGCGCAAGAGTAAACATTTTTGAAATTGTATTACAGCTTTCAAATAATGCCAAAATGACAACAATGTTCTAATCCAGGTGAGCATGGTTTTCGCAAATTTTACCGCAACATTTCCCGCATCGCGTTATCTGACGACTTTCTGAGTACGAACGTAAACGCAACGGCCGTTTCACCGGCACACGCTGCTTCTCGTTTCTGTAAATCTCTCTTGAGAAAGTGAAAAGAGATGTTTGCCCGGAGAATGCGACGCGCGGTCGGTCTCTCGATGCGATCGTAAAACTCGTCAACGGACGCTGATCCCTCGGCTAAAGATAAACCGAGTTACTTACGGAGTGCGCATGTAGACATCCCTTTTGCAATACTCCCGCATCCGCTATGTACATCTCGATCGTATACACATAGGGCGAGTCATGGCCGGGCTTATATACGTCACTACGAACGGTCCCTGTGTGCTCCATCGCGCATGCACATCGATGTAAGTTTGGCAAGCTGTGCGCAGTGTGGTTGTTTTGTAAGCTCGAGGGGCTTCTGGATTGAATCCGTGTACGGAGGAGGACGAGAGAGCGGCTTTTAACTCCTGGCATCTCACGCGAAGAACGACCTCGAGCGACGCGCAGAATTAATATATGGTTCAGCTGTCTCCGATATCTCCTCGAGCAAGGTCGATAACTTGCGACGTCTCTTCGTCGTCCGCAAGTTTTTAAGACTGATACGATTGTACGCGCAGAGATATGCGAGGAAATTGAGAGAACTTTCCTTCCGATACAGTTGTCAGATATTCGCGATTGATGCTCGGATCGATACATTTTCCTCGAAATACGACAATCATCGCGTCTTTATTTTTGTACGGAGATAATAGTGAAGTTAATTATTATTCGATGAGATTTCATTTTATATTTTTCTTAATTCATAATAAATTTTTACATATTTACATTAAATTTGCATACTATCTCGATCGTATGCTAATTTCAGGGAGTTATTTTTATGATAACCTAACTGAGAATAATTCAATATTAACGATGGCAAACATTCGCGTTTGCATCTGCCGCCATTATTCTCGCGAACAAAAAGGAACAGTTGACATTTCAAGTGCTGCATTCGCCTATTCGCAGACGCAACGCAATTTCGAAATACACGCGCTTCTGACAGGTCATAATTTATGCGTTCCTTACGCAGTATGTATTAAAAACTAAATATTTTCTCTTCATGTGATATTTGAATACGCTGAATATACTGATATTTACATAAGCTGGATAAAAAACAAATTCAAAAGAATTTTATTAATTTTATCGTCGATTCATCTATAGATTCAAAATCGCAAATAGAAAAAAAAAATTTATATGTGAATAAAGCACAAATTGTTTTCATTTTAACAGAGAAAATTTACTCTTTTCAATATAATTTTAATATAATTTCCAATTATTAAAATACATATATCATATTAAATGCTAACTCCTATTTTCAAATTCAAATGAAATATTACCATAAAATAACGTGTTAAAGATTTTTTTTGTCTTTTTATATCAATCTTTCTTCTCTTCCTTCTTGCATACGGAAAATAGATAGATAGATAGATAGATAGATAGATAGATAGATAGATAGATAGGTAGGTAGATAGGTAGATAGAGAAGAGGAAATTCGCACGTTAAAAATTAAATATAACAACATGTACAAAAGCTAAAAATAGAAATAGAGAGAGCGAGAATCTGCTGCTATTCTATCTTTCATCACGAAATGCAGCGAAATACCAAGTGTGGCCGAAATGAAGCTGAGAGAGCGCAGCAGCGGAATGGAGTAATTGTCCATACCACCTCTGTATAGCTGCTCATAGCCCGACGTGCTGGGGGATTTTTTCTTCCTTTCCTCCTACTCTCGAAACACACACGTCCACAATTTCGTAATTCCGGCAGTAGCTATGCAGCAGTTGAAGGGTAAACCGACGCGCAATTGCGACGTAATGTCCTCGCTAATTACCGAAACACACCACCGCGAGGTGTTTTCGCCTCTTTGGTTTCGCGAGACGAAGCGAAAGCGCCATGGCGTTACAGCGGCGGTAGTCTGCTAATTTACCGTTACAAATGGGCTGCCAGCGGAATTATTCCGCGGTTATTTACGATTTACCGTGCCATTGTGGACGGTATTCGGAGAGAGACGGCGCGAAGTTAAGCCCCGTCGCGCTATCGCCTTTGGTGACGCAGTGCGATAATAAAAACACGTATTTACGTAACGAAGAAATTCAGCGGAATAGTTTCGTATAACAGCGTATTCCAAGTCATTTCTCCGTTATACTACGAGCGACACCACGTTATTTTTTTCATATTCATTTAATCTACTTGATATTCACATGATAATAATGCATTTTCGATTAAACGATCTTCATTTTTGTAATATAACGTATAATTTGTATTAACACGAGAATTTCAATTTTTCATGTAACAAGCAAATTTCAAATTTCTTATGTTTGAAAAGCTTTCTTTAATCCTGTATAGAAATTTACTCACGATCATAGATCTTATTTAAGTTAAATTTCACATATCGTGTGTTTGCGATTTTAGAGAGATGAAATTATCTCATGGACGTGTAGAGGTGCTCCAAAAAAATGAATGTATGTTGTTTGTTTAATTACTGAATACACGAGGACAAATTAATGCACAGGATATATATTAATGTCACTGACAATGAACGGTAAACCGATATAATGTTAGATTAATATTTTATAGTCGCAATTAACGTGCAGCACTTTTTAATCGAAAAATTGATAATTAATAATCGCTTTCAAATTTGACGTTGGAGAAATCAATTTTTCGCTATCGAAAGCTCGAATCTAAATGCTTCCAGCTTTTTGATATTTGTCTGCTATGAAGCATTCATGGACATTTCGTTGTAACTATTCAATTTCGAGTTATTCTCGGTTTTGGCATGACCTATCGCCAGCAACTTCACATTTGATATTAAACGTTCTCTTCTTCCAAGGGGCGAGCTTGTTATTTTAGGAAATTACACAGTGTTACGACCGCGCGAGACATTTCTCCTTTCAACCTTCTGATAACCAACGAGCGGATGTTGATTTTTCAAAGTAAAGCTAATAATGCGTTAGAGTTTTCGTACCGGGAGTAGAATCGGGTAGGGAGTTGTTAAGGAAAATGTCGAGTGTCCCTTCCTATTTCACGCAATAAATATGAGGGAGGAAAAAAAAAAAAAAGAAAAAATAAATAAATATTTCCTGTGTGTGTAAATAATCTTTAAATATCTTTCGCGATAGAGCAATGCTTTTCTGAACAACAATTCGCGCGGATTCTTCCCTGCCGATGAGTTTTTGAGACACGAACGAATCCGCTTGTCGCTCAACGAAATCCGACGTAATTGATAGGAGATTGCAGGTGCAGATGTCTCTGAGGAAAAAGCTGATGCCTGCCTGGCTGCTACGGCATGAACGGTGCAATCGGTATGAACAGAGGCAATCTTTCGGATGATTGGCGTTTATTAGCTGTCCCGCGGACATGCGAACGTCGGACACGCTCGAAACAAGGGACGCCAATGCGCCCGTCGTGCAACGTTGCAACTTGATGCAGCAGCAGACAAGGGGATGGGTGTGACGGCACTGGTATACCCCGGCGGCGGTTGTTAAGCGGCTTGAAAAACGGCCTGGTTTTCCGTCTCACCCCGTACCTCCACATATATGTCCCGGTGTCTCTCTCTCTCTCTCTCTCTCTTCCTCCCCTGTTTCCGCTGTTTTGCTGCATCCCTCTTGCATCCAACGTCCGCGAACAATTCGTGAGATGGAAAAAGCGCTAGTTAGGGAAGCGGGCGAAATCGGTCGTGCACCGGTCGACATGCTATGTCGGGGCGGGATCCATTTCTACGGTAGCTTGTCGAATATCGCGGAACAAAACTATGTCTCGCGATAGAATAGCTACATATATATACATACGTAGATATATCTCGAGCAATATTATATAAGAAATCATCGTCTAGTTTTTCATTTTTCTGAAAGAAAGATCCTATACACACGCGAGAGAAAAATTCAGATTTCGTCTCGTTTCGTTAGAATTGATTGTGAACAGATAATAGAATTTTATAATTTAAAAACCAAAAACTATGTGTACAATGTACGGTTATCATTTAATTTAAAATCTATATATTTGTGTGATTAATATTATAATTTTTTTTTTATATATATAATTATATGGAAAAGTATAGTTAAATTGAACCAAGCACGCATATATGTCTTTTTTTTTTTGTAAATGTTCATCTTCATTTACATAGCAGCAAAATATTTTAGCAGTTAATTTTTGTGTATAAAATTTACGTATAACATATATATAAAATAATCGTAAGGTTAATATAAGGGAGATTGATATGTAATAACTCTGTGATTAATATAAAACGAAATAAGATTTAGATTGCTTATCGCGGATTACGCGCTCCGGACGGGTTTAGGGTGGAGAAGGATTAAGCTTCCGTGGATGTGTTCAGTAAATCAGTGGACGGACAGGGAAGAGACGAGAGGATGTCGCGTCTGGTAGATTCTTCGCGCCGGGACGTATCAGCGGCCACGGGAGGCCGATGAGGACGACGAGCGCAGCGGGATTATGGTAGGTATGGTAGGTACGTAGGTAGGTAGGTATCGGGTACCAAACTGTCCCCCAAGTTTTGCCGCGTCCGAAAGGAAATTCGATCTCTCCGTATATGCCGCGCCCTCGTCGCCGGTCGCGACACCCACTTAACTGGATTTCCGTTCGTTGAGTTTAGCGAAGATTAGCAATTCGACGCCCTGATAAGAGAGGGTCGTCATCGTCGTCGTCGTCTCTCGGAACGGGGCAGAGCCGACCCCGGTGTACCCGGGTCTGCACACGATTACTCGCGCAGACTTCCCCGAGATTACGGCGGCGTCTACAGTGAGGGGCGCCTATAGAGACACTTCTGATCATCGAGGGTGATATATCTATAATATAATTATGTAAATTTCCTTTTCTTGCAATAATTGTCTATAAAAATATGTTGTCTATAAAAAATATGTTGTCTATAATTTATATTATTAATCTTATTATATGTCTTATTAACATAGATACTGAAATTCCGTTGTGATTCTATTATCTGCGACTTCGTAACTTTGCTGACGCGCGCTGAATTTAACTTGATCTTCGAATTACGATTTTATGGAGTTACCTGGTATTATCATCACGTAAGAAAGTAGGGGTAGCGACCCCTACTAACTCGGGGTAACTCGCGCATTCGGAATCAATGAAGCAAATGGAGATTTAATGGCGCTTCTCGCGCGAGCGTCTTTCAAAAATTACAAAGACTAGAAAAACTTCATTCCGATTCCGCTTGATCGATCGTATCGTATCAGCGATAGCATGTGACAAAGAGAAGTTCCTCCAATCCCTTAATCGCATGTTGTCACCGACCTTTCTTCTTTAACGTTGCGTACATTCGAGGAAGCGTGCTGATAAATCGAGTTATCGTAGAATTGAGTTTCCATGTCAAGTTTACCGATACCGACGATGGTGTCAAAAGGACGCGTTCAAAAAATGGATTCGACGCACGAAATTCGATTTACTACAGTGAGGGGCGCCTATAGAGACACTTCTGATCATCGAGGGTGACCCGAGATCGATGTACTTATTGGGTCCCTTATATGTCTGCCTAGTAAGTACTATTTATCATGCATGCCATCAAGGGTAGATTTATATATGCGTCGATGTATCCGAAATGATAAAAAGTTTCAATATACATCTATTTAAAAATATAATATTATATATATACACGTAAAAAAAAAAAATATATATATATATATATATACGTATGTATGTATGGATCTGTGTAAAATAATGTAACACAATAAACATGTAGCAATATATTATGAATAATAACCCGGTAACTCGCGCATTCGGAATCAATGAAGCAAATGGAGATTTAATGGCGCTTCTCGCGCGAGCGTCTTTCAAAAATTACAAAGACTAGAAAAACTTCATTCCGATTCCGCTTGATCGATCGTATCGTATCAGCGATAGCATGTGACAAAGAGAAGTTCCTCCAATCCCTTAATCGCATGTTGTCACCGACCTTTCTTCTTTAACGTTGCGTACATTCGAGGAAGCGTGCTGATAAATCGAGTTATCGTAGAATTGAGTTTCCATGTCAAGTTTACCGATACCGACGATGGTGTCAAAAGGACGCGTTCAAAAAATGGATTCGACGCACGAAATTCGATTTAATCGATACCTCGGTTGTACAAAATACACGCACGATAATTTATAATCGAGTTATAGCCCCGAGCACGTTAACGAGAACAGACTTCGGCGTCGATAGCGCACAAAATGTCATAGCCAGCGATTCAGCAAGCAAGCGAACACAGTAGCTTCAACGAAAATCAGATTTATCTAATATTATTTTTATGTCTCGTTTCACACAAGCTATGTTTCTTGTCTCGATAACACGATGTGCGTTTTTTAATTAAAAATTGATCGTTTAATTAAAATTGATTATCGTGTGTATGTGAGATTATTAATTATTAATTTAAATTAAGATTTATGACTGATTATTGATAATTGATTGCAACATTAAAATGAAGATAGATTAAAAATTAATTACGTAATTAGAGCTCATAAAATGTGTATACGTACGCGCAAATTGCTAGATTTTTTTTTTTTTATAAAACAAAGTATGCTGTATATAATAATCGATATATCATAATCATAAATTAGCACTAATTAAAAACTATCATAATTCGTTGCATATATTTAACTTTCTAATATATATATGAATTTCCGAATGTATTTATGAATGAAACTATATTTTGTTATTTGACATCATAAGTTGCAATTTACGGGAAAAATACTGACATATTTATTCTATAATATGCCATTCCATTAGTGCAATAAAAATAAAAATATTTTAGTTACAAACTAAGAAAGATTCGCTTGGGGCTATGTATTCTTCATTGCGTTTGATTCATCTCGTAAATATGCTGATCTCGCAGAATTTTATAATAGGAATATAAACGAAAACTATGCCTGCAGTAATAACAGATTTCGCGTGCAATCCGCGTGCACATTAACGCACAAACGATTGTCTGATGAATTTCACGAGATTGCGAGGGAGAGCTCGTTCGATATTGATGTTAACATATCGATTGAGATATATAGGGTGTTAATAACACTCAATTCCACTCCATTTCTTTTTGTCACTTTAAGCGAAGAGAACTATTCGACCGCAATGACAAATAATGTGTTTTATAGAAGAATGGAAGAGAATAAAAATGTGTGTGAAATAAAAAAACGCGTATACGTATAAATCTTTTCCCCTTTTTTTCTCTATGCGATAATTATTAAATAAAGGAATGAAAGATTTTACTTCAGCAATATTTACAAGATAATAAATACGAAAAGTTATCAATATTCCCCACATGCGCATATTTGCGTATTATATTTGTGTCAATCGGATTAAACTGAATGCGAAAACTAGAGATTAAAAAAAATCCTATTTACACACGTACATTTTACAATAAATGAAGCTATATTTATCGAATGCACGTTTAAGTTAGTTCGAGCCGCACATAACATGAATTGCGCGAATGAAAGTATCACATACTCATGTATATATATGAAATGATCGGAATCCGTTCTGATCGTTTTTCCGACAATTTAAAAATAGCTGAAGAAAGCTATTTAATTTATTTTTATCAATGACATTTGAAGCGATAAATTGAATTGACCTGAGAATAGTTCTGCAGATATTACCGATTATGTTTAAAATGCTTTTTTGAAATGTGAGTAAATGTTCCGATATACTAGTCCGCTAGTAAATATGACACGGGCGAAGAAATACACGTGCATATATACAGACACAGATTGCACTAAATAACAAAGTTTATGCATAATCGCATAGAATAAATGGCGGATTATCTGGATTTTGGTGCACAAAAATGTACGATAAATGATCGCGATCGTCCGAAAATCCAGCGAGAACAATTTTACATCACCGAGTCAAATGCCCATTGTGGCCTTCCATCGCCTGCCTGCGGATCGGGGGTGTCGAAGTGGTAATTGCTGTTTGCCGTCGACCCACTTTCGGCTGTGGGTCGAAAAGTTGCGAGAGTTCGGTCGTCTCGAGATTCTCCGTTCGAGAAACGAAGCGGGGAAACGCGGACGACGGTATGCGCCGTTCTGTTTACCGTTAAACAGGAGGCGCCGTAATTAGCCCCGGTACCGGTACGACGAACGTCAGGTGCAGCCGGTGCGTCGTGT
>NW_021851887.1:1196527-1250379 GCF_003651465.1 Formica exsecta
GTAGAAATGTACGTCGCGAACAGCTCCGGGAATCGCGCCGCGCGCTTCTGCATGCTCTATTATCGTCAAGAAGTCGTTTTCAAAAGGCAGGATGCTGTTTAACTAGCAATCCTCTCTCTAATGAAGCTCACTAATTAGTATCCTTGATTTTCGATTCTGTCAAATCTCAGCGGAAGAAGTTGCACTTTGAAATTATGTAATAATTCTATAAAAAATGATTACGTGTTATATAATATAACGTGCGGTTATTTTTTAACATCCAACATTATGTCAGATTTGATACAAAATAATATACATCTCTTTCTTTTTGGAGATTCATTGTTATTTGTAAAAGTATATTCAAAAATTACAGAAATATGTGGAAAAAATAAGAATTATCATTGTTTCTCAATTTTTGGTATTTATTATATACTTTAGTAATAGTATTTTATTGAAGAATTCTATTCGTGAACAAAGTACGGTAGGACTGATTCTAATTAAATCTCGATGGTTTTTCGAGTCTTGTCATCATTTCGATTTCACTAATGCCAAAAGAGAGCAACGATCGTGTAAATGTCAGTTCATTAGACGTCGAAAACGGATGCTGGCAAATTTCTTAAGTGTAGTTGCGCATGTTATCGACGTCAAACGAGCCTCGAGATTAATTAATTAAGTATGTAGTTAATTAACGTGAAGCTTATTAATGGAGCACGTAATCGCGCAGTGGAAATTTGGCGGTGCGCTTATTGGAGCATGCAACTTGGTTAGCAAATTAATGGCAAAACGCTGACGAATTACAAGGTACGTTAGATGTTGCCCAACGTAAACTCGACGAGACTATGTATCCTCTCGTTAAAATGTCTTTAGCGAGATGTCACGTGATCGTTTGTAGAAAAAACGAACGTTATATATTACTATATTACATCAGAATTAAGTTAAGATTAATAACAAAAGACAATAAAAATTCGCGAGTAAATTCTTAAATTATATTTTTATTTCCACAATTATAAAGCAGAACGTCATCTACAAAAACGCTCATTGTTTTTTTTTTCTTTTTTTCCCACAAACTCATCATTTCTTCCTAATATTGATTGTCCCTAATAAATATCCTTCCCCAATACGTCCGACTTATATTAATCATTATTTTTTGCCGGAAGCACTCGAGAGACTGTCAATTTTTCGAGGGCTTAGCGTTACGTAATTTCTTTACTCTCATCTCGCGTTGCGGGAATCGAAGAACGACAGCGCATTCTCTGAGATAAGTGCAGATTAGCGGTCGGTCTTTTTGCCCGTAGGACTTCCTGCTGCCCGCGGGATTATTAGGAAAGAAAAGGATATATCCGCCGCCGCCTGTGTGTGCTCGGTCATCCATCGCGTCCGGAACGAAGCTTACGACCGACAAAGAGCTTATATCAGAGGCTTTCTCTCGCCTGGGCTGACTCAGCCGAAAGTTCAAGTACTATCTCGAGGTTTAAGGCTAATACTTCTGGACGGATCAGCCGTTGAAAAACTGATGTGTGCGTCGGCGTACACTTTCATTTATAAAGAGCGGATGATGATTTTGCTAATAGAACGTCAAGGTTCTCGATGATATGATATTTTAATTCGTAGACACAAGGAATATTTTCAACGATCAATATCTTTCGCGTGATAAATATATATGGATGTGTATTATATATACCTCATGATATTATAAAAACGGGGAAAAAAGTCCGGTATGTAAAAAATCTTTTCAACTATCATGTAAAATTCACAAAAATTCTTGTGTACCGTGAAATTTCGATACAAAATGTGCTTTGTTATCGAGCACTTGTTATTGTAAAATTTAACGCAACACCACGAAAAATGTTGAACGCTTTTGACGTGATTAAATTTAGATATGGTTATATCGCTTTAAAATAGTTAAATATAATCATAATTTACTGTGTATTCCTCAAGAATTTACATGTCAAGATTACAGAGGCCCGACGTTGATCCTCTTGGAGAGACGACAAGGGCGTTTATTGTACAAAACGTTTTATCTCCTTGTTAAAAGTACTGACGGAACGCAAAATTGAATTTGAAACTTACTTCCTCGTCTTACTATGGTGGTCGTATCAAAGAAATTTTAAGTAAAATTCGTTAAACGATGTTTTCAAGTTGCTAATTTTAATTATAATTGTTAATATAATTTAATATAATTGTTGTATATATAACACACAGAAATCGCAAAATATATTTCAATGTTATCTCTTACAAATTTAGAATTATTGCATACACTTTCACACATACAAACACAGAGATATGATTATATATTCTTCTAAAAATTCTCTGTGTGTGTGTCCAGTTATAAAGGAATGACAATGATCTGCGAATGCTAAGTTTGACATTTTCTACACCGCGTTGTTAAATCGAATTTATAAATTATATCCAATTCAAATGATACCTTTGTAAGCTCTTCAATATAATATATATAACTATTACATTAATCAATAAAAAAGATAAAGTGAATTGAACGGGTGATTTTAATATTCTACTGACAATGTATTTATATGCTGCTATTCCAAACATTTCATTGCAAAAATCAATGCATCGAAATAAAATTATCAATAATTATAATGTATAATTAAATCAAGTTAAAAAAATTGAAATCTTGATTAGATATTAAAGGCACTTTATTTCTATTTGAAAGTTTAGTGATTGTGATTTCAATTACAAATCTGTTTTCGGTCGTTATAAGTCGTTGCTAAATTTTCCCAAGGTGCGCATGTAAATTAATGCTGTAAATTGCGACTATGCGGATGCACGTACATAATGTTTACGGTCGAGGAATTATAATTACGGCGTAACGCTGGCGGGTGTAAAAGGCGAGGATAGACCGCTCCCTTTTTCTTTGGGCTTTTGAAGCGCTTTCATTAGAAACTGCGAAAATTAATGCTCGGTTTTACCTCCCTTTCACATGTTCTCTCAATTATTATACGTACAATAGCACAGTATTGTATATGTTACGATTTCCGCAAACGACTTGCTCTTTACCATGCAATTCTAATAGCCTGTCGTGAAAGACCACGCATGCAGCTAACGACAGAAGTCTGCCCTTTGTTTCAAAAGAAGGACCGTTAATTTTGAAGAATATCAGCCTCTCGGATAATCTTCTGCTTTAACGAAAGATTCTTCTTATCATCGTCTTATTTTATAACAGCCGAAGATTGCGAGTTAATGTTTACTTCGTAAATGGAACTGAGATATCTTTTATCTCTTGAATATCTGTGACGATATGAACATCGACAATAGTCGCGAATATTAAATATAAATAATAATAAACGATAATCCGTTTTTCTATAACCTGTCAATTTTATTCGAGTTTATTAGAATATTTCATAAGAATAAAGTATATTAAACACTTGTCATTCTCTTTGTCATTTCCTTGATTTAATAAAAGAAGTTACAAGAGGGACTCCGTCATTTGGGCTATCTAGTAAGACATTAGATATTCTTACGAAATTAATTCTCGGTCTTGTCAAACAACTATTTGCATTATGACATCACGTTATTCGGTAACTGCAAGTGTTGTTACGTCATTATATATATATGTATATATATCAGGTCTACCAGAAAGTTCTGTCCGTTTTTGGAATAAAACAAAATACAAATTTTTATTACCGTCAATAAACTTTATTAAATAATGTAATTGCCATTATTCGGAGAAGTATTGTCAGCAACTGGATAATTTAAATACAGCAGTCCAAGAAAAGAGGCCGGCGATGTACAATAGGAAGAACATCATACTGCATCATGATAATGCCAGGCCACATGCTGCTTTGGGGACTCGTCAAAAAAGTGCAGAACTAGGCTGGGAAATTCTGTCGCATCCACCATATTCCCCGGACTTAGCACCCTCCGACTATCACTTGTTTTTGTCCCTACAAAATTTTTTGAGGGGCAAAAAATTCAAAAATGAAGAAGATATCAAACAAACACTGGTTCAATTTTTCGCATCAAAAGATAAAACATTTTTCGAAAATGGGATATACAAATTGCCCTCACGCTGGCAAGAAATCATTAATAATAATGGCAATTACATTATTTAATAAAGTTTATTGACGGTAATAAAAATTTGTATTTTGTTTTATTCCAAAAACGGACAGAACTTTCCGGTAGACCTAATATCTTCATCTTTCATCGATATTGTAAGCACTTTTATTTAAGCATTTTTGAGTTCACTTTTATGTATTCGTCTTCTGCACGCAAATCTACGAATTATGATCATAATAACGAACACGGAGCTAACAATAGCTTCATTTTATTTTTACTATTACCTTATATATACCTTATTTGTAGAGAAATTCGTTTCATAGACGATACTTTTTTGGTGGAAACTAGGAACTCATGAATCGATATTTTTAACGAGAAGACCTGGTAGGTTTCCGTGAAATGCAATGATTTCAGCCGTGAGGCTTCTGCATGGCTGCTAATGAGAATTTTGCCGAAAGTTTAATTGGCTCTATCATAATTCTGTACGACGTACCGTCGTGGTTTAATCAAACCGCCCTTCATTACTACAAGATTCATGCCTATATTCGTCATTCTGAATTTACTTTCTCGCCTTTCTGATTCATTATCTATAAATGACGACGACGGCGCCAATTATCTACAGTTTAATTTTACCAAACATTCACCTCATGCTAATTATATAATAACAATCATTAGCAAAAAATATACAATTTATTTCTTATCATTTCACTGGTCTCTCTTTCTCTTTACGCAAATATTATTAAAATGTTAAAATAAATGTTTATATATATATATATATGTATATTTTTTCAGCGTTATATATATAATATGTTCAATATATCTACGGAAAAAAATATATAACGCTTCATTGACTTTATTCCTCGCAGCTTGATATTATTTTATATCAACATTTTATAATCGTCAATAGTTGAAAAAGAGATTTATCCATTGTTATATTTTCTATCTTTATAATCCTTTAATAAAGTGAAATAAGTGTAAACAGCCATTCGCCTGAACATAATGCTATACGAATTGTTACATGGATACAATCGGTTCGTATTCATTGCAATATCCGGCACTTGCAACGATTAAAAAATTCTACCTATTGGCTTATGGCAAGCATATTGATTTTTGTCCAATCGGCAAATGGAAATATCCTGTAGGTGCTTATCTGTAAGCGGCTTTTGCGCGATTCTAAAAATAGAACGTGGCAGATGGAAATAAGATAAACTAATATCTTTATTGTACTCTGGTAGTACGCGGAAAGGCATTGTTCTTTCGGTTTCTCTATCGGAAAATTGAGGATGGTTCGATTATCGTTTACGTGTTACATACCGCACATATATACTCTAAAGTTTTTTTTTTCCATTTACAAGAAATGGAAATACGCGAGGCGCTCTTATTGATCGTGCTCAAGCGTATCAAATAATTTCGAGTCGACATAAAATACAATTAGCAAGATGTCTTATATATTTCGCTTTCTATAATACTATTAATATTACGTCGCGTATAATTTTGTGTTGATATTATAAAATATATGTTTCGCTTATATTTATATAATCAAAATAATTTATAATTTTGTTTTAATTTTCTATAAATATAGAAATTTGTAAGAAAAAACAAAAGTAGACCTGAATTAAAAAATTTATTCCTAGATACTTGATGGTTGATTCATTCCCTATTTGATAATCTATCAAAGAAACATAAAATTAACTCAGAAGTGTTAAGTTAAACAGCATAATTAGTTTTACATATAATCAAAACTACATAAATAAAATTATTTAAAATAAGTTATATAAATATGTAAGTTTTACGGAAATGCAATTTAAATGTGCATTATTGCACGTTTTATTTTCAAATGTGTACACATCGGAAAAAAAATTATAAAATTTTATTATAAAAACACGATATTACAATTAAACAATTACAGAGTCGAAAAATATATTTTTCGCATTTTTTACCATGTTTTAATAAGTAAATATCGTTTTGTATTCGTGTGTGTCAGACAAGCACTATTTTCTTAAAATATTTTCTCTAAAAGAGAATTTGAACTTTTATATTAAAATTTAAGAGATTAAATCTAATCCTAGATAAAATTATCAGAGGAAAAAACCACGCAGAGAAAAAGAGAGTGTAAACTTGTGGCCATAAGTGGTACTAATCTTCTGATTTTTATTTCGGAAGTGAGCGGATTTATAAATTTAAAAAGATTAAAACTTTTCTCCATATAGTGATTAATATTCCCTTCTCTCATATCTATCTAAACATTTTTCATTCCATTAGATATTATCATGTCTATCAAGATTCTATCTTGATAAAAAATGAGTGTGCATAAATTATCATATATAATTTATCTTTAGGGGATGTATCTTTTATTTACTTACATATTCTCTTTTGGGCGAATATGCAAACGTTTCAAAAATTATAAAGCTTTACACAAACACACTAAAATTATCACTAATAATTAGAACAAAGTCAAAGTTATAATTAAAATCAAAATGCATAAAATATAATTTGCTGGAAATAGAAGTTTGCAAGCTACAGTGTTACAAATCTGAACATTAATGGCACGGAACTTCTACACGTGTGCTTGTCTCTCAATTAAGGATTGCGCCGATATAATCAAGAAACTTTGTTACGATGTAGCACGATTTGACGAAAGAAGAGAAGATGACTATCCTGACCACGCTCTTACAATAATCATGATTTGATAATTCTGGAAAATTCGGACATTAAGTTTATAGTTCAATGACATTTGTTCTAATTTCATTAGCTTTTCGACGAAAAAAATTCCGCAAGAAAAACAAGTTTCTTTTTCTCGCAAAAGATAATGAATAATCGTCATAATTAAATTTTCATAAGTAAAAGTGCATACGTATAAGTTTTACGTTTAAACCGTAAAAGTTCCTATTATTTTACGAATAAAATATCTTGTGTGTGTGTGTTAATGTCAAATTTATATTAGTAAAGATAACATAATATTCAATTATACTTAATTAGCAGTAATAAAATATGTGTTTTATTAATAAAGAAATATTTCGCATTACGTCCCGACAAATGCATTGACGTCGCGATATCATCAATCAATATCATCCAATAATTCGATACCAAAATAGAAAGAATTTCATGTGTTCACATTTGAATATATGTGTATATATATAAAATATATATATATATATATACACACATAAGAAAATTATTCATCTATTTTTCAAATTAGAAAACGCGATATTAAATATCTTAGTTCCAAGATAGCAAAGATATATTTTAGAATTAAATTCAAAATTATATCTTGACGAGATTAAAAGCGCAACGCATAGAATATTAACCATTTTTCAAGATTTATATGTGCGTTATTCGTGAGTGAAAAAATATTACGCTTTAAAAAGAATTCAGTACAGGGTAATCGTTCGCCATTCGTGGCAATTTTATCTACGTTATACTTGAGTGGCCCACTGAAATCTTTCTTCTAATACAAGGATAAGAAAGAGCTTTATCTCTTGCTTTAAAGTTCAAAGCTTCGTCTGTGGTGGCAATCCCAAAATTTCCTCTTTAAGCTCGGATGGAGCGAATGCAAGCGTACCCGTATCGATCGATAGTTTCTCTCATGCTTCCTCTTTCTCTATCACTTCTACCCTCTCTCTTTCTCTCTCTGTCTCCGCTTTTTCGTCCCTTCACTATTTCTCTCTCTTTCTGGAATGCGGCAATTGTGTACAGCACAACATAACCAATGACGTAAAGCTATAACACGCATGCATAACATGAAATTAAATGACGACGTGCGATGAATGCCAGTTTCTCATGGAGATATCTAATTTTTATGAGTCCGATAATGTGTCATTGTGACAGTTCGCCTCGACATTATATATATAGGGTCAAAATGATTTACTATTCTTGTAATCTCGCTCTTTCGATTTCTTTTTCTTTCTTTCTTTTTTTTTTTTTTTTTTTTTTTTTATTAAATTCGACTCTTCCGTTTTGTCTAAATCATGCGTTAAAGTGCGTCGAGTTCTTGCTACAGAAATTGCTTTTCCCGCAGTCGCGTGATGTTTCGCTATAATTTACGCTAATCTTATTTCATTAGAAGGAAAAAAAATATATATATTCGCCGAGACATATTGCAGTTTATGCGTATATTTTTAAACATGCAAACGACATTCGCGAGATCAGCGAGATCTGAAATACGCAGGAAAAATCACAATTCTCACAAAGGGAAAAGCACGGCACGAGTGAGTATTTTCCCTTTTTTTCTGCGGTTTGTATTGTATTATATATCTTATATTATATATCGGATCATGACGCGATCGGTTCGCGCAAGAGTTCGATATATTATTTTTATAATTTTAGATTGCACACATCGCGATACGTGAATTATATTATTCAATGAAGCATGAATTATATCGGCGGTAACAAACAAAATACGCAACATTAATTAACACATCGGTGCGATTTGAATCTGCATATCGCTTACTGTTTTCGAGCTTACTTTGCGAAAATATTGCAAAAAAAAAACAAAAAAACGGACATGTATGGTAAATCTCGCGCGTGTTACACGGTGTGCAACGTCATGCACTTTTTCCAAATGCGGTACGTCGACCGTTTGTTTCACCAGACGATAATCGTGCTCGGTGAAAAAAAAAGAGCGACAGAGAGAGAGAGAGAGAAAGAGAGAGAGAGAAAGAGAGAGAGAAAGAGTTAACTGCTGCGGTCGCGTGCCGAAGTAAGATTACAGGCGCGGTTGCGTTTCGAAGTTAAGCCGACCCGATTGTACTTGCCAAAGTTAAACCGCCCACATTTCACTCGCCCTTATTTAGCCAGCGGCGTTCCGATGCGCGCCGCCCGTGCATCCTACCACTGAAAAGTTCGTCGCGATGCACTTTACTTTTTGCGCGAGTGCATATTTGTAAAAGGAAATAAAAAGAGCATTTCGTAAACTCGACACACGATCCGGCTGGCGTTTTTCAATACGTTCGCGTCGACTGTAAAGAGTTTGCGCAGAATAGTTGCATGTTAGTAATGTGTGTGCACACATATGAGTATACATTTCCATATATAAATCCGCTATGTACGTGTTTGTGCGTTCGAATCTGCGCGCGATCAATTTTTAGTTACTCTGTACCGTGACACTTTTAATTTATCAGTTTAATTAACGTTGTCTATATGGCTGCTCGTCAATTACTACGAAATCAGCATCACGGTGCGTTACGCATTTTCTATATGAGCACGCCTATTTCTCTGAGAGCGTTAATAACGCCGTTATTACTTGTGTATGTGAAAGTTGATGATGAAGCGGACTTTATGCAACGAATAAAAATAATGAACGAACGAGAAGCCTGGTCTCGATATCTTTCAATATTTAATGAAAATTCATCCAACGCTCGGCCAAGTCAATAATGTAATGGCAGATTCTGCTACCTCTCAACTTTATTTTTCGAATAATAGAGAATGCTTAATTTGATCGTATATGCTGATACACATGTCAAATTTATTTATGTAATTCAAATATATAATCTACGACAATATAATTGTTTAGATGAAGGTTTTAGCATTGAAGGAACGTTCGTATTCATATAATGTAATGTGCAATACTATGGAGTATGCAAATTATATAAGAAACATAAACAAAACTTGTATTCCTGCATCGTACCTTTCGTATTTCACTTAATGAATCCAGAATAAGAATGCTTTACCAATCACGCGGAATTAATAAGATATTCTATATATTCATCATAAATAAAATTAATTAAACGTAGAATCATGTTACCATCGGTTACAGATATGTTGAGAAAGAGTATTTTTGCATCTATATATATATATATATATATCTTTCTCAATATATCTGTAACCAATGGTAACATGATTCTTCGTTTAATTTATTCTATTTATGATGAATATATATACAATACCAATGCGATTGGAAATTGATTAAATTCGTGTTTCGACTAACATGCGCGCCGATCCATCCATCATTCTCTATTGACAAGGTGCCGTTGAGTCACTTAATTTTTAGACCGCTTTACAATTTGTGTACATATATATATATATATATATAATTGTAAAGCGGTCTAAAAATTAAGTGACTCAACGGCACCTTGTCAATAGAGAATGATGGATGGATCGGCGCGCATGTTAGTCGAAACACGAATTTAATCAATTTCCAGCCGCATTGCAATGACGCGATGCGGCGCAGCGCGGCGCGGCACAGCGATTTTAATTTATCAGTTTAATTAATGGATATCTGGTGTACAGAGTTACCAATTAAAACAGAATCAACGTCATCGGGTTTCACGATTTCTTCGCCGGCGTCGCCGTGGCCGCGCGTGAATATCGAATAAGGCCGGAAACGAGCAGCCGCCGCGCTTGCATATTGCGGAATCCGCACAGACAAGCGGCAGAATCCGATAAAATAACTGAAATATTGCGAATGGGAGAATGGAACCGAAGCAAACGTCTGCAACGAGAAATGCTCCGGTGCATCGAAAGCGCGTATCGTGGCAACAAATATTCGCGCACAAGTTTCGAAAACGTTAATAATCTAACGATATAGATCAAAAGTATGTTACAATGGCGATGAAACGATGAGAGAATACTATGCATCGTGCACGAATTATTCCTGTTAATCGTAATATCGTATTGTTGTGTAACGTACGAGAGCCAAGGTATTAATACATTCTGGTGAGATATAATTAATCCTGTGCGCGAACGAATGCCTCGAGAGAGATATGTTTTTGCGTATCGCAATTTTCTTTATAGATCATAAAAATTGTATCGTATCGTAAATTTCGTTCAGCATACTCGTCGGTTTTCATTCATTTACGTGTTGAAAACTCATGTAATCGACTTAATGTCAAGTGAAATATTATTACATTCAGAAAATAATATTAAGCTTAAAACTTGAAAATAATTTTTCGCAGAGAAATTACCTGTTTTGATTCTTTTTAAGAGAACGTTAATTCTAAATTGCGTTGCGAAAAATTTACAAATAAAAAAAAAAAACCTAGGATGTTCTGCATATTAATGTCAATATTACGTGCACATAATTCTCGAGATTAGATAGCTATATTAATAACAATACGACAATAATTTTAATAAAGATGAAAGTCGAATTGATTACTTTTCGATCTATTCCGTGATAAAAAAATTATTTTTCTATATTCTAATTATTTGTCTATAAAATATGGAATTTTATACACGATGTACATCGACTTGAACTTTGTGTAAACGTATTAAAAATAAAAACGATTTAAAGGATCGGTATCACCAAATATAGTGAATACAAAATTGTTGATATTGGTTAATATTCGTACAGCATATACGATATAATGTAATAAGCTCTTGATATAAACGCGTAAAACATCGAAAAAAATCAACTAAGAGAAAACTGCGCTGCCGCTGCGTTTATCGCAAAATTTTAGTTATTTACATTTATAAACTGATTCGCTCGTGTTTCTATAAAGTAAATGTCTCACGAATGCAACATGCAATGCATCTTACCTTCTCTATTATGCATACGAGGCTTATGATAGAGCCTACATCGACGTGATGCTCCTCGCCTCCTAATATAAACGCCTCTGGTATCACTATATTTAGATTGACAAAATGTGACAGTATCCCTGTACTTCTCGAGACCTGGAAAATAAAAGATGTAGTCAGATATGATCGTTTTGCACAGAATTAGACATAATAATTGACATAATACAAGTGACATAACAAAAAGAATTTTAACGTGAAAAGAAACAGATCGTAGAATTTTTTAATTTGATGTAAATACGATAAAATAAAATTATTCAACAGGAAATATGTGTCTAAAATAATATTTAAAAGTAGAAAATATTCGAGCGTATTATCTATTTTTTAAATCCGTGGAGGATAATAATGCACAGTTGGATCAAAATAATTTATAAAGATAAAAATGTTTCACCGCCATATATCGGAAAACTTCGACGTATTATTAGCTACCTCGAGAGCTTCTATAATAAATGCAATAGAATATAATAAATATTATTTTGATAACGATTTTAAAAAGAAAAATACTAAATAATTATAAATGATACGCGTTGTCACCGTAGTTATTAGCTGTTTGTTTATAAATGTTCTTATCTCGTTTTATTGCATATATAGCAAAGATAAGTATGATATTTGTATTATAATGTTTAGAATTTTGATTGAAAATAGGGAATATTTTTAAAAGTTGCCCTAATGTTCAATATATAGGATAACTTTTAAAAAGCTTTACTATTAATCATATATTCACACAATTTTAATTTTTAGGTAATGATTACTTTAATTTTTCACGATCTAAAAATATATTATATTTTTAACCGTATATATGTGTTTCAAAGTATGTAAACGCACAATACGAAAGCTGGACAAGCTTTAATTCAACGGGTTTCGAGTACATAGAAATCGGCTTATCGACAACTTCGTCGAGAAACATTGTAACTCGAAATACTGGGTTTTTAGTATAGTCCATTAAATATTTCAACGTAAAACTGAGTGCTCTTTCCTGGCAGTTCTCTTCTTTTTTAACAAAAAAAATCTTCAAATAGATGGGTACGCGATATATGTCCGCGCTTTATTATCTAACATTCGTCAACAACATCGGTAACAAGAATTTAAAATATACGTACACTCCATCAATTAATAATTTTTAAAATTTTATCTTTTTTAATTTCTATTTTACAATCTCGTTACACTAATCATATTTAATGCGTGGCATTGTGTAACAAACACTATTATAACAAATGCGAGGGAAGTAAAATTTAATAATAACAAAGAAAGGAAATATTATATCGATCCAAGAATCTTCTTAGCATACGAGATATGAAAATAAAAAAGGATTACCTCGTCGTTTCGCGAAACGTGATTGCAATTATAATTTTAATTTAAAATATTACAAAGATTCCATTTCAGAAATTTTACCTCTGTTATATAACTTCGCTAAAATAACACGGCGATTGCGAGTAAAATTATCGTTGCCAAGCCGTTTTTTCTTTCCTTATAACCTACTTCTTCGTAGTCGCAAAACAATAAGCAATTGTTTTTCAGCTGCATTTGCTCGAAAAAAACCATCTTTCTATTCCAAACACCGTCAGATGTCATCAAATATATGCATATACAAGAATAGTTTTTGTAGTACGCCAAGCTGCGCAGAGTGTGCAGCAGGGAACTCCGCGAGTCGCTAGGAAAGTTTGCCGTAGAACAATGGTGTCCATAGATAGATAGGTATGTAAGTAGGTAGGTAGGTACGCCGCGCGCATAAAAAAGCATTATGCGAGTTTGAAAAGTGTATCGTTTCCGCTGGCAACTTGGAGAAGTGCCCGCGTCGGCGGAACTTTCTTCTCTTCTCGACTCTCACCGTGAACAGTGTGCCTGTGAGGGCTGTATACATCCTCGAGGATACACCCCTGCATCGTGTGTTCGTATGGATAATACGTCGCGGTAAAAATGTCACCGCGAATAAATATACAGTCGGATGCTAACTCTGATGTTATTTTTTTCTCTCTCTCTCTTTTTTTTTTAAACGCTACACGCGCGCGCCTTCTGGCCGCGTATAACGTTGCGGTTATGAAACGTCATGAAACGCCTGGCTGCTCTCGGCCGCGCTTCTCCGTTGCTCTTCTCCATTCTTCTTCTTTTTTTTCTTTTTCGTTTTCAAAGAGATATGCGCGGCGGAGAGAGAGTCTCGGGGCTCGTTGTACGCGCTCACCCGCCATTGTCGCGCGCGGGTGTATAATCGCATTAATAAAACGGTATATTCTATGGACGCGTTATAATAGCGGCACGAAACCTTGTGTGCTTTTGCATGACAAAGGAGAGAATTGACAAGCATGCTGATGCTCTTGTTGTCATGGTTGACGGTGGATGGGTCACTCGTGCAGTACAAAAGAACTGCGAATAAGAGAGACGAGAGTTCAGTTAATTAAATCCCTGTGCGTTTAAATGTCTTGAAAAATTTGTTATCCAGCAAAACGGCGTATTTCTGTCGGCAATAAACTCGGACGATGAGCAATAACGCGTAATTGTTATCCCCCACGGCTAAAGGACCTCAAGTAATTTTAACCCGCCATTTCAATCGTCCAACATAAAGTATGACAGTATTTTTTTAATTAAACAATCTCTCGACTGATTTTGCTATTATTGCGTCTTACAATTCATTTCCCATCTTAATGCGCTTCGATTAAAAATATCACATTTATTTCTTTCTGCTTGAAACATTTTTAAGATCATGCTCTGATGAACTTAGAGAAAATTAATTCTATAATAATTATATAATTGTATTATCATATATATAATTATTACTGTCTATTTTAACGATGTAAAATGATTTAATTTACAGTTTTAAACATATCGGGAAAAGAGAGAAAAAAGTCTGTGTGAATATATTTTAATAGCGTAATTATTCAATAATTCATATTTTTGTTATAACGGAAAGATCGATCTCAAATTGATCGAGGTATTTTTGTATTGTATGAAATGCGATGGGCGTGAATTTGTGGCTACCAGGTGCGCTACACACATTCGCAATGATATACTCGCTCATTTCGTCCGATGAACGCTATAAATACGACACAACTACGTATTACCTTACTCGCGGTCTCTCGACGTCAAATGATCAGCGTCGCCGACAACGCGCATGCAAAACGACGCGAATTAGAAATATGTGCATTCTGATTAATCGGCTGACGAGTACCGGTCGCCGCTCGTGTTTATTGTCGCCTCCTCGATCGTGCGGAGCGCGCTGAGCGTTGCCACTCCGAGTGACGTTTATTTTCATCGCGCTTGAATAACGGCAGATAAATTTACGAAGGAAATATTACTGCGCGCATGCTTTTCTCACGAAATTTTATCTTGCCGCGGCAGAGAGGGACTGCCGGCTGAGCGCTGCTATAAATGTTACGCCATGAATTTCGTGCGGCGGACGACGAGCTTTTTTGCCGGCTTTTCAAGATAAAATCGCGGACCATCTGGCGCGGATATGCGTTTACAATTACCGCATCGCCGCGAATTGCCTATGTAAATAGCATTTCTCGCATTCGCGTTTTGAATTGAATCGCGTTTTTTTTTTCCCCGTGATTAATATACGCAATCGTCGCGTCCTGCTAACACAGAATACTCCTTCCGGCGGGATTATCGACCGACCCCGTGTATCGTTCGTTCTCCGCATCCTCCACTAGTTTTTTTTTTTTTTTTTTTTTTTTTTTTTTTTGTTCCTTTTGACGTCGGTGCCTCCGGAATGCGCGGATACTCTTATCTGACGTGGCGGGGATAAAAAATGACGTCTGTCATGAATCGGGCCGTTCGAAAATCTCCCAATTGTGCGAAGGAAAGCCGAGCGTCCCGGATTTTCAGGGGTAAGGCTCGAGCATATATCAGCCGGGCTTCTCGTTTCCCCTGCGAAATGCTCCGCGAAAATACGCTCTTTGCGTCGGTCGTTTGACCCTTGCGAAAATATATTAGAAGGGTACCTTATGCGTGTGTCCTATGCGTCGATGTGTGCGTGACAATCGAAATTATTGTGATGTTGGCTTTCCCATAATAATGCATTTCCTCATTCTTCGATTCTCTTGTTTCATTTAGCATTTACGCGAAAATTGTAATAAATGTAATTTGCGAGGTACAATCGTTCATTTAATACATTTTTTTGCATGCATGATATTTCCTCTTTACATCGTTATTTCGTTAATTTACTTAAGATTGTTTATTTTGTATCATTGTTATCCAAATTTAATCTGTTTATATACTGTTTTTTAATCTTCGTTCAGTTAATTTTTCTTATGGAATAAACATCTTAACTTGGATTATATTAGACTAATAATTATAGCATATATAATGAGCTAAATTAATGGTGCAAAAGAAAAAATATGTGCAAAGCTTGCGTTTATTGAAAAAAATAAATAAATAAAATTACAGATATTCATTAAAAGTTTGCTAATATATATAGAGATATCTCTTTGTATCTATATCACTTTTGCATCATTTCGCATTTTATCTTCTCATTGCACATATTAATAATTAAAAATATATATCATACAAAAAGAAATTTTTCATACATTTCAATAACGCATTTCGCGATTACTTTCAACTGCAAAAGTTTCATAATCATGGAAATCCATAAATATATTTCTGTTATCGATCTTTTTATTCATCGCCTATTCCCTCCTCCGTACGTTGATTAAAAATTTCCATGCGTTTGCAGCATCGTATTATCTCGCGTACTTGCAATAAAGTATGCCTGGAAATAGTAGTAAATCTTACATGTTTTTTTTTATCGCAAGATTCTTACTCTTGATGCTACATAAAACTTTGCGCCAGCCATATCCCGCTGTCACACACAGTCGTAATTAGATTAATGCAATTCAGTTTAATCAATCGGATTATTACCTTTTACAGTATATTAATTATTTGTTTGTAATTCTGAATGAAAATATCGTTAAATAATTCCGCATTTATTAATGAGTGTATTCTCGTATATTTAATCAGTGTCATCATATGTGCTTCAAATTTTCCGTTTTCTTTTTAATGCGATTAAGTATGCTATGATGATTACGTAAATTACTGAAAATTGAAATATTTGTGGAGCAATGAACTAAATTTAAAATGCATTCATATCTTTTCTTAAATCGTTATTTTTACTTGTTATTTTTAAATCCATTGAGCATAATGTAAACATTTTTCTATAAAAGAAGTTTTTTTCTTATAAAATTTTTATTACTTTCAAACTAAGTTATCGATGAATAATATTTCTGAGGTTAGAAATAATAATATGTGGAAATTGAAAGCATTTGAGTCTCGTTGCTCCTAATGCTTTTTTTAATTTCGTAGCATACTGTTTATATTTTCGCAATAAAATTTATTTTGTTTATCTTAAGCGGCTTTTTCATATTCATTTTCGTGCATTTGACACAGTTAACGTAACATCATGATCAAGTAATTCCTGGGCTCAAAGGACTTCTCTGGTTCATGAATGCACAGTAAAAGATATAGAAATATTTTGATAAAAATCTTCTCGTTAAAGAAGAATAAAATCGAGACTCGTTCTTGTCTATTAATTCAATTACAATGTTCTCTCATCCAGATGTCGATCCAATTAGAGCGTGATTTTAATTTCTCAGATAACTTCATTTTTTAGTAGTTTATGAAAGAATAATAAACGTAATAAAGCTAATTTCAACATTTATTGATCGAATTCTTCGCGATATGACTTGTGGCTTGTGGTTTCCTTACGACTCCCAAGTTGTCATGTTTATGTGTTAGCTTCTACTCGAAAGCGACGTAAAATGTGTTCAACGGCAAATACAACGGCAAAAATACGCTTTCATATGTTATTAAATTTTCGCAGAACAGCCGACTGCGAGCAGGGAGAATCGATAGGAAAAAACGTGGGCTTGTGGAGGATCAACATCATGTGTTTAAGCCACTTCTTTCTCTCGTCAAATACACGGGCGAACATTTGCCGCAAGATACGATATGTATACGTTTCAAACTGAAATATTATTTGTATGAACCGGTTTAACCGATGCTTATCGCGTAAACAAGCACACGTCAATCCCATATTGACTCTTTAGCCTAGAATTGCTTTGAAGCTATAATCGTGTTTATGTGAGTCATATTTAGTAACAAAATAATATAAAAATAAAATTCTCTGAAAACTTTATAAAACGTTCGCTTATTAGTCGTATGTGCACTCTCGTATAAAAAATAATTTTAACTATCTCAATTTTCAATTTTGGTTATTTTAAGTTATGAATGGTTTGGAAAAATCTTTATGTCTTAAAAATATTCGTATAAGAATTAAATGCGCTATCCATCTTTTGCAACAATTTAGAGAGCATTGTACAAATATCTGTCCAATGTATGTTGGTCATTTGCACTGATATACTTTTAAGATATCTGATACTGAAGTACACAATAATCTTTTATTAAAAAGAAACAATATTTTAATTGATATAAAAAATTATAATAATCTTTTAATTAAATGTTCACAAGCACACATTTCAACCAAAGTAGTGAAATGTAATAAATGTAAACACATGTCGTGCAATGATTATTTTATCATAGGCGTCAATTCAAATAATAAAATGTAACGTTTTTAATACATAGATAAGTTAAAGCGAAAACATTTGTCTTTAACTATAAATACCAAATCATTCTCTTATTATGTTTTCTGCTACATCATTAAACGCCTGTCTCGATCGTGCTTACGCTGAAGCTTTCCGCAGGACGTGAAGCTATAACTCGCGGCGCGGCGTGCTATGGTCTGTTCGTGGCCGATGATATACGTAATGACGTTCGATGACATATCAAACGGCGCGTGGACGATAGCTTCGTGGACATAGAGCTGTTTCGGGGAGCCAAGCCGATGTGAATAGCGTCAATAGGACACGCACGCGCGCACGTACACATGCACACACACATATCTAGCAACTTGGTAATTTGTATGAAGTTCGCGGAAGGAATTTCGGGGGAAATCGTGATATGCGGGAGAAACTTTCGCGTACCATCGCTTCTAATTCTGATACGGGCGCTAAATTGTCCCTTCCGTAGGTTTGCCTTTCCTCCCCTATGTACGCCCATATAGCGAAATGAGTGCTGATGTAATGACGGGTAACGACTAGACGGCATAAAGTGGGGAAAGGGATTCTAAGAAAGAGAAAAAACTGTGTTGACGTTTGCGAAAAGTAATGGGTGTATAGTGTCTACTAATGTTGATGTTATCGCTTGTTATTATCGTTCACATCATGTTTAGATATTATTCTCTATTTTTCTGTGATTTATTAATATCAATTTATTATATGTTAAATAAAATTTGTTCATTTTTTTTCTTTAATTGCAATCATCCTGATTATCGCAAATTCTAAGAACTTTTTTTGTTATATAGAATCGGATAAAAGAGTAGAATATATAATTTTGTATAGCAAAAATGTCTAATATACGTATATATACATATATTAGAGTAATTAATAATTTTTTTCTAGAGTTGATAATAAAATTAAAAATCATATATATATATATATATAAATATATATATGGAGTGTACAAAATTATATATTATATATATGGAACATATATAACATCAAATCCAGAAAAAAAATATTAATTAATTTAATTATTAGATATATAATAAATACACTTTCAAAAATAGAGACAGACGTCAGGGCGATGTCGATCGATGTTATCGTAAGTTCTTTCGAAGCGAAGAGCTCAACGAGGATATATTTCAGGCTATTAATTACAGGAACGTCAAGAACAGGAGGGTCAAGTTGTCTCGAGATAGGTCAGACGCGAAAGATCCTCCGCGCAAATGCTACGCGACGACCGGCTTAATCTTTTTTATCTCTAGATTGCGGCGGAGAGCGCCTTCCTTACGCTATTTATAATCCATAGGTACTTCTGGGAATTGGCCTGGGCAGGCATCTGTGCTTCAAGGTGTGACACGTGAGCCCTAGAAAAAGGCAGCGCTCGCGACAGGCGTACGTTTCATCTAACGTACCATCTGTATTACTCGACATCGTACTTCCTTTCTTCTGAAACGATGCAATACCCCTGCGACCAACGCGAACGTGACAGACGACAGATTGGCCGGGATACTTACGTCGATAAGAGAAAACCGTAGCTGCGCACGGGAGTGCGAAACATTCTGCAAATACGCGCTACCGCTGTTGCAAGATGAGAAAAAATGTCACGCGTTATATGTGCCTCCAAGCGGGAAGGCACGTGTATTTTCTTGCCTTCTGTCATAATACATTTCGCATCCCCCGTGCGCGTAATGACATGACATTCTTGAACTGAATATAGTCGAGCGTTATCGCGATAGTAGCATAAACCGATCTAATTAAATAATCTATCCGCGTGTATATCTACCTTGTGCTGTCTCGATTTGTTATATCTTTATTTGCGTAACAATTCAAGAAAGGAGTTAGACGCGCGTATCATGAGCCTGTTTATTATACGCTTGGATTTTTTTTTATAGAGATATTTTACGGTTGATGATATATTTCTTACGCGAATATATACACCGATTCTTACACGAACACCATTGAGAAGTGCGAGAAAATTGTCAGCCGCTCGTGGGAAACGGGCAGCACTCGGCTAGAAAATATAGCGAAAATATAGTGGCGCGTTAATCAATTACGTCGTAACATTAATAAATCCTGCGCAACATGATTATAACAACAACGAGCGTTTTAAAGAAACCCACGAGGGAAAAATCTATTATAAAAATCTCTCTTAGCCATTCAAGACGCCGGTCGGCGGTATGGCCATTAATTACCGACGTCCTATTAACACGTATTTCAGCTTCAGAATAACTAGCGGTGACGGCCACAATATTCTGCTTTTTATGTCGCATCGCCGTTGGCTCTTCTCGTCACGCGGGAATGCGGACGAGCGAAGGGACGAGGAGAATCAACCCGTCTGGTTCATGAAGGCGTCCCTCGAAATTCTGCGAAACTACACACGTACAAATATACACACACACACACACATACACACACACAAAACACAGATACGAGGTTCTGCCTGGGACTGTTTAGAACGGGGCGACTCGCTCGAGAAGGAGGACCTCAACACGGCATAAAAGCTCCGGCCATAATGAGTTCTTTCCGCCGCCTCCGTGCTTTCGCTTCGCAAGTGAAACGCCGTCGTTTTTCGCGCGCATAAGTCTCGAAGTAAGCCCCGCGTCGACGTGGAAATGTATAACGGAGTACTGATGGATACAGAGAATAGAGCGGGAAGATATATATATATATATATATACAAGAGAGAGTCGTGACGGCTGGCTGGCTCGACTTATTCGTCACTTTTGTCGCGATGGGCAACCTATTGGAGAGCGCCTCTCTATTATTGTGGCACTGCAACAGCGGCAGGGAATTGCTGCTTGCGACCTCGTGTGTCGATGATGTCGTGTAGCGCGCACCACGTGTTGGGCGTTCGATTATGTCGCGCCGCCGACGCGAACCAGGCCCTGATTTATTTTTAATCGAGAGGAGAGGAGAGAGGAGAGCAAAACGTGGGAGAACGCGCGTCCTGCTCTCGTGATTAACGCGCTCCAGATTCGCCGACCTGAGGAATCGTGCTCGGCAGGCGTATGCGCTCGACGAACGTGCTCGTCGATCGAAACGAAGAAGTAGAATGAGTCAACGTATCTTCCAACGTGGGTAAAACGGACGAGTGTGCTCCGAATTTCGAGATTCTTTACCACCGTGAAAGACAAAAACACGTTTCGTCAATCAGAATCATTGCAACATCAAGCTAAATAACGATAACAAGCAGTTTTTCATTGATATGAACGAAAATTATTATACTGTTTGATATAATTTTATAAAACGCGTTTATAATTGATATTCTTTCTTTTTCATTTTTCTATTCTTTGTAATTCTTGTTCGTTCCACGCGACAGCTTTAACGAGATTCGTGCGTTTATTGCTTCGCTTTTTGCATGATAAATTCAATTTAGTTGTTCTCGATAAAATTGTTCACACACAGACACTTCAAAAAGTAATATGTCCCCCCATCAATGAATCTGAATCGGTTATTGAAAGTTTGACTCGGGCGAGACACGGACAATGATGGATAAAGAAACATCATGTTACGTGTTATTAAAATACTTTAGCGACGGCTGTACAGTGATTTATCTTAGCTATCGCTCTTCAGAATGGAGGACACAGGGGATAAAAAAAAAACGTCTCTAGCTCTTGTCACTTGCGTGAAAGTCCTTGGTGTCGCACGGGTCACTGGCATATAGGGCACGTGTCAGACTCGTTACAAAGTCTGTTGTAATACTCGTAATACGTACCAATGACATCGTTAACGGGAAAAGGGATTGAACTTCCGACAATTCGAAGTGATTCGAAGATGAAACGAACAGCGAAACATTTTCATTTCCCCGCAGGGTTCTGGACGATATCGCGCCGGCGGACTCTGGTCGCTCTCTCTCTCTCTCTCTCTCTCTTTCTCTCTCTTGTTAGTCCAGTTAAATCCGAGATAGAGTTAATTCGGTTTGTTCCACGGTTCAGGGTCCAGAACCTATCTACTGTTGGACTTTGCTTTACGTGACTGACCATTCTGACAGTATAATTTTGTGGCGAACGCGAACAGCGAGAAAGTCATCGCAAATATTTTGATGCCACCGTTATGCACGAGATTAACTTGCGAAAGTAACTTTGATTTAGTGTACATTTTGAATTACGCAAGAGAAAATTTATTACGAAAGATTTTTATTGCCACGCATATACGCACAATGTTTGTTCGTAACGCGAAAATCGAAGCGCTGCGCATGTGCGGTACACGCTGGCAAACACGTTAATTGAATACGTGTATATAATCAATATTGTTACTTACAAAGCGTATTATTAATACGAGAATGTACAATCTAATCGCTCTCGTTATCGCGGCTTTCGACAGCGACATCCACAAGGATAGCCGAAATAGCTAGAGGAAGATCTAATCATGTCTAATTACGAACAATGATGTAATGCTGTCGTCACTTATCACCCGCATCGACACGATGATAGTATGTGTACGATAATACGCGATCGAATGTCGCCAGAAACAGAGGCAACACGAGTATTCGGTTACGTCTGAGATTCGCAGGCAATAAGGTGGTTTCTGGACCGTCGAGGAATTAATCCAACAAGTAAACCCTGCTTGTATCGACTCTCTGCTCATTAGTAAATCGACACGAAGTTCATGAAGTTACGAAATGCACCATTGGAAAGGCGAATCTAACGAGGTTCCGCCGTACTTAGAAGACGCTATAGAAAGACGCAGCAAAGACTACATCATATCAAGTCCTATGTCTTTGTTAAAAAAAATACACATGATGTATATGTGTATTGGTAATTTATCGCGAGGTGTAACTGCGGCAGCTATTTTTCTTTTAATGTTATTCGAAAAAAATGTATTTTTTTATTGATAAATGAACATATATTTTAACTTGCCCTGATTATGAATATGAATTCAACAATTCGTTCTGCTCGCGACAGAAAATTTCATTATAAATGAGGTCTAGACAGAGATTCAAGATTAATCAAATTGATTAAATATATCGTTTAAAGAAAAGAGAAAAGAATTAAGATGAATAATAAATAAATATCACTTTTAAAAAATAATATTTTCAAATGAAACATATTTTACTTTAGATCTTATGTTCTTAATTTCCATTTCAGTTAATTATTATTTTCAAATCACAATTACTCTTACACTTTAGTGTTTCGAAATATATTTCAAAATATATATTTTGAAAATAAATTGTAATACATTTGGTGAATGCGAATATTTCAGTTTAGATATATGCATTGTAATGAAGCAGTACAATGCAATGACATTATATTTTCGTTTGTTGAAACTAATTGTAAAAATTCATCGGAATTATATGATTATAGTCACATCGCAAATGTAAATGACTTATATCCTATCAATGTTTCATTTCGGCAAGTTGTTTAGTATTAAACAAAACGGCTATTCGATACGCCGATTTTCTCCAGATTAAAATATACGTTGGAAAATGGAAAAAATATTACGTGTACCTCTTTATAAAAACGTTTATATATTGAAATAGACTGCCTAACTGTGAAAAGTGTATGCGACGTTGATTTATTATTTATTATACACACGATGATGATAAATCTGTCCGGTAATTATTGAAACATAATTATTTCCGAGAAATTAATTATTACAGTCATATAAAAAATCTATTGACAGTCTTTCTTTTAATTATTGAAAACCAAATAGTTTCTCTTTGAGGAAAACTATTTGTTCGAAAGAAGGATCTTGTTGCGAGAGACGAGAAGAGGATTTTTCTTTTTCACGCGTACATATGAAATAATTTCTTTTTGCGAGAGTGCGCGCTTTCGTGCGGCAAGATATCATGTGACATATATATGTCATGGAGAACGACTCGGCAGGACTCTATGTGAAAAGTAAGGTCCCTTCGAGAATGTGGCGATCCTATCACAGTTGCTCACGAAGTGTGTACATGGTCTCCGTCCAGTATAGACGGATGAGACGAAAATTCGATTTGAGCCGTCGTCAGCCTGTATCACATATCCGTGGAAATGTTCGTTTTTGCTCGAAATAAATTTCGCCGACGTAAAAGGCGGACAGAGCACCTATCTGCCGGCAACACGCGCCACCGTTCTTCCTACCTCTCTCTAGCCCCGTTTTCACGTGGGGGTGCGCAGCACCCTCCGCCCTTCGGATATCACGTCGAGCTTCCTCTTTCTTTGACTCTCTTGGGAGACTTTAAAGATTCCAAGTTATAACCGTCCGGCGGGAGGAATGCTATCCTCTGAAAATTGCATTCCCATGACTAGAATCTTTCGCCGCCATAATGTATCACTCTGGCCCTACCTCGACCGGATCTGGAAGATCCCATTTTCGCCTCATCTGACATTTGTAGCTATCGGTTCGGGGATATTCGGACGTAGTTACTGTTAACTATGTAGTTAAATAATTCAATAAAATCAGGAAAGAAATATCGGAGAGAATAACTTTGCCAATTCTTTTTATTTACTTATTCATTTATTATTTTAATGTAATATTAATATATTATTCACAATATCCTATGTTAATAAGAATGTAAATGTAAAATATTATATTTTAAACATTAAAAGATTGCTATTTAGTTATTTAGATGCGAAAATAGAGATTGGTATTATAAGCTTTCTAAGAAATTATTCGAAATTATTAATAACGATACTGAGGTACTGATCTCTTTCTTTAGAATATTGCAAGAATAATCTTTTGAAATAATTATGATTACTCTATATATTACGACTAAATATGTCTCTTCAATTATAATGTCGATTTCTAAAACTACATGTCCCTGCTTTGACGAATTCTATAAATTTATATATAACATGAATCTTCTAACAGATGAAAAGCAAAAATAGATTAATGTTTCAATTTATTCCGACCTAGAAAAAAAAATATATATATTTCTTCTTTAAAGTAAATTTATTTAATTTTATTAGACTAAAATTTCAATAAATTAAATAGTTTTCTTTTTAATTGTTAGAAAATATTAAGTAATGCTTTCTAATTCTTGTTTCAAATTTTTATTTTATTTTTATTATCATTAATTTAAAAAAATTTGTAAAATTTTATAATATATTAGTTCATGTCTTTAGAATAAAAACAGAATTAATTAAAATAAAATTACATGTCCCCATACTTTCTGTGATATTTGATCGCGTTTTATATATATACTCCAAAAATCTATAGAAATACAGGGAGCCGAAATAACATTCCGATCAGGTTTTCATATTGCGCGATAGAAAATGCTATAATCTTTTTATGACGCCGCCGATTCCGCTGGTGCTTTGAACGAGAAACCGCAATTTCCACTTGTGCACCCGGTATTCCCAGTTTCGCATATGCGTGCGCATATCCCTACACACCGACGTTATTCCACACACACGATATACGACATCCAATCCCAGCTTTACATCGATCAGCTATCAGATCGTATCTATTCGTGAGAGAATCCTTACCATTTATGAAAATAGGTCGATTCCCTTATAATCTCCATTTCTAAAATATTTTAAGACATTTCGTGTTTTTTATGAAATTCGCCGGTAATATTATCGATACTTCCAACCCCTGGCTCGCATATATATCCCGCGGGAGTGAATGCTAGTTTTCAGGGCACATTTAGTCGTACCGGCTTGTTGATCGAAAAATTGCAATTTGCGTTTGTATTCCGAAGATGAAAGATACACGACCGCGAGGCATCTCTTGTTATTTGTAAACAATCTTACTAACATTCGATATGAGAAAACTCTAATTCGTTTCAACGTAATTAAATTTTATTTAATGAGTTAAATTTATGTAAGCGTTGTATATATATTATTTTATTTATATTTATCTATTTTTCACAAATGAGATACTTTTGTATCCCTACATACATTTATTGATTTATTTGTGCAGAAATTACGAGAGCTATTTGATGCTCGAAAATTCCACGTATTTGCCGAAAATCCTATTTAATTCTAACAGACAAAATGCTACGTTTCCAAATCCTCTTTTCCTCATGCCGCAATGGCTATAAATGTGGTAATCATCCCGCATTGGCTAACGGATTCCGGCGGTTCTTTGAGCTTGGGAAACCGCAATTTCTGTCCGCGCATAGGCACTCAGTTGCAGTTACGAGACTGCGTGCACGCAACTTACACCGCGCATACATGAGCCCGACATCCAAATACGAGAGAGACAAAAGAGAGTTAGTCGCGAGCCGACAGAGAAACGCGGAAAAGTGATTTCCCCTTTTCCGGCGTTTGGCGCAATTGCCCTTCCGGCTGCGACTCGGACTGCCTGAAATTGCACGTTGGTTCGGTTATCTCGGCATAAGCTTCTGAGCGATTCTTTCTATCTTACTCTGTCTATCTATTTTAGTCTCTTTCCATCTCTCCTTTGCTCTCTCCCGTTATTCTCCTCGTCCTCGCGAGCAGCTTCGTCGACAGCTCACCCTAAATTGGACGCCTATTATTTCACGCATTGCCGTAGTTTCCGTCTTTCGCCATTACATTCTCTTTTTCTTTCTCTCTTTTTGGAGTTCAGAACGCGAATCTATCATGTATTTGTTTCTCACTCTCATACACGCTTTATTTCTATCGCGTACTAGTTTACACGCATTTTCCAACTCTCCATTCTTACCTCATCCGTTTTCATTAGCACGAATCTACCATGTATTTGTTTCTCATCCACGCTTTATTTCTATCGCGTACTAGTTTACACGCATTTTCCAACTCTCCATTCTTACCTCATCCGTTTTCATTAGCTTTTATCGCCGTCGGATTAACCGTTTGTTTTAGTTTCGGTAGAATTCTTTGGTCGCGTTTCAAATAGTGGTTTAATTTCCTTATAGTTCTCTATTCTCTCTCTTTTTCCGTGTTGCATTTATAGTGTTACTATGTTGAACGTTACGCATCCTTCTTCCCGTTGTTATTGCGTTTCGCTATTATTCTCAAGAACGTAATTGTTATTTGCCATAGTTTAACAAAGGAATCTTAACAAAGGGATCTAACATCTGTTCTAAAGCTCCCGTGCAATTCCATTTCATTAATAAATTTTCCCGTTAATGTCTTTTTTCTAATCTCCTGTGCCTCATTTCTATAAATAATTTCTAAAAACATAACATATAAACATACAAGACGTCTTTCTAGGACTTTAAGTTTTTCTAGGATTCCTCAAGTCGTCGTCAAAGAGTTTCTCTCCTTCGCTCTGTGTCTTTTCTCGCTTTGTTTCTATTTGTCTATTTTTCTTTCGAATTCCGCGCTTGCTTTTCTTCATCCCCTCTCCCCTTCTCCTGTGTGTGCTATAGTTCTTTGTATATCGTCGGACTTTCTTCTACACATCTTTTCTACCTGATGACTTCTTCTTTTAACTTACTTTCCCATTTCCTTGTTTAGCCTTATGCACACATACATATATTTCAAAGAAAATGCTATATCTCTGTAAAATAGGCATTTTCTACTTGGCTACTTATTCTCTGTACATCGTCGAATGAGTTAGTCGTTTCATTTCCAATAGTAGCTATATAAATCACAAAAGGTCTCGGTGCTCAAGCTTTGCTGTCCTCCGCAGTTGGCTCAAATAGATTTTTCTTTCTTGGTGTATTTCTTTCATTCTCTTTCGTGTAGAGGCTATCTTTTATTATTTTCATCCTCTATATAGTTTCTTGTTGTTTTTTCGATATAAAAAATATCCATTTCCTTTGTGGTTTTTTTATATTTTTAAATTACAGGAATATCTTTCCAGTATATTTCGATGATTATATAAACTGAAATGGAATATTGAAAGAGAAAGAACGCGCATAAGACATCATTAAAAAAAAATTTGATAGTAATAAAAAAAGATTCTTGCAGTTATTTACTATTAACTCTCCCTTTATCTCTTTTTCTCCTGTTTTATCACATCTATTATATAAATGGAATATAATATTCTCTCTTGGCAAATATTTATTTTTACGATTCATATAATATCTGTTTAAAAAAGAAAAAGAAATTCTCTCACTTATCCGTGGGTTATAATATCCTCTTTACAATAACCGTTCAAATTCTTTTGAAGTACATACGCACGTTCAATGGATTTTTCAAGTGTATAGTTATCATTTGATGCGACTACTACATCCGATTTGTACAGAAACCCGTACATGCTTTTTACATTATTTTGTGTTGAGCGTTTAAAGGGATATAGTCCCGGAACGCCTAATATAAATGTGTCTCCTTCTTCGTTCTTCGCTTTTTTTCCTTAACGGGAGAGAGAGAGAGAGAGAGAGAGAAAGAAAAATATGGGGCACGAGAGAGAGACTCGGTCTCTCGTTTTCTCCGTTCCTTTTTCAATTTCAACCCCATCCGTAGAATTTTGTCTCTTCTCTCGCGTACACGCGCGCACATTGCGTTTTCCTCCATTTTACCTCTCGGGGACTTTTCTTCTTGTCTTCAACGGATGTGTCCGCGTATATAGCCGAGCGGAGACGCATTAACTCGCAAGTACTCTCGGATACTATCATGAGAATAACGGCCTCCTGTGTTTCTTTCCTAGCGGCGGCGGTGGCACGGCACAGGCACAAGTGGGTGAGCGTTCCATGCCGTTTCGAGGAGACTAAAGGACGGGAAAGCGGAGAAGGATGGCGCAGGTTGAGCCTGTTTTGCGCCCAGGTCTCGCAGTTTAACGACCATCCACTTGAATCGAGTCAGTAATATCGCGCGCGCGCGCGATGTACTATCCACCAACCCAGCAACGACGGAATAAGGAAGCGTCCCTGCAAACGGGAACTTATGCAACATTCAAGTGTCTCTTTCCGCCTTTCGGAGAAGGTACGTTCGTTGCATTTCTATATTCATCGCGCGTGGGATAGTCACAAAACTAAAATGTTCGACCGAGTTTTACATAATCCTCGAAGGCACATCTTTTCATATATTTGTCTTTTCTTATTCAACATTTTTCATTATTTAATTTATATAATATGATTGCAATACAACATGAAATTTAAAAATATTCATGTTTTTATATCATTCGATTATAGATTAAACTTTTTTTTTCACGACTTTATCTTATCGGATTAAAACCTTAAAAATTTATAATTCTTAATTGTGTGATTTTAATTACTATATATATATATATATGTATTTCGTTTATACATGCAAATTTCATTTGTAACCTACATCCTCCAAGAATTGCAACTCTCTAGCAACAATTAGGCATGTTGATCTGCCGGAAATATAATGGCATTAATGCATCTGTTGTTGTATACAAAGACACACGTCGTCATCCAAAGGTTGTTGCGTGATAGTCTCGTTTTGAGTACCTTCCGCGGGGTCGGTGGCTCTACTCATCAAAGAGTATCTATATTAATGAGATAGCGTGCAACGTCACGCTACAGCGCCGACCGTCCTTATTACGCGCAAGTGGATGATTTTCGGTGCGCCATACGGGAGTGGTTGACAAGGTGCTGTACGCGAGTATATTATCAAAATTCATGAGAAGTCTGTTTCGAGTACCGGCCAGACAGTTGATGATTCAACGGTGAGTTCAATCTGCGGGCGGTCATTTCCATTATAAGATATAATATTATTTTTTATGGCATTACTATCATGACCGTAAAATCAAAATACATACTACTTAAAATATGCTACTGATTTATTATAATTATGGTTATCTTCTTTCTTTTTCTCTCTTTTTGTTTTTCTTGCCTAATCATTCTATATATTCAAGTCAAAACTAAAAAAGTTAAGGAATTTTTTTTACAGAAAATAAGTATTGATTTATTTAAAACAGTATTAAAAATCGAATCATGAGAATCTGTTACTTTTGCAATAGATTGTCGATAGGTATAATATATATTTTGATTCTACAATTATGACTTATGACGGTAATGCCATAAAAAATAATGTCATTTCTTATGATTTGTTAATATGTATCAAGAGAACTAAAGTAGTACATTTGTTATCTGATCATCTGATATGTATTTAATATAATTGACACAGTTTTTCTGTATCTGCTCATTGCAAAGGAATGTAGAGGAACAAATATATGACAAAATTTAATGCGCGTTTTATATTTCTCTCGAATAAATGAGCATTTGAGGATTCACAAAACAATTTTCGGGATGTATTAAACGAGCGCGGAATATTATTACCGGTATTGTTATCAAGTGTGAATAAATTATTTAGTTAAATTAATCGCGCAAATACCTTGCAAAGTACGTCCGCGAAATGTAGCTCGTTTAGCACTCGGACCACGTAATGCGCAGCAAGCATTTCACGTCTGTTGACTATCTATAAAACGCGTCCTCACCTCGATAGCTCCAAACATAATCCAAAGTGCTGCAAGCACCCATCTCGCAAAACAATGCTCTCCCTTTCTGTTGCCATTCATGGACGACTGTTCGGGCACATCCTACGAGACCCCGTGCTACTCATTTTATTTAGAATCCGCTAGGTAGCTTCGATTACTCCCCCAAGGCTGCGTCGATTTCCGAAGCTCGTTGCGCATTGCACGGGGCGTTGGGTCGCGCAAGAACGAAAGAGGACGATGCTGGCGAGGGAAAGGGAGATGAGGGAGGAAATGCAATCGATGCACTATGCCGTAGGAAAAGCCGGCGAGCTCGTCTGTGAAGAAATTCTCGATTTGAATCGGAGTTCAGTTAGCTTCGGCGAATATCTTGCTACTTGTAACACAGATACGTGTATGGTGTACAATTTTTGCGGCTGTTGTTGACTCTTTCGGAATCGTTTCTATATATGTGAGCGAGATACTTAAAGCTCTCTCATCTCCCTTTAGCTATTTAACGCATGTATTTATTTCTACCCTCGGTCGATGGCATTGCGCGAAACTTGCAGCGCGTTTAATAACTCGAGAATTTCAACGCCTGCGCAAAGAAGAGTGCGTAAAGTCGATGCGACTTCCAAGGTAATACTACCAGTTAAATATTCCGAAGATAGTTCCGTTATAAGAGAGAGCTTATACACCGAGTAAGTTCTAAATAGATTTAAGACGACATTGTGCGCGAATATTTGCATGAGAGAAATTTGTATGAGCTTGATATTAATAAATTTCAATGTAAGCGTGTATATATTCATAATTAATAAAAATGCTTTAAATATATATTTCTAACATTTAAAGATTACTGTTATCGCTATAATCTCGCTTCAATCTCTTCTATATACTTCCATCAATCATTCCTATTTTCCGTATATCCCTTTTATTTTTATTAATGACCTACCTCTCTCTGGAAAATCTCAAAAATGCATTTCCCTAAAAGCGTATAATAAGCTGCCGAGAGAGAAACTCATTATTTCATTAAGTAACAATTCGGCAGCGCATAAAAAGTAACCGCGTTACTTTCGCATCTCAATTTTCCTCGTGTCTACAAAGACGCTCTCAGCAGAAGGGCCTCAAGCAGAGCAACAGAATGAAGCCATACCCGAGCAACGTTTCCATTTTCACGCGGTTGAAAATATCCACGCGAGACTCAAAGTGTCGGACCGCGGTTTTAAAGCAAGCCGCAGCCTATTTCTCTGGCTAAAAAAGAAACGAGAGAGAAGAAAAAAGCTGAAGAAGGCGGAAGCGTCGAGGCGGAGCTCGCAGATACTTTACCCCCCATCGTCTTCCTCGTCGCCGGTCCTCGTCCTCGTCGTCGCTGTCGTTGTAGGCGACATCGACGTCGTTTCGCGAAAGAAAGAGAGAAATCGATTTTATCAGTGCCCCGGAGAGACGTCGCCGACATCGCGCGCGCAGAAAAACAGAAACAACTGTTGAAGCCGTTCTTCGTAGCCGAGAAACGGCGAAAGAAGAAGCGCGTCGGGACGAGGGTATAAGGAATCGATGCGGGATAAAACCCAGATTGCACGCGATTGTACGAATCGCTCGTGTCGGGAGTGATTCTTATAAGGCGAGAGAAAACTGATGCGATTTTCCGCGAAATCGCGTTGCGGCACGCCGACGCGGTTCACGGAGCAAAATTATATTACTTATGTAATAACGGCGATCGATGATTCTTTCTGGATGAATTGCCGGTAATTCTTCTCTCTCTCTCTCTCTCTCTCTCTCTCTCTCTCTCTCTTTGCGATGGAGCGAATTGCGTTTGTGGTGGCAGCTTTAGAATGATTATCGAAGCGCAGTACAAATACAATGACTATTTTTTTTGGCTTTTCCAGAGCGCTAGAATTTTTTATCTCTTTCAGATGTTTTATAAAGCGTGCAAAGCCACGCGATGCAATGAAACGTAATGCTCTTGTTCTACATGATCGAAAATCACAAAACAAAGTAAATATAAACTTCACTCTGAGAAAAAAAAGAGTGATAGTTTCTGCACAAAGTAGAAGCTATTTGAAAAGTTTCGCGTCTCGAATATCACAGTCAGAGATATCGGAGATTCAGTGATATCATAGTCTGTGAAAAAGAGTCAGATTTTAGAATAAAGCGTATCTTCGCTAAACTCTTTTTTTTTTTTTTTACGGATGTAAAATATATTTGTCGTTTGTTATTCTGGCCTACGCTAAATTAATCTTGCTACGTTGCGAGATTATCGGCGAGAATGTATTGTCTCTCATAGCGCGTTACCGGTATAGACGATCGGGCGCGGTGATTTACGATAAAGAAAATGTCGCGCCAGGCGCAACGTGAAATATCGTTCCACGTGGCGCAATAAGATCGCTGTAACGAGTGGTGTCTTTTCTCGATGTTACAGCGAAGATCAAGGATTTGCCCGTTTGAAAAGTTTCTGTTCGCTTAAAACCTCGACGGGAGGGTATATAAAATTGACCTCGTGACAAGAGGGAGAAAGGAGAGCTCCCGGAGCGGATAAAAGAAAGATCTGTGAGAGAACTTGTCGATACTAAGGGACGGAGGAGATGCAAGGAGTGTCTCTCGAAGAAGCTCGACGCGAGCTCGAGAAGCTATCCTGGTGTTGTCCTGGAATACAATCCCAGGCAGCACGCAACTGTATTATGCCTGTCTGTCGTGAATGTATATCGACGCAGGACGAATGCGAATGTAGTCTAAAAGTAATCCTTAAAACACGTATCATTCTGCTCTTGAATCGTGCCAGGAAATAGAGTGTCTTTCAAGCGCATACATGGCGTGTATCCCCTCCGATATCCTCGCGAACACAATATTTGCTCTACGCTCACGCTACATGTGCAGCAGGACACATATTTCTTTAATGCGATGAGAAATATCGTATATAATTTACGACATCGTTCACGGACAGCTGCGCGTTTTTCGCGCTTTATTCTTACAAAACATTTTTTCTCTTTTCATCGACAGTTTCCTCAGTCACATTTTTGAGATTTAATCCGACTCATCGCTTTGATCGAGGCGAGAGACGTTTCGAATTATCTTGCAACTGCAATATCGCTACAGGCTATATCCGGCTAAGACGAGAGAGTCACGTTCAAGGAATTTGTTGATAGGAGCAAAAGAAACGCGGCAGAAGATGTTACAGAAGGAAAAGCATTGGCCCGGGATATAACGTGGATTGCAAAGAATGCGTAGTTCGTATTTGAAAGCACGTAGAAAACTAGATAGGTAAGTATACGCTCAGAAGCGAGCATATGTTGCTGAATTGTATACCTGTTGTAAAAGAAATTGTCTTCTGTTTTTAAGTCTTAGTAGGTGCTCTTTTGTGCCGCATATTTTTCTGCATGTGTTGCTTTAAGTCAGTCTCCTTATAAAACAAACAATATTCAGATATTTCGTGCTTTACTTGCTGAAGAAAAATATTATATATCTTGATGTTATATATAATATATACAAATATGTGTTATAATATAAATCTTTTTTGATATATATATATATATATATATAATTGAATGAAATGATTGCAAAATTTGTTTATGTGTTTATAAGAATGTGTAAAAGCTACTACTTGATATTAATACGAGTAAGCTCTAGTTATACCACTGATCCGACATTCGTCGCGATACTTATACAGCACCCTCCATAGAGAAAGGGAATGACGGTCTCCGTTTTTGACTTGCCTTCGTCGTAATCTCGCGGATCAACTAGCGATTTCACGAATATCCAGTGTGCAGAGCAAACGTCGCATGGTGGATTCGTCACGGATTCGCGGCCCGCACCCGGTCGCTCCCACACACCCCCCCGAGACAGGGGTCGTCGCACGTCGCATATAATCGCCGACACAATGCCGCCACAATACCACCGAAGAGGCGTTCTTCCTCTCCCTCATCGTAGCCGGAAAACACAGGCCGGCTCCGAACCGACAATCGGAATTACACGGCGATTTTCGAGACGTGCGTCGCCAACCGATCCGTTTCGCGACCCGCGCCTCGTTTTCCGAGTCGGTGAGGTGTCAAGGGTTGTAACGGATGGCCGATTCGATCGTCCTCCCCCCTGCACATGCCGCGCCCTCAAAGGGGCAGTTAGCTATTGTTGTATCGGCGGGGAAAAAAATATAAATCGCGCGAAATCGACGCCCAGAGTCGGGTCGCAAACGTCAACCAAGGGATCGATTTGGAAAGATTTATTTCTTTTTTATATCTATTTTTTTTTTTATTCTGAAATAACTGTCATGATTTCTTGCGCTGAATTGTGTTCGAGTTTGATCTATTTGAAACGTGGACTTTTACGAGCCTGACTTCGGTGTTTTTCAACGTTTGCAGTAATAAAGTAACTTCAAATTCTATTTAAATATCAGCTTCTGAGATTAATTATTTTCCCAATTCTTCGTAGCAAGTTAAATTTTTGAAACAAAATATAAAAATAAACGACAAATTCGGAAATGTATATACGTCGTGAGAAAACGCGCGGTAGATACGGCCCTGAAATTACGGCCCAGGAATTACAGACTTGGCCTCGCGGCAACGATCTCTAACGAGATTCGTTTGTAGTCGGAGAGCGATGGCGACGATCTTAACGAGATCCTCCTATGATCTACGATCGTACCAACATCAGTAAAGAAGCAGTCTTTACAGCTCGATCTATTGCTAGGATCAACGTGCGCGATGGAAAAATTATAGAAAAAATTATCTCGTTGAGTGATCTCTCACAAAGCGTGAATATCGCGTTACACGCATTATGCCAATTTTGCTGTCCAGCTTACGATTCACCGACTCTCGTCTTAATTCATTATCGCTCGGTTTTATCTGAATTTTATATAGGAGAGAGGAGTTATTAGATGTCAGATAATTTCTCTTTGTGTTTCATAATAGAAAAAAATAATTTATTAAATGAAAAAAGTAATTGTTATTTGTAGAAATAAATTTGTCACTTTCATAAAATGCGTTTATCGATTAATAATTTCTCCGGATCAAATTGGAAAGAGCTTGCTTTAATTACATATTATGTAATTTAACATAGGAAAAGCAAAAGAATTCGAGATCACATATATAAAATACAAAAAATTAAAAACATAATTGCTTTATCGGTTATTGTAATATTCTTCTATAATAAAATCTGAAAACATGATATATAAAAATACAGAAATCCTATTATATTTTATAAATTATATAAAATATAATAGGATTCCAAAATTTAAAACTGAATAAATTATAATCTTATAATAAAAATTAAAATTATACGCACTATGAGAACTCTTTTCTCAATATCAATATACTTGAGACTGCTTGAGAGCGAAAGATCTGACAAAAAATTATTCGAAGCTTGTTTGTCATGTGTATGTAAAACCATATGGGGGGGCACATCTCGCGTATAAAGCGAAACGTCGATTCAGCAATCGCAATGTTACAAGCCGCGCCGCGTTTGATTATCGCGGCGTGTATCTTATCTTCCAGTAGACAGATCTGAAAAGTCATCGCTATCCGACCGACGACGGTTCCGGCCGGTTTTCAGAGATGCGGTCGCATTATTATCGGTGGAAGCGAGCGCGGCGAGAGTAATAGAAAAGAGACAGAAGAATAGAGGCCCCGAGCGGAAGAGAGACGGCGGAAGGAGATGGGGACGCGGGGGTCTCGCGGTGGAGGGTGCAAAAGAGGATAAAGAGAAGGGTGGCGGTGGACCTCCCTATTGACAACGGCTTTCATCTTTATAATTCAACCCCTCTCGCACCACCCTCGATCCATTTTGCCTTCTCTCCCCCTGTACGTGCGCGCTGTGTGCGATGCTTTTTTTTACCATCTCTCCCGTTCCGCGTGTCGCGTAACACATGGTGGAGGCGGACTTACGCCCTTTCTAGCCGCTGAAAAACCGGCACGGCGTCTCTCTCTCCGTTTTGCCATTATCTCGTCACTGGATTTTTTCCGGGAGGGAGAGAAGTATAGCTACGTTTTCACGCAATTCAATTCGCACCGAGAGATCTAATGGAAAATAATATTTGCCTCTATCGAAACAAAATTACGCTGCTTTCTAATAACATAATATTTCTTAATTATAGAAAAATTACATCATCACATAGTCTTGCATAAAATGTCAAAGCGTAGTAGAATATAATTAACCATGTTTCTCATGGTGATAGCATATATATACTGGGATGTATAACATTTAAACGCTCTTTCGCAAGATCAGATATAAAAAATAATGATCGCATAAAAATTTAATGGAAAAAATGTATACTTGATGTGTTATGTATACATCTTTTTAAATAAATACTTAATTTTTATTTTAAAGAAATAAAAATATTTCTGGATATATAAAGATTACCTATATCTTTGTTCTTGATTAGTATACGAAGTATGCTAATTAGTAAAGCGAATATGAATGATAATTTTATATACTTAAACACCATAAAATTTGACAAGAAATAAGAAAAAAGCGCTTATGCACGAGATATAAATAGAAAATTGAGACATCGCGTCAACATCGGTGTGAGCCATCATCGCAGTAACGGCGATCGCGATTACAACACGATCCGCGATCGTGAGTCACATTGAAATATATACTTAGGATGCGGCGAGAGATAGAATCCTACCGACCGCAGACAGGAAACCGAGTGTCGAGCAATTATTTCAAAGTATATTCGCATCTAATCATATTCACCTAATTCTATTCGTCATCGGGATCGTCCAGCGCGATCCGTGTGTTCAAAGAAATAACAAAATTAAATTTTAAATTACTTAAATGGAATTGAATTAGACTGATATTATGTGGGGGGGTCATATTAAAAAAATTCAATTTATGTAATGCATAATTTCCATTCTTCTAAGATATATAAGATTTAAAAAGTAAATTCTTGAATTGTTGGTTATATCATATTACAATTAACTTTGCGATGTAACGAGAAAAATCGACAGATTACGAGAATCATATAAAATATAAAAATAAATAAAAAGGACAAACAAGGCAAAGTACTTGAAAGGAAGTAGCGGCCTTTAAACAAATCGTAGTTTTTGTATGCCCTTTTTCCAACAACGCACAGGGAGGTCCCACGTGTACTGCAGCCTGTGCAATGTCCTGCCTACGCATCAGACCTCCTGGAGTTGACTGACTGTTGCAAAGATACACATGCATGCACGTTCGAAAGAGCACATGTAACAGTGTAATCTGATTCCACATACGAGTAAGATTCATCGAAAATTGATAATTTCTCTCCAATTTTTTCCGAACTTTCGTAACTTGAAGAAGATAAAATTTTGTCACGTTTGTCTAAAATAAATAAAAATAAAGAAGAAATAATTCTCCAATTAATTTCGAAAATCCAGTTTTGTCATTTATGAGGACCAAAAGATATATAAGACTAGTATTTATCAAATTATTTCTAAGGGATAACATTATAATTAAATTGAGAATTAAATTTTAATAGAGGAAAAAAATTTTTTACGGGAAATATTATCGTATTTAACAAATATATTCGGTAAACTGAATACCATGGATTTTTCTTATCTTTTGTGACAGCACTAGTCTTTTAAAACTTTTCTGCACATGAAAACTACTAGAGAGAACTAGATACGCATGGATAAATCTGCCATGCATGCACGAGCTACTGAACGCATCCGTATTACGTCATGCGTGTCCCTCGTCGTCGTCAACGCATTTTACGAACGCGGACAGGTTCATGGAAAAGGCGGTGGCGGGACGTTGAAACAGGCGCAGATGGTGCCCCCGTGTGGTTTACGACGTGGTGCGGACCCTTCCATATGGGGATGATACCGTTTAACTTACCCTGGGGACCTGCGTATATATAATTGAATGAAATGATTGCAAAATGGTTATATAATTGCTAAAAGTCAATAATATTCAGACATATGAACATAAAAAGAATAAAAAGTTAATACTAAATCTACTTCTAAATATTCAACATTCTCGATATAGATAGATGCTGTACACGTTTCATTTCTTACATTTTTCACTCCATCCTTTTTTAAACCATAATTAATTAATTTCACACACACACATATACAAGGCGAAATATATCTTTCCTAATATACTAAAAATAACATTTTAAAAACTAACTATTATTTTCTTAAATCACAAATATCTCCTTAATTAAGAAAATCATTATTATTAGACGGAAATTGAGACTAATTTTTATTAAACAATTTATTAAATAAATGTTATTCGTAAACAGTGTTGCTACCACAAGCCATTATTGCATAACGTGTAATCAACGTGCGCAGATTGTGCCATACACTATTCCACATGCATCCAAACTCGAGGGGAAGTTCCCTCAAAGATTGCTGATGGCAAGTCCGCGGTTGCACCCGGATTTACGGTCGACTAACTTGCTCCGCAGCTTGTAGATCTCACACTGCCTGAATTTCCCGGCGTAGTTCCATCTTTACTCAGCCATATTACATTCAAATGGCCGGATTGCTACATTTAATGACGAGACATTATCGTTCCGAATGTCTCGCGAAGAAATTCAACAGAATGAGATTGGCTACGTTTATCAAGTATATATGTTGGTACGATTTCTGGCTATGTATAATATAAACGGCGTGTACGTAAGCCTGTATTCGTGAGTTAAATATATTTCACGGGAAACAAGTAGTAAAATTGGAGTAGACCTCGTTATTGACGATCGAAAAAACTTTGCCAATTAGTATTGTACGGCGAATTTCAACTTTTTTTACCGGCTGAACAATGCGCGCCCATTGTTTATTGATCCAATGCTGCTAATTGTAAATTTGCCAACGAACGTTGTGCTACGTTTTAATCGAATAAGTAACAAAGGAGATTTAATGTATAGGAATCTACTAATTTTACTTTATGACAATGAAAAACTCTTTTAATATCGAAATTATAAACCTGACGTTGAATATCTTTACGGTATTTTAATATGCTGTCGATAAAATAATATATATAATTTCTCTCGTATATAAAATAATAATAAATTTTTTAGTTAGATTTATTTAATAAAATAATATATTTTGAAATTAATAAATTGGTTAAACTATTTTCTCCATTTATATCATTCAGATGAATCCGTATAAAATGCCACCAGTATTTCATTTTACAATTGTTGCAGTATCTATCGTCTTTTATCTTTCATTGCCCGATGATAAACAGCAACTTTTACGATACGATAAAAGGCTAAAATGTTATTCCCCAAGATACTTTGCTAGGAGACTCGTTTAACAACCAACTCGTTCGTCGACTTCATCACCAACAATAATTTCTTTCTTTGCCAAGAAATACGATGGGATACATTATTCCGTTGCTCATGTTATTCAATCTACGTACTTTAAGTTTGCGGAATAATGTTACGTGGGGACTCTCGTGTGTTTCATACGCGTCTCGTAACGAGGTGTAAAGGCCGCGCCAACGGACGGAACTTCTATCATCAGGGTGGCGTTACACGCTCGTTGCCGGGGAAGGCGGAAGCTGCGGGCAGATGGAAAGATGGCATGAGGTGAAGAGAAGTCGCCCGGTGACTTGTGTTTGAGCGTCAGATACAGAGGCATTTCGGCCCTTTGAAGCTCCGAAAGTTTCCCCGGAGGCGTCGTGAATATATACACATACCCTTACATATCCATCCGCCCTACGTATTATAATACAGCAGCAGCTGGACTAGAAGAAGCAACGATGGAAGGACGTAACTTTGTGTGTTTGATAATCAAAGAAATTTTCCCTCGGGCTTTGGCCTGGGGTTTCAAGGTAATGCCGAAAGTGCCTCCGGTCGATTTATTGAAAAGCTTGAACGTCGACCTCGTTTCATTCCGAGGATCGATATTATCAATTTCGCCCTATAGATGTGAGTAACGACCAGGAGCGTAGCTATCATGCTCTCTCTCTTTCACAAATATTTTTTTCTACGATACGTTATCATTGCGAAGAGATTAGGGTATTGTAATAATTGCGAGATATTAGCATCTTCGATCAAAATTAACTAATAAATACGATTCAATCAGATAGTATATGACAAATTATTAAAATATTATACGTATAAATCGTGCAAACTACTTAAGTGATTTTTGTCGATAGTATTTCGCTTTCCCGAAAAAGAATGAAGACGAGAATAACGGGATTAGTTGCATCGCACGACAAAGGGTCAACCTTTGCCGGTTAGACTTTGCTCGTCGCTGAGTTATCGTCTTAAAAAGTAAGTCGCAGTAAAGCGCAGCGACATCGCGGGATATTGCATCACCGGGTCAGGCCCTTTACGACGAGTCCCAAGCGAACCAGGAACAGAACATGGACGATTAAGGACATTTCGCTAGCTTGGAAGATTCCCTCTCGAGACATTACAAAATCTCTCGTCGGAGACTTGTTAAGGTTAATTTCGCTGTGCAATTCGTGACGATGTACTTTTATAAAATTGAATCGTTCAATATCTTTTAATATCCTAAGTTTTCTCCTTACTTTTTATTAAATATCTTCTAATATGACTTTTGCCATTTTTCTTCTTATGTCGTGGTAATTAAAATCTAACGAGGTGCAACCAGACCAAAAAAAAAAACTGAATAATATTAAATTAATTTTTGCTGAGTTTAAATATTAAATGATTCTCTTGTCCTTTTTTTGTCTCCTGCAGATTAGATACGTTCTGTCGACTCATTATTCTTTCATCATAGCGTTACTTCCGTCACGAAACGATAATGTGTACTCACGGAAATTAAAGAATCTCTTTTAGATCTCATACACGCACGCTATTATCAGCGCCTAACTAATCTAATTATTATCGTAATAAAATTTATGAAGCATAAATTTTGCCATGATAAAATTTTGTTGTCAGTTAATGTTATTAAATTCAGCTTGTGTCAGAATTAGGGTTGCCATACGTCCTCTTTTCCCCGGACACCGTCCTCTTTTTTAGGGCATCCGGGGACGTCCGGGGTAATAATGAATGTCTGGGGTTTAAGAATATTCATAAATATTCTGCTTTTTAGATTTAATTAACCACATCATATTCAATCACTTCAATACAATTGAAGTTATCAACCATTTGTTTTTTTATTTTTATGCGCGAATCTAATAATAAAACTTCTTTTAAATTAAAAATATGTTAAATTTATTCCTTTTACTCTAAGTACTAATGAGATCTAAAAATAAAATAATTATTAATTTATTGTTATAAGTTATAAGCAACTTGCTAACCTATTCGCATTTTTGTATACGTCCGGGGTTGCAAGCGAAATGTCCGGGGTTTCTGAGCTATAAGTTCTAGTTTTGAAAATTTTATTATGGCAACCCTAGTCGGAATCCGTCCGTCGTGTCGAAATGAAAGTAATCCAGTTCTTATGTAAGCCATTTATGTTAACTGTCGATCATTCTTATTTTAATGATTTTTTTCATTAAGCTAAATTCAAAAACAACATATTTGAAATATCAATTTTTGTAATAAGGTATTTCGTTTCTTGAATATAATTTCGACGATATAATTATTAAATATCATATAAAACAAAATTTTTAGGGACTAGAAATGCGTTCATAATAAAATATTACGCCAGTATATATCATATTTGCATCTTTCGCAAGAAAATTTTATATAAATTAAAATAATTTTTCGAAAAACAACAAAAAAGAAATTATATACGTAAACATTTACTTTTAACAAAACAAGGCAAACAATTATTTTGACATGTCAAGTTATTCTATCTTGATAGATGTAAATGAATAATTTGTAACTTTATTTCAAATCAGATCTAGAAAAATAGTTAGTATACCGATATTTCTTGGATATCTGTGCTAAAATAAACATGAACGTATTCCACAAGGAACGATAAAGCAACGATCGACACAATCTGTGATCGACAGGTCTTTTATAATCGCTCAATGTCTCGCAGACTTAAATAATGTTGGCATTGTCATTAGCACGTTATTCCTACTTTTGTATCTTCTTGTGAGTTCTATTGATCGATCAAACAGTGATATATTTTTCTCTCTTGCAATGTAAAGCATTTTAATCTGCCGCGAAAACACAACAAGATCAAAAAATGAGATTAACCGATAATAATAATTCTTCATATTAATTCAATATATATATATTTCGGAAAATCATAATTTTCTATTTACCGTCGGCGACTTCCAGCGCATTATCGTTCTATAGTGTCACAATTGCGCGCAATCTCGAAAGCGCAAAACTGTTAATTCTGTTACGAGGTAAGGAAATGTCCGGAACTGTTTATGTCCAACGAGATTCTTCCTGCCTCGAAGTCTCGCAAATTCTGCATCGCAGAGTCTGACGGAATATTATAAAATTCAAATGATGTAGTAACTATCATAATTCCACTTCTGAATATTACGAACCTTTAATGCGCGCTAATATTATATTAAACAACCGAAGAAGATCAGACCAAAGTCAAAGAGCAAAATAGGTGGGGAATTAGTTATTCATTATTCATTACGACGTTAAAACTCGGCGAACTTTGCTGCTTTCTCGCGATAATAAGTCGCACGGAAAATTAATCATTCATTTTACGTGCAAGAGCCAGTGCGTGATGGTTGTTATTTCTATGCGTGTTATTTGCGGAAGCGATAAACATTTCTGTGGCGAACTTTTACTCTTTATCAATTATTGCATAAATTCATAAGATAAAAAATCTAAAAAATAATAAATCTCAACAGTAAATTAGCAATTCTTATTATCATGGGAATTATAAAATCATTAAAATAAAGAAAAAAAATCATTATTTAAATTATATAATCGAAATAATTCACAGTATATTGCAAATTCGTTAGATCTTTATACAAATAAAATATAATATCTCTCTTGTGTAATTATAAATTAACAATATTACATTTTATGTGTGAGAAAGATAAATTTGTATATAGAATAATCTTATAAATTTAAATATTATACAAATCTCGCAAAAAATAATTTCTTGAGAATCATGTTATCAAATAAAGATATGGAAATGCTACATTACATTATATTAAGATTAAGATAAATATTAAGTAATTTTTAACTAATTAAGATAAAAGAAAATCTTTTAAAATATTCATACTATTTATTAATGAGCATTGCACGTCTGCAGTAAAAAATTAACTGTTTCGGCATGATAAGCATCCTGCCGAAACGTGTCGTTCACATCGGAATAATTATTCCACGAATCGCTTGTTAAAGATGTCGAAATTATCGTGGCGCGTATAACGAGGCAGTCCGATTGAAAAGTTTAAATTGGCGGTGAGCATGAAAGATTGTCGTGTCGCGGCTACCCTATAATTTCAAGTTCGTTCGCCCTTTTTCGTCCGTGTTCCCTTTATCACTTTTATCGCACGCGTCTCGCAATTGAATCAAAAGCGGATTTAATCAGTAACCTTCTACAATCTCGCTTTCCCTCATTAGAGTACAATAAATTTGCGAACGGTTCTATAATTTCATTAATTTTCGTAAATTAATATACCGAAGCGAAATATAAATGTATTTGCGTTGTCTTTGATTTCGTTATGTCTGTAAAGGCTATCGTGTCGCGTGTAGATGAAAATATCTTCAAAGTTTAATTTCAAATACAATAATGAGTAAAGAAAATATGAGTTTAAGTGGAGAATATGGATTTCATAAACGTAGATCGTTTCATCTATATATCTTTCCAATACTCTTGGCATTTAAAACCAATTCACGAGTATCGCGTCTTCTTTCGCATTAACGTTCTTATGGAATAATTCTAAAATACTATCTCTCGTAAAAATAAATGATATTTTATTTTTCAAGAATCAATATTCTTAATTTAAAATCTTCAAAGGGGATAATAATTTATCCAAGTAATCAAAATTTGACTTAATGCTTTCTCCTTATTAACTTCATTGTTATATTTCAATTCCCAAAATCAATTTTATTGATGATTCAACTTCAAATTTTGTCATAATGTAGTTAGACTCTGCATTTTAATGAACTGTGAGAGGAGAAAATGGCATCGCTTCGCTAATAAGATAAGATTCTACGTCGCTTTTATCGATCTCGAAACGTTATGTAGCGTTCCAATTTGCATTACCCGCTCTTGATTAAATCTTCCTTCACACAAACAGACTATTCCCAATGACGACTTATCGCTATTACTCTTCGAATCGATAACGCACATATACTTATAAATTTTTTAGTGATATTTTCAATTCGTACTGATAATAAGGGGCGTAGAAGAGAACGCATCGATAAGAGGGTGTCGCGCCGAAGTACGAAGAGTCGAGGGTGCGTCGATGCTCGGGGGCGTCGGGTATTCACAAAAGGTCCGCAAACTCGGAGGAAATTGCTTTCCCTCCTCACTTAACTCAATTATTCGTTACTTTCGCCCCGTTAAAGCGCATATCGCGAAAGTTATCCTCTCTCCTCTCTAACCCCGCCGTATCGTCGTTCCCGCGACCGAAACGCGGCTAAAATGCGTTATCGTGGATATAATCCTCAACTCCAATCGAGGAAACTCGACCTTATCCCTCCCCCCTTCTCCGTTAGGACCTTTCGCCCAGCACCACTTTCGAGAAGCCATCCAGTAAACTCTCATTCCCTTGTCTCGTGTCGTAATGCGTTTGCGTTACTTAAGTTAGTTATGCCAGTAGTTGCTTGCAGATTAATGCAACAAACGACAAGCGAGTTACGCTAAAAGAAGTTTCTATCGTTTATGCTAATACGTTGCAATTTTATGCCGGCGTATAAATAGCAACATGGCGAATAAAGTAACGTTTTGCAAAGTGCAACACAATTACGAAAGTTCCAATGTCGACATGTACCATTTAGTTATCGTATACGTTTAGCGTAAAATATTGCGCGGATAAAATACTGATGTTAAACTCGATCGAGGACAATAACTATATAATGTAAGTTTTATATCGATTTATTTTAGGCATTTGTATCGATGTAAGTTATAAATGGGAAAAATTATTGTAATTACTATTTTACAATTGTGACTTATAAAAAAGATGTAATTTTTCTACGAATGGAAATTGACTGTCTGATTCGTATTGAAGTTATTATTTTTAAAATGCAGCTTTAATATATCACAACATATCATACTTACAAATTATTTCTGTCTTGTTTTCGAAAAGCTGTCTCATCGGTCTACGGTTATCCGCTTTCGCATTATCGTGTTATTTAGGTTACTCAAGCGCGCTAAGTTGTTTACTGGCAGATGTAATGAAGATTGAAGTTAAAACTAGGAGAAAGTTAGATGCTCGTTCGTTATTTATGTTAATTCGCTTAGGTTGTATACTATCCTGTTTTTATGCTGTCATTCTGATCGCTAAATATTATAAAAAATAAAATTAAATATCCTTTTTAAATTGCATTAGAAGAAACGACATCGAATATATTTTATAAAACAAATTTTTACTTGCTCCCCTTTTTCAAATGAAATTACTATATTTTATATCTTATAAATTGATTTATAAATTTAAAATATTAAATAATAATATTTGCAATTTTCTGCGTGGTTATTTTGACAACCCGATAAAAACATATCATAATAATCATTTGTAAGCTGATATTCATCCGTTAATTTCCATCCGACGTATAATATTTCTCAGCTGATTTCTCGTCGTGCACGAATTTCCCAGCGTTCATTCCGATTCCAGCAAAATCGCGATCTATGCGTAACATACTGTACGTAGTTATGTCATATGTGCTCCAGCTGGCGCATATAGGGTGCATAAAAATTCTCTGTCTTGGCGAACAGTAAAAATTGGCGTCGTGCTTTAGCGGCGACCCTGGAAACCCTGCCGATCGAAAGTGCGATCAAATTGGATTTTTTTTTCTTTTCGAGGGCGACGCGATCCACCGACCGTTACACACCATACGGATATAGATTTATTTCGTTCACCACTCCGTTACATGCCTCGAATGTTGATGGGATCCGAAAAACGCGAACGCGTCGGTTTTACAACCGAGCGTGGGTTAGTATCGTTTTGTCGTAAATAAGTTACGTCAGTTGCAAACACGGTATTCGTAGCATCCATTTCGATTGTGTGTCGCCGTACAGAATAATATGTATAACTGCAAGAATCGCTGTCTGAAAAAAATCACTGTCTTTTAACTCACGTGACTGATGTTTAATAAAGATAGAATGATTTTTAATGATCTCTCTGTTAATAGAATTGTATAGTCAAACATGTTTATAAATTTCGTTTATGTGCGAATATTGCAAGGAAAATCAGAATACATTAAAGTATGTGAATAGATTTTTTTTAGACCATACATCGTGTGTCACTATATTTCGGGTGCGTAAATCTTTAAAATTTGCGGTATATATCGGTATGATAGGTTTCATATTAAATATTACAAAGTTTATTTGTTTTATTAATAGCTAAAAATATTCTGAATATTTATTAAATATATATTCACATAATCAAGCAAAATCTATCTTCAATACATTATAAATGCAATAAAAATTGACAAGTCGATGTATTGTGTATCAACAAATCACAAAAGGTTTCGCGACTAATAATTTATACAAGCGTTATGTAACTCGGTGAATTGTTTTGCAAGTATAAATTCGACAATATTTTTTTTAAATTGATTTATAAATTTAAAATATTAAATAATAATATTTGCAATTTTCTGCGTGGTTATTTTGACAACCCGATAAAAACATATCATAATAATCATTTGTAAGCTGATATCCATCCGTTAATTTCCATCCGACGTATAATATTTCTCAGCTGATTTCTCGTCGTGCACGAATTTCCCAGCGTTCATTCCGATTCCAGCAAAATCGCGATCTATGCGTAACATACTGTACGTAGTTATGTCATATGTGCTCCAGCTGGCGCATATAGGGTGCATAAAAATTCTCTGTCTTGGCGAACAGTAAAAATTGGCGTCGTGCTTTAGCGGCGACCCTGGAAACCCTGCCGATCGAAAGTGCGATCAAATTGGATTTTTTTTTCTTTTCGAGGGCGACGCGATCCACCGACCGTTACACACCATACGGATATAGATTTATTTCGTTCACCACTCCGTTACATGCCTCGAATGTTGATGGGATCCGAAAAACGCGAACGCGTCGGTTTTACAACCGAGCGTGGGTTAGTATCGTTTTGTCGTAAATAAGTTACGTCAGTTGCAAACACGGTATTCGTAGCATCCATTTCGATTGTGTGTCGCCGTACAGAATAATATGTATAACTGCAAGAATCGCTGTCTGAAAAAAATCACTGTCTTTTAACTCACGTGACATCGAATATATTTTATAAAACAAATTTTTACTTGCTCCCCTTTTTCAAATGAAATTACTATATTTTATATCTTATAAATTGATTTATAAATTTAAAATATTAAATAATAATATTTGCAATTTTCTGCGTGGTTATTTTGACAACCCGATAAAAACATATCATAATAATCATTTGTAAGCTGATATCCATCCGTTAATTTCCATCCGACGTATAATATTTCTCAGCTGATTTCTCGTCGTGCACGAATTTCCCAGCGTTCATTCCGATTCCAGCAAAATCGCGATCTATGCGTAACATACTGTACGTAGTTATGTCATATGTGCTCCAGCTGGCGCATATAGGGTGCATAAAAATTCTCTGTCTTGGCGAACAGTAAAAATTGGCGTCGTGCTTTAGCGGCGACCCTGGAAACCCTGCCGATCGAAAGTGCGATCAAATTGGATTTTTTTTTCTTTTCGAGGGCGACGCGATCCACCGACCGTTACACACCATACGGATATAGATTTATTTCGTTCACCACTCCGTTACATGCCTCGAATGTTGATGGGATCCGAAAAACGCGAACGCGTCGGTTTTACAACCGAGCGTGGGTTAGTATCGTTTTGTCGTAAATAAGTTACGTCAGTTGCAAACACGGTATTCGTAGCATCCATTTCGATTGTGTGTCGCCGTACAGAATAATATGTATAACTGCAAGAATCGCTGTCTGAAAAAAATCACTGTCTTTTAACTCACGTGACTGATGTTTAATAAAGATAGAATGATTTTTAATGATCTCTCTGTTAATAGAATTGTATAGTCAAACATGTTTATAAATTTCGTTTATGTGCGAATATTGCAAGGAAAATCAGAATACATTAAAGTATGTGAATAGATTTTTTTTAGACCATACATCGTGTGTCACTATATTTCGGGTGCGTAAATCTTTAAAATTTGCGGTATATATCGGTATGATAGGTTTCATATTAAATATTACAAAGTTTATTTGTTTTATTAATAGCTAAAAATATTCTGAATATTTATTAAATATATATTCACATAATCAAGCAAAATCTATCTTCAATACATTATAAATGCAATAAAAATTGACAAGTCGATGTATTGTGTATCAACAAATCACAAAAGGTTTCGCGACTAATAATTTATACAAGCGTTATGTAACTCGGTGAATTGTTTTGCAAGTATAAATTCGACAATATTTTTTTTGCCCGTACATTGTAAAATAAATCAAACAGCTACCCTAACGTTTCTCTCGAAAAACCAGCATGTGAAAGAACATTCCATTTTGAAATTTTCACCGTCACGCTTTTTTTTACCTATCCACATACCAGAACGCAGCATGTATTTCAATTACTCTGTTACGATATTCGTGTATAGACGGAATTCATAAGCGCGCATAGTTTGACTGTATAATTCTATTGACATAGAGATCAGTATTCGAGCCTTGTTAAATATCAGTCATGTTGCGATCGACAGCATTGCTTTTTGACATTCATGATTGCATTTGGATCTTTTAAATATAATGAAAAAAATCACTGTCTTTTAACTCACGTGACTGATGTTTAATAAAGATAGAATGATTTTTAATGATCTCTCTGTTAATAGAATTGTATAGTCAAACATGTTTATAAATTTCGTTTATGTGCGAATATTGCAAGGAAAATCAGAATACATTAAAGTATGTGAATAGATTTTTTTTAGACCATACATCGTGTGTCACTATATTTCGGGTGCGTAAATCTTTAAAATTTGCGGTATATATCGGTATGATAGGTTTCATATTAAATATTACAAAGTTTATTTGTTTTATTAATAGCTAAAAATATTCTGAATATTTATTAAATATATATTCACATAATCAAGCAAAATCTATCTTCAATACATTATAAATGCAATAAAAATTGACAAGTCGATGTATTGTGTATCAACAAATCACAAAAGGTTTCGCGACTAATAATTTATACAAGCGTTATGTAACTCGGTGAATTGTTTTGCAAGTATAAATTCGACAATATTTTTTTTGCCCGTACATTGTAAAATAAATCAAACAGCTACCCTAACGTTTCTCTCGAAAAACCAGCATGTGAAAGAACATTCCATTTTGAAATTTTCACCGTCACGCTTTTTTTTACCTATCCACATACCAGAACGCAGCATGTATTTCAATTACTCTGTTACGATATTCGTGTATAGACGGAATTCATAAGCGCGCATAGTTTGACTGTATAATTCTATTGACATAGAGATCAGTATTCGAGCCTTGTTAAATATCAGTCATGTTGCGATCGACAGCATTGCTTTTTGACATTCATGATTGCATTTGGATCTTTTAAATATAACTTTTTAATATTTGGCTTTCGTCTTTAACACCTTTTAACTATAATTTTCTAATTTAAAATTCTCCGATAAAGTAAAACTAAATCACGAATAAAGTTGTGTTGTTTATTTGCAAACTCAAACACATATTTCATGAAATCCCTTTAAGTCCTGTAGATTTTTAATTTCATTTAAAACTCCAACAATATTTTAAAGTATCAGAAAATATACTTTGCAAAAACATGATAATTACTGATGATTTAAAATATTGCTAAATCATCGTTTCATACGCAAAATGAATATCATATATTGAACTACAAATAATTTTAACTTTTGTGTCCAATTTTCATAAAATATCGCCTTGCTTTCAATTTCAAATATATAGAGCTCCTTTATGTTTCATAGTGCATCTACTTTATTAGCAAAATTATTATGCGTGCACTCGTTCGCTTGAACACGACAAGCTCCACACAACTGCACTCTTCCTATCATAAATTTTCAGCACGTAGCAGTCCGCACATATGTGTTGTCCGTACGCGCCGAAAGTTCCTACTGCGAAAATATGCAACGGTGGTACAAGCTTAATTAAACTCGGCACGTTAACCGAACCATTAATTTTCTGTTAACGCAAGAACCTCTAGGTTGCGTATAGATACTAGATACTGCGTCGCCGGACCAGAGATAAAAGTAGTGGATTAATTTTTACGAATAAGTATCGGGTGTAAGTCAGATTGAATGAGCCACGAACAAGTTGAGCATTGAAAGCTTAATGAGCTTTCTCAAAGCTTAATGATGTTGCCAAGTTACTTTCGCAACCCTCATTTCCAAGGGATTTATTTATCGTTATAAGAAATCGTGTTATGGTGGCTTTGAAAGCATTAGCGCACATTGAAATGATATGAAATTAATAATATAGAGATAATTGAAGATTGAAGAATCCGATTTATACAGCTTCAAAATAATACATTAACCCAATTATAAGCAATTATAAAATTGAACATTAAAGCACAATAGTATTTTCTATATATTCTGCTCTATTTATATTTAATATTTCTATTATTCAATTAATCTTACAAAATAATAATCGAATTCATTTTGATTGTAAATAATATTCTCTAATATTGTAATAATTGAAGGATAATAATACAATCTTATGAGAGAGAGAAAAAGAGATGTGTGATTCACATAAACAATAATTAAAATTAATTAACCCTTCAGTCGCCGCATGGGATCTTTAAATGTTTAGTAAAATGCATTTTTTCATAATAAAATAATTTCGCCCTTTATCTTTTCAGTATTTTTTCTTTTTCTTGACGTTAAAAATATAAATTGTTTCTTTTATATTGGGATCTTTCAAGACCCTACGCGATGATTCGTATTACAAAAATTAACGCGATGACTAAAGGGTTAAAGTCTGATTAGTTTATGGGGAAACAGCTTATATAGAAAGATATCTAAATTCTTACATAATTGACGATCGATGTAGACTCGCGGATTAACGAACATGACATGCGGGAGCGTTCGTATTTTAATCCCGATGAAAGTAAGATATCGCGCGGCGCGTATCGCCGGCCGTAAATCCCCCAGCTTCGCCCGAGATTAACTGCCAAATTTGACCTCCATCAAGGAATATCAGAATCTCGGTTTAACCCAGCGTTTCGTAGCGCAGATGAGCGGGCAGAAACTTAACCCGAAAGCTTAACGAGACTCACGATCGGCTACGTGCATTTCGACACAGGCCAGGGTGAGAAAGTACTTATCTTCATCGCCAAAGGGTCTTCTCCCGTGCTGTGTCCCATAAGCGACCCACTTTCTGTGTATAAGTGTAGGTAATAGGTAGATATAAACCAATCCCAGTCGCGCTCAACCAGCTGCGGCTAAGATGGAGTTTGCGATAAGCGCAAAACGAGCTTTCCATTACTTCTCCGAAGGCGCGTAAAAAGTTAAGCACCTTGACTTATGTACTATGTAACAACTCAAGGTTCGCCTTAATTAATTTTTTTTTACAGTCGTAGCAAAAGGCTGCCGGACGCGTAATTAAACCTGGCCGGTACTCTCAACTTGTACATTGTCGATATAATCGCAATAAAGATAGCTTTCCGACGTTGAACAGTATTTTTCGGCCGCTTTATCCCACGATAAGCAAGAAGCTTCGCCGTGTTGTACGCAACCGTTAAATGCAAAAGTGATGGAGATTTAAAGCTAAAATACGTCTCGATGTATCTTTCCGGTAAATATATACCTTGCAACAAAATAACGATGAGAGAACTGCAGAAAAGCATTTGCAATTTACAGGAGCAGTAATGTTTTCGGGTACGCTTTAATTATATTTTAAACATTATATGATCCATTTGCGTGGAATAGTGGTACAAAAGTGAGCAAAATTGAAATTTGTTGTATTTTGTATATGAAATGATTTCTGGTGTGTGATATAAAATTTATATAATTTATATAAAATTTTAAATATATTTTTATAATCTTCCTCTTGTTTTTCAAAAAATATAATTTATTACCATTGCCTCGTAAAAAAAAAACAAAAATTCTGAATTCTCAAAAAATTCCATAGAAATAAGAAAAGTTTCATGTATACAACACACAAGAATTTCTATTTTCCAAAAATTTCTTATATTTTTTTTTCAGATATTTATTCATAAAATATATATATCATTACTTTATCACAAGAATTTCTGCAACACTTTTGCGAATAGCACGACTGAGTCTAATACACGGCGACGCGAGAAAATGTTTCGTAAGGTAAAACCGAAACTGGTTGTCAAGAAGGTTTTCACATAAATGCACCCGCTCACATATACACACGTATACATTATCCGTTCCCTCACTTTTACCGCAGACATTGCTGCAGCAAGCTTTCGATTACTCGTAAAGCTTTCCAACGTTCCGTCTTCAATTACACTTAATCGTGGCCGCCATGCTCGCAATAAAACGGTCACCGCAGTATATCTGTCGTTCGCGATAGCTGTACTCGATGCCTTTCGCGCTAAAATGTTTTCTACGACAAAGATAGTGGGAATCACGAGAGAGCTTCCTATTTTTTTTTGCTGCTCTTTACTACGAGGTCCATCTTGATTTATACGATCTTAAAAAGATTATTCAAGAGTGATTGCTGTTGCAAAGATGGTTCATGAAGTAAGAAATATAAAATACACTATGCAATGATGTTCGTGTAATGAATCAAAAAGATCTCTAAACAATGTATGTTTCAACAAGAACTTGATTGATAGCAGCCAAACTATCGAAGTTCTGTAATGCGACAAACTTCCAGAACAAACTTCGAAAACATAGTTGCCTCATCTGCTAATCTTGTATTTCCTCTAGCATGATTTTGTTTTATTCTATTTATGCAAAATTTATTTGCACAAATTTTGTGATTTACTCATGTAATAGATTTATTCGCACAAATTTTGGATATTATGACAATCTGATTTATATATAATATATGTTTTTTTTATGTCAGTTTTTAAATAATTTAATATTCAAATACAAAAACTGTGCGATATTGAAGAACGCAAACCACCATAATTTATATGGAACAATGTAGATGGAACTGGAATTATTACGTTAGAATTATGGGTAATTCGTAAAGTTGGACAACGCGGTTTATTATCTATGAGACGGACGATCGCTTTAGATGTTTCATTGTATCTCTGATGATTTCTAATTAGAACCCACATGAATTATAGCGGGGCCGTTAACGGGCGGCACTCATCTCGCGCGTTACATACTGGTCGGAAATACACACCTATGTATTATTGACCTTATAATAAAGTGATCTCCATGCTTAATGCATAATGAAGTGTCGAGAGTTGCATTGCGGTTATACAACCACACCCATTTATCTACATTCGTTCTCCTCTTTCTCTCGTCGCGACCTAATAAATAGGACATCGTCATGCAGTCGTTGAATACAGTTGAAGTCATCGATCTTTTTTCGAATCACAATTCCTCGTGTATTGTGCAGCTGTTATACGATTCGATGTCGTGAGCCATAACAGAAAAATCGGTTCTACTGTAAAATTGATTGTCTGCTATAAATCGCCATATATAAAATTTAAAAAAAAGTATTAAAATAATTTATAAAAC
>NW_021851887.1:1251836-1260458 GCF_003651465.1 Formica exsecta
ATTAATTTATTATTATATAAGTGTAACTAGCCATTTTATTTTGCTACGTTCATTCGCGCTTCAATATAATTATTAAATTACAAAAGTACAATCTAGATTTCAATGCTGTAATCGGCTTTTGATATTATGTTATACACATTGAATACTTATTAATATCCATTATTGTATTCTCGTTTCATAATCACGTATTTTTGTTATTTTATAATAAATTAAATTTTGTCGATAATTATTCTACGTATCATTTCGTTCTTCTAATGCATTAAACACAATACTTATATCTATATCACCAGAAATATTTTATTCTGTTTTACAAATGTGAATAAAATTTTACTTTACGATCTTTGTAATAATAAACTTGATCATCGGTTCCCCCTGCAATTTTTTTTTTAGTTGATATTATTAATTTTCATAAAATGTGCAGTGCGCAAAGAATACTGTCCTGTCTCTCATAGTCACTAAATTGACTTACGATTAAATTTTCGTAAAGTTTACTGAATCTGACGGACAATGATCCGAAGATGCTCTTTGAAGCAAAAGATCGGGGAAAGTAAGCAACGCGGAAACGAAAAGTTACGTAAGTTCACCGGCGAAAGTTTCGCGATGGCACCGTATTCGCGCCCGAAATTAACATAAGAGAGAAGCCACCTTTACCACCCAGAACTTGTGATTCTTCAGTAGTCGAAACTTTGGAAGGGTCAGAGATTACCGTAGGTTTCCGTAGTTTACTCAACGGTAGCGCAAGCTCGGCGTCGTGTCTCGTTATTCACGCTGTCCGATTTCTTTCGAGCTCACACATACTCGCCGCGGACTCGTGTTTGCCGTTCCATTAGCCGGAAAAATGTATGAATATGCAGGAAAAACGTACGGCTTATCCGTACTGCTCACGGATTCACGTGTTAATGCCGTCACGTTTAATCATACCATCTAGTGATATGACGAAAAAATTATCTACCTTTATTTCTAGGTAATCAGATATAAAATTATTTCATATCTTCTTTTGTAAAGCAGATTTTATAGCATTTTCATGATATCTCTTTCCGTTTCAGCATTAAATGCTGTATATGTTGTATAAGAGAGTAATATCTTGTATTATCTATCAAAATTGTTTTCCTTAATAATTATTGATGTTAAATATCCGTTATGTGATAAAAGAATATTAAATATTATATATTATATAATGCATTAGGTATCGAATATACATCGACATTTAATGCCAAATTGATAATGCGTACATTGCGGTGTACATAATCAGTAATGTTCGGAATTATTGATAGAAGGATTTATTACTCTCGTTGCACATATCCCACATAAATCACCGATCACCTTCATATAACGCGTATTATTGAAATATACATCCCCGATTTAAAGGTACCAATTTGCATGTTGTAATATAAAGGCGTATTTCCTGATCGCGTTGCGGTCAACGGAAAAACAATAAACTACATAGTTAGAATAAATACGAATTGAACGATTTGTCAATTTCATTAAAAGATTAAGAAGAAAAAAAATCAACGATCAATGAAGCGGTAAATAAAATGGAAAAGCGAGCAGATAGTATACGAGATAAAAGTTAGAAAAAATATTCATCGAAATACACTGAATTAATTAATCCGTAACAAAGCTGTTCTGAGCTGTGCTGAGTTCACATTACCTGACACTCGTATGTCCCGTTATCTCTGTCCTGGACGTATTTTATTTGAAGAGTCCAATCGTCCGAGCCTTCGGGATGCAGAACTTGAAATCGCTCGTCGTTCGTGTATGTGAACATGGAGCTTGTTAAGACGTGAAAATCACGTCGCCGGATCCACGATATCTGAAACATAATACGGTTAATGGTCAGTAAATATTGATATATATATTTACAATAAATTTGATCTCATTTGAAAGATAATTTAATTCTCTACAACTTTTGTTTCGATACTTTTTGTTAAAAAACGCATACTTTTCCTGATATTTGTAAAAATGTAAAAAATAACTGTGATTTGAGAGGTTTTTGGGCGCTAACTTTTTAAGGAAGCATTTTTCGACCCATGGTTATAGGAAACTTTTTGTTCGGTATTAAATTATCTTTCAAATGAGATCAAAATGATTGTAGTTCGCTCCATAGGTTTTGAAATAAACCAGTTTATAACCAATTTCAAATGTACCGAAAAGTGTGTTTTCGGCTATTGACGGTTATTCGAAAAGCTATGGAACGACTTATTGGGTTGAATGGAAAGTTCGTTCCGTTTCTTACTAAGAGATGAAGACCGAAAAAACGGCACAAACTTTCCGTTCAACCCAATATATAAAAGATGTTTAATAATCAGTTTTATAGTGATAAGTCAAAACTGAGTGAAAACCATGTGAAAAAAAAAAGTTTGATGCAGCAAATTAAAGTGTAAACGGATAATCAATTTAATTTGACAGACGTATTTCACCATAACAGAAAATACGGTAGACATATATCGAATTTTAATTGAAACAAATATTAAGTTAACGTGGAGCTGCCAGAGCTACATTTGCGCTTACATAAATTAGGTTAACATAACTAATTGGATTTCATTTGATGAAAATTATGTGTCAAGCGTTTTTAATGGGCTCTCGACGAATATACAGAATAATTACATCCGTGTAGATATAAAAAAAGTCATAATAAAATACATGATACACAACATTGCTTTCACGTATACATACAATAAATGATAGTAATCAAATATTGCGTAAAACAGAAGAGCAATTCAATATAGCAATGTTAGATTAAAATCATTCTATTAAATATATTGACGCATTGTGTAATTAAAGAGAGAAAAATAAACGTATTATATCACATGAATGTATTTTACTTTGTGAAATAATTGTAAAAAATTTCAAAACAAAATACGGTCTGTCTCTCTCTCTCTCTTTCTCTCGACTATATGCATATACGATAGTTTGAACGTAGAAATTTGTTTTAATTAAATAATAAATTAAATAATAGAATTAAATAATAGAAAAGTGCAATTACGTCATGCGTTACGTAAACATTTCAAATTTCATTAAATTCAATTACAACCGAGTTATACATCTAGTAAGATACATTATTATATGTAACCTCAAATAAAGATAACAATTTATCGCTAATGAGTTCTAATGAGTTTTGTCCTATTCTGTTATGTATGTGCGCCGATATATTTTCATGTATAAATTAAATATAAAAAAAATTATTTATTAACATATATCATTAGCATAAAATACACAGCATCAATTTTTTTAGAATATTTTTCTTTGAAAGTATACAAACGAAAAGAAGTGATAAAAAATAAACACTGGTTGTTTCTTCGATATATAAATATTAAAATAGTAGAAATCAAATATTTTTGCAACGTACAAAATAATGAAAATATAAATATTTCAAAGTAAAATAATTATTCGTATTTCTCGCAATCATCATTTCTATATTTATTTTTATATCGCGACCATGATTATTAATGTTTATCAAACAAGAGAGAATTTACAGAGCGTGAGGAGAACTGGTTTTAGCGGTACTTAGTAACTTCGTTTCTACTCAAATGTTACAACCCATCTTGTGACCCGAAGGGACTGAGCACGATATTGCATAAATACTAAAATTGTGAGAGCCGGAAATACGATCCCGATCTCTGGAGGAATGCGGCCACCCTTCCTCCCCCTCCTCCCATTCTCCTCAGACGAGCTTCTTGCTTCCTCTTCCTCAGTTGATGCTTTAAGATCATTGTAGAAAGAAAATGCATAAAACATAAGATATGAACCAATCACGGTCTTTGTATCGAATTGCCGCGTATGAAATGTATAAATATAGTATGATATTAGATTACATATAATACGATAAATTTTTACATTTTTATTTTGATGATAAATAATTGTACAAAAACAAAATTTTCTCTTGACTTACTTCATGTTAATTTAAATGTGCTTTCCTTAATAAATGCGCCAAAATCGGATTTAATACGCTTTGAACGGTATGTTAAATATTTTATAGCAATAATAATAACTTATTGCTATAATTGCCATTTTATATATGCAAATAGAAAAAATGTGTTGACCCAATTGCTTGTGATATTTAGTATAATATATATTACTCTCGTTCCTGGATATACAGTTTTAATTTTAAATAGCATATAAAAATAGCATAAGCATTTGTAAAGTCGCATTTACGCGAATAATGCCGACGTAAATATGCTAATTCCTGTTACAGCATTATGTTTATATAATTGTATTAATTTGTTAGACTTTTCGCGAGCGCTGGCAAGCTCGACAGATGCTCGGAAAATTCAAGTAGCGAAACTTTACCGCAGCATGATTGCCAGCTCTTGGCTATAGAATCAAGTGCTTCAATGTTTCCAGGCATTCGGAAGAGATCGGTTCGTCCGAAAGCATTAAACCACTCGAAGCACTTCGATCGGCTTCAAACTTTAGATTGATGTGAAATTTCCCGATAGATTAATTATTATGGATTTCCTTCTGCGATTTGTATAATACAAAAGCTAGCTGAACTTATTTCAGTGCGTCTTTAAAAAGATCATCGAGAAATGCAAGGGAACGGCAGCCTAAGATTTAAAACGATTTCTTCGATGCAATCTTTCTTTAGATAGATGAACATTGAAATTTTTATTATTTCAATTGTACAGAAACCACTTCGAAGCGATCTAGAATTCAGACTCTCGAGTTAAATCGTTTACTTTTGTCATATACCTCAATAATCTCTGAGTCTGCAAATATCTGTCGTTGATATATTTAAGCACTTTTCCACTTACTTCAAGTTTCTTTTATGGCAGCAAGATTAAACTTGGAATCGTGACTAAAAGCAACCCTTTTCTCTTTTTGTCCAAAGCCGAAAGTGGTCGTAGTCTCATTCAGTGCTGATTTAGAAAGGAGAGTTTGTTCCGACGACTCTGGAGATCCGATGAGAGTTTCAGACGAAAGGCATAGCTGGCGTCGGAAGTTTACAACGTCGAAATTTCGGCAGAACAACCGACGAAGTCGATTCTATTGCCGTGTAGAGTGCAGCGGTCTGTATGATGTATGTAGGTCAGCGTCTCCCAACCTTTCACGTGCGGTGGACCGTTGGTGCATCAATTGAAAGAAGCATGTCGCGATACATCGTAGTGTATATACGTGCGATACTTGAAGATATATATTTGAAAAAGTGCCAGACGCGCGGACGGATGAAAATATGTTAGCTTGCGTATAAACGCGCGTGACACATGTATACGAAAATCTTTTAAACATGTATTTTTCTTTGTCCTCTATTGTTAAGTCCTTAGACAGTTGTATGTACATATTTCAATATTGGATATTGAATCCAATACCATGAAATAATTTTATAAGATCGCTTTCATTGGCATTTTTATCGATTAAGGTGTCTACTCAAATCCTATAAAAAATTTCCCTGAAAATTCCCTGATCTTCCATGTATTATTGTTCAAAATTCCAGGTAAAGAGAATATTTCAAACATTTTTTGCTGCAATTTTCTAAAATAAATTTTTGTATTGTTTGCGTTTTCTAATACTTTTCATTCATACAAAGAAAAAACGCAAAGCCATTTAAGTTTCAAGTGTTAGATTTACAAATGTATTGAAAATAAAACTGAATAGCTTTCGTTAAGATAAAATTTTTTAACTTACATAACATTTTTATTTTTTATCGCTAAAAATTAAAATAAAGAATATGTATTGCATATTTAATATTTTGTTAAAATATTAAATATATAAACAGACATAGATATATATCTATAATATATTTTAAACATATAATTTACATGGCTTTTTGGCGGATTGTCTACTGCTTACAGTATAAGAGCAAAATTATCAGAGAGAATTTTAAAAAAAATTCCCCGAGTCCCAACAAAATTCCATGAGAATTCCCTGATTTTTTCCAGATATAAAAAAATTCCCTAAAAATTCCAGGTTTTCCATGTATTTTGCATATTGTGTAGTTATTTTCTTCTTTTGTTGTAATAATTGTGCAATATTTAATAAAAATAAAAAATTGGTACTCGATTTCTCTTCTCTTTATTTTGCTGCTTTACATAGTGAATCTAATCGTTGAAAGGAGTCAGAATTTTGGAAGCAGATTTGTGTGATGGATACAATGAGTAACGTTAGGTTCATGTAACCTCTACGGGTGACTGACCACAACCAGTGCTTCGTTATCTCGCTAAAGGGTTAGGTCAGGTATATCCTGTCTGGCTTTTCAGTTTCTGTTTCACGCTACTCGAACAGTATGGAACGTTATGGCTGCGGTATTTGCCGTGCAAAGTTTCGCGTGTAACCACAAATGTTATTTTCGAATAGCGCACTAGTTTGTCATAATACTACACATTTCGATTTTGGTCGAAATATTTGCAAAGCAAATTAATTTGTAGTCAGATAGGCAATAATAAAGTTATTTCATAGATAGATAGGCATCAAATTCAACATCAGCTATGTTAGCGTTTGTTTGTATTGACAATGTCGATGAAACATGATTAAATGTATCATTACTATGTTACTAATAAATCTAACTTGAAATGTGTTCAAATTATTTCTCTTTCAATCTGAAATAATAGAGACAACTCTAAATAGAAGCGAGTAATCATAAAAAATGTTACAGAATCAATATTGCAGCTTTATAACTTTTTTTAAATCAAATATTCAATTTTTTCACTTAAAAGATAAAGTGTATTGCACATACAATATATTACACTATCTCTCTTCATATCTTCGCCAATATCTTAACACACTATAAAATTTCTCATCCCAATAATAAAAAGATAAATCGTCTCTTCTCTGTTTACCTTAGAGAAAAGAAGCATAATCCTCTTATACTATACAGGTCAGATTCCACATTATTCGAGCTTCGCGATATCTTAGGACTCGCGTGTTATCGATGAGATCGCGTAATATGCAACGCAGTATCAGACAGTCCGGGAACGACCGGGTGTGATCACGACGAAATTGTTTCGGCTATCACGGGGCGATCGCGCGAGATCGTCAACAATAGAAAAAAAAATAGGGGAAAAGAGAGGAAAGAATACACGACATACATACAAGAGAGAGAGAGAGAGAGAGAGAGAGAGAAAACGATGTATACGGGGAGGAGAGTCTCAACGTTGCGTGCCGGCTCGTTTCGTATCACCGTTCGAACGGAACGAAAGCGTGATTGCCCGGCGCGCTATCTCGGGACACGCGAGATCGCCCGGTATACGAGCGCGGCGATCCGGCGATAACCCATCGCCGATTGTTAACGCGTTAATGGAGTTACTAAATGCGAACGTGCGCGTTCTCGCGTCCCTCGATACTGGCGCGGCTCTTGGCCTTCTCCCGGCCGAAACAACCCGATAAAATTAACGAGCCTAGGCAGATTAGCACGTCGCGAGCGAAACGTTGCTGCACGTTGCGACAATGAACCTTTCGCATAATCCCAATCCATATATAACACCTTCCGATGCACTTCGCGAGTTAAATTGGGAGAGGAAGGTATAATTTATTTTTACGAGATAGAATATATATATATACGAAAATACGGCGCGTGTATAATATTCTTCGCACAAATGCAAATCGTAAAAGATACTCTGTAATCTGGATGTAATTTTATATCATTCTATACCTGTGCTGAAAATAATTTCTAAGATTGTAAGATAATAATAAAGCATCAAATAAATAAAAATAATATTCAATATTATATGAAAATATCAATATACTTTTTAAGTGTCTATTTTCTTCGACATTATTCAAATATATATCCTAAGCGTTGCTATGCACCAGCCTTTGAAATTCGCCATAAACAGTTCAATAAAATTAATAGCAGATTAGCCACGATGGCAGGAGACGCGTTTGCTTAGCCTACTAGAACCAGGAGACAATGGACCGACCTGTCGGATAACCCAAATCTGTCGGCCGACTCCGGACCACTGGTGCCCGTTGCCAAGATGAGTGGTCGGCACGAGTCCATCGTCGGGAATTCTGAGGTAGGGATGTGTAGTTTCGGCTCAATAAATGATCGCGTTTATGCTGCTTTCCGCATACAATTGTAATGAGAAATGTTTTCCCGGGAGGCTACAAATCACTACCTCGAAATCGATGCCAGTTCGCATTTTGCAGATAGAAGGAGAAATATTGTGTGTGTGTGTGTGTGTGTGTGTGTGTGTGTGTGTGTGTACCTGAATACGCGAGATTTCCTTCTTTATGATTTCATGCCAGAGAATTGCATTGAATCTCTGAATCTCTAAACATCTATATATTCTAAATTTGAATGGATAATTTATCGAAGTCTGAGATATATTGTGTGTGTGCGTAATCTCGATAGTACTCATTCGATTATACTTCCGACAGTCGCCATTCTAATAACTGCTATAATTTTATCATGTAAATCGGTCTCTCACATAAATCACTAATACCTGCATATATTTTCATTCATCCGCTTTAGTAAGATAAGTGACTTGCGCGAGTCTGTCGTTTAAAGTCATGATTTAAATTTAAGCAACGTGGCCGATAGTCGACTTTATGAATACATCGATATCCAAAATACGATTTTTAATGCCGTGATATATTGTTGGCCGCATGCAACCTGGTCAGGTTAATCGTGAAATATTACACCACAAAAGTCATATCCACGGCAAAAAAAAAAAAAAAATGAAAAAA
>NW_021851887.1:1263290-1297551 GCF_003651465.1 Formica exsecta
TGTGTGTGTGTGTGTGTGTGTGTGTGTGTGTGTGTGTGTGTGTGTGTGTGTGTGTGTGTGTGTGTGTGTGTGTGTGTGTGTGTGTGTGTGTGTGTGTGTGTGTGTGTGTGTGTGTGTGTGTGTGTGTGTGTGTGTGTGTGTGTGTGTGTGTGTGTGTGTGTGTGTGTGTGTGTGTGTGTGTGTGTGTGTGTGTGTGTGTGTGTGTGTGTGTGTGTGTACCTGAATACGCGAGATTTCCTTCTTTATGATTTCATGCCAGAGAATTGCATTGAATCTCTCAATTGCAAAACATCTATATATTCTAAATTTGAATGGATAATTTATCGAAGTCTGAGATATATTGTGTGTGTGCGTAATCTCGATAGTACTCATTCGATTATACTTCCGACAGTCGCCATTCTAATAACTGCTATAATTTTATCATGTAAATCGGTCTCTCACATAAATCACTAATACCTGCATATATTTTCATTCATCCGCTTTAGTAAGATAAGTGACTTGCGCGAGTCTGTCGTTTAAAGTCATGATTTAAATTTAAGCAACGTGGCCGATAGTCGACTTTATGAATACATCGATATCCAAAATACGATTTTTAATGCCGTGATATATTGTTGGCCGCATGCAACCTGGTCAGGTTAATCGTGAAATATTACACCACAAAAGTCATATCCACGGCAAAAAAAAAAAAAAAAATGAAAATAACGTTAAACGTGTCTAACGAAAAGAAAGATATATGAAGCGGTGAAACCTGTACGCATTATATCGTGCCTATCGGCGAAGAAAATTGTTTCACGAAATTACTGATCGTTCGACAGAATGGCAGATATCATTAAGACATTAATCTTTCACGAGATTCCTCTTATTGCGGTTATCGATTTATCGAACGACGCACGCAAGCGCGCGGTTGAAATTAATGTCCGAAGGCGGAAGTGGACTATTACGACGACCAAATCCATGGCTTCAATTCAACCGCGACGGTCGTCAAGACAAAGGACCCTTGTCCCTCAAAGACGCCAAGTCAGATATCCTGCTGGGTTTCCTTCTCCCCGTATCTGTGTTCAACGTTAAACCACATTTCATACTAATTACGCTAGTTTACAAAATATTTCGCATATTTCATGCTTCCTTTATATAATCCTATCGTGTGCTTCGAGAAAATCATAGCAAGAATACAAGGAGTTTATAATTTTGAAAGTCTCGAGAAAATCATAAAAAATTAATTATTAAAAGTAATTAATTTATAATTAAAATCGCTTTTATGTACATTCTAATCACGCATGCGAATATAAATAATATTCATTTATATATTCATTTATATATTATTCAGATATATATTTAAAATATTCGAAAAAAATAGAAAAGAGAAATATCATAGAAATAGTCGAAAGAATAAAAATTGCCCCAGGATCCACTATATCTCATATTTTTAACTTCTCCTCTCTGCTTGATTTTATATTTATCCACTTTTATATTTTTGTTCGCTTTTTTAAAATGAATTTTTAAAATTGTTATTGCATTCTTTATCCTTTCTGGATTACTGATGACAGTTAAATTTTTTTTTTCAATTTTAGTTAAATAATATATCAGTGTGTTTCGCAAATGCAAATACTATCGTATTTAAAAATTGATTAACAAATAAAGCAATTGCAAATAAATCAAATACCAGTCCTTCTTTAATTGAATTTATATACTAACCGATTTCGAAATACTTTTTCACACGAGCCTCGTGAACTTATCTAGTCTTCTTCCCAATTCAAGTTTTATCTCGGCACGAAATGGCTTTTCCGATCCAATAAAGTGTGCCGCGTTAATTATCGGAATTTCGAGAGGTAATTCATTAATATCGCTTTCTGGCGATGCTGCACGAATCGATATCGTCGCCGAGAGAAAGAAAGGGAAGGAGGGGCGAAGAGGAAGGAGAGAAAAAACAGAGAAACAGAACGCTTCCCTCTCCCTTCCAATGAGAAATCTGCAACTAAATATTGATATATAATTAACTGTCGTATTTCATGATATCTTCCGCATCGCGATTTCGTGTATCGTCGACGTCAGTGTTCCGCGCATTGGACAGGAGAAAAATTCTCTCGGACGACATACTACCGATGGCGGTGTGCGGCTTCACGGAGAACGTCGGCACTCTCTCTCGCTCGGCCGCTCTATCAAAATTACTTCGCGGCGTTCGACTTTTCGTCGCCATCAATCTTTCCCGGTTTGACTGCTAACGCGATAATGCAGTTACGCCGCGTGCCGGGATAGGTAGATACGGACACCTCGGCCGGTCCGTCGAATTCGTCATACATAATTGAATTAAAAGCAACGACGTCAGATAAGTGGATTTGCGGATCACCCAACTGGCAGAACCTCCGAGTAACGCTGATTCACGATAACCTCGCTCGCGATACCGGAGATTTCATAGGGAATTCACGTGAATCCGCGAAATGACCGCTCTCTCGAGGATATTGTGCTGTCCGGAAATCTCGTCCTCTGATTTTTTCATTACCATTTGTGCCCAATGAAGATTGTTACGAATATGTTGTATGTAATGCACTCTTTGCATTATGTTTAAAAGATAACACCAATGCAAATAAATTCATAAGTTATTATAAAAAAATTTTCTATGCTATAATCTCTTTCAATTTATAACTTTTAATTTTGTTTCTTTTTTTCCATAAAAAGTTTGACAATTTTTTTGTTGCATTAAAAATAAATATTCCGTAATATAAAGCTTTGGTATTATGAGATATTCAGTTTCATGAAATAAATGTATTGTTTTAAAAGATTTGTAATTTTAGAATCGTAAAATATAATATCATTATTTTCTCTTCAAAACTGTTGAAATTAAAATCGATAAGCCACATAAAACTTTAAGTTGACGTTTTCTCATTTTATTAGCGCAGTATGTAAATTACTTAATGATCGAGTAACATTCATTAGCAATATAATTTTGTTATTTTATGATATACCAATTAAACATTAAAATTGAGAGAATCCCGAGGTATATTTTGTAAATACAATAGTTGTTTTATGCCGAAACACGCGAAATTTCGTGATGCTAGCGCGATATCTTCGCTCGCATTATAATTTAGGAACAGCAATTACATAAAATAACGATTAAATTATACAAAGTAATAGCAAGCGAATTAATTAGTCGCTTCAATAAACATGATGAAAATTGGGAATCCAAATAAACACAAATACACCGTTAGCAATGTAAAAGCGAATCATAAAGCTCTCTTTCTCTCTCTCTTCCGTTTCCCTTCTCTTTCTTTATCTAACTCAATATAAATTCTGATATATTAAATATAAAATAAAATGCGTTAATTGTGTGAAAAAATTTGAAGAACTATATAAATATTAGTCTTATACTAATCTATTATTATTAAATTCGGTTATTAAAAGCTCGAAATTCAAAAACACTATTTTATGGTTTAACAACTTTAAATAATTTTAATGATTAATTTTCGATTACTGACAAAATTTGGTAATGACGAAAAAAGCTATGATAGTTGGCATTGTATGAATTTAATAGTTCGCAGTTTCTATGCAAAAGTTTCTAAGATCTCGCACCAACTAAGTCACAGACTCGCTGTAAAGATATCTTCCAGAATTGGGGCGTATTTGTCACCAGGGTCATCAGGGCTTTTTGCCGGCATCAATTTTGTTCGCTCTTGTGAGCGATTTAGCTTATCGATACCGAGCTACCGAATAAAGAATAATGATACATAATAGATATGTCTTTAACAGCTTATTCTTTATTTCTTCACCTTGTTATAAAATATTGACGGTCGAAACGCGGAGATGATGAGGAATAAAATCAACGTCGCTAAGGAAAAATCGAAGGCTTGATAAGAACAGCGAGCGCTATTGTTGCGTTTATCCGTATCCAATACCTATTCAATAGCTCATCGTTTTCGTGGAATCGCATACCGATTACCATTCTCTCACCAGGATGCGTCGCGATCATCGATCGTCTTACCAGTTCGAAGCATCGTGGTAATTGTATGAAAGGAGGTCATTACGCTCGTGCACATGAATAAATTTGTACAGTTGTTCCATGGTTATACGGACAAGATTAACCGTGTACTATATTCGTGTCGCCATTGCGTAGGCATTAGTATAGCTTTTCATAACACGCATTATTCCTACATGAAGGGCATTCAATAAAGAAATATTTTTTTCTTAAAACGCGAGTATTCTTTGAATTATATAAAAGTAATAATAATTTATATTGTATTATCCAAAAATACAATCCGTTGTTTACTTAGAAATATTTGTAGCAAAAATAATCATTTGTCATGTTTTCCGAATTGTTTAGATATTTTACTATTATTTTTTAGATGAGGGAGATAAAAAAGATAGATATGAGAAAAAAATTAAAGAGTGATTATACGATATGGTTTGTTAAGACAATCAATGCAATTAATCAGTAAAGATTCGCGTCAATGTGAAATTATTCTAGATAAATTTTAATATATCTGGAAGTCTCTGTATAAATATGTTATAGTAGTTTAAATTGTCTGCCAGAATCGTCACATGCAAACATAAATTTTACGTCATTCTTTTTTTACGAAACATGTAAAAATGTACGATAACAACCTGGAGAAAAGAGTCAGACCCACGAAAAGGGACACAATAATCATTAGAGAAATCGGTACTTGAAAGCTCCAATTGCGATTCGATTCTCCCATTCGTCGAAAATCGGTCGCTTCTTTTAAGAGTTTTCTTTTCCGTGGGGACGCAGAGGTTACATAGCTGCTTTCTTACCTCGGCATCGGAAACGGTCCTCTCCGCCAAATTGCGAACTTTGCAGTGGAGGAAGGCGGTGCCACCCAATTGCACTGTGACGTTGGAAACGGTGTTGTTGTCGTTCGCATCGTTCACTCTCTGCAGCTCGTCGAGATTGCTGAACCAGAGGGCTTTCCAATCCGACGGTATGTTGTAGGGTACGCGTCGATCTGAGAAAAGAAAGATGACCAGCGGGTATAATTACGGTAATTTAATTAAGTTGATTGTCTTTGGGGAGCGAAACTCGACGAACGACGCCGCAATTACCAGCGAGGCTATCGTCGGCTCGACTACCGGCAGCGAAACTTTTTTATCAGGACAAAGAAAAATAGAAGTTATAAAGGTACGACGGGAGAGTGCCAGGAGAAAACAAACGCGGAACGAGCCTCAACTCCGCTTGTTTTATCCCGGCCCTCGTGAATTAGAAACTACTTTCCGCGCTCGGACCCTTCTAAATTACCTTGTTATTAAATTTTTTAAGAAGACGACCTGTGTTCCCGCGCGCACCACTCATTTCTTTCGATGTAAATCACTGGGGAAATGTTCCGTAGAAGTTATGAGACAGTTTGCACATTGCCGTAACGATGTCTTGCAGCATTATTTGAACATCGCGTACAGGTGTACAAAATATACTGTATCCCGACAAAGTTTAAGCACGTGGGAGCAATATTATTATCAGGCTTGGTATCGGTGTCATATCATGTAACTAATGGTTTGAAATAGCTTATAATAGCGTAAAATTTTGTTCTTTTATCAGTCTTATTAGAGATCCTCAGAGACTATTTTTTAAATTTCTGACTTATATAAAAAAAAAAATTAAATTAAAAAAATATAAAAACTCCATAGCATAATTTTATTTACTCGATCATAATAAATGGCGAATATCCGCGACATAAAAAAAAATGCGATAACGTTTTACTAATTGCAACATTCTACATTGCTCGAATTTGACCGCAGGCTTTGCCGGATAAAATTTCCAGTATCGCAAGATTCGCGATGAGGCCGAAAGAATAAAAGACGCGAAAGAATTTTTTCCCCGACGTGTGCGCGCACTTTGTTAAAATTTTCATGAATACGACCTATTTCCGGGCGCGGCGCAGGTGATTTAGGATGTTTGCCCTCGTCGGCAGATTACGATTCAAGGAGACTGCGTTGCCGGTGCGGCTTGCTCGAATGTGCCTGCGCCTCGTCCTGACCTCATTTGAATAATCCATGGATACGTAGCGGACGTACATACCTTTTACGCGCCGTGCGAACGCGTTCGCGTTAAAAAAAAAAAAAAAGAGATGCGCCTGGCGGGTCGCATTCGCGATGCTCTCTCAAAAACGCGACCCTGTTTCGCGTTACACTTGTAAAACTTTATTCAGATCATGTTGCTTTCGAAATTACTGCGGACCAAATCTTTTAATAGTCGTGACTTTGTGCGAGAAGAAAATTTATGAAATTTCCTATAAAAAAGAGAGACGCGCTGTGAGAAGTTTTATCGCAATAAAATGTGTATTCATTCTTTTGTGACAATTCTTTTTCTTTATCGGGAAAAAAGGGCAAAAACGCAAAATAATAATATATGTAACATAATATATAATATATGATAAAATGTGTGTTCCATATACGCACTCAAATAACACAAATTATATAAAATGTACTGTTATTTTTATTTTACGTTATTTGTCTATATTAAATATTAAAATTTAATAAGTTTGATTAAACTCTACATTTAATTTAAAAATGAAGAGGTCAAACTTTTTTTACTTGACCAAATAGTTCGGGTAACGACATTTTCTATTCCGCGGGAAATTCGATGTAACTGTGTCTAAATAAATCATTAGTCTCAGGTTGCTAAAATTACATTACACGAGGAAATAATATATCTATGGACGGAAGGAATTATGAATGAGAAAGCATTGAATTTCAATGCGATTCACCTTGTTTAATTGAATTGTGCAGGATGAGATATAAATCATGCATACATTTTTGCATATTTTTCTGTCAAATCATTTCTATACTTTTTTTGTTCCATCTTTTTTATATATATTACATTTATTTTTATCATTATTTACATATTATCATTGGTAGAAAATCACTAAATGCTTTCAGTACATGAAGTAAGATGTGCATCGCACATAAAGTATCAATGTAAACATATTTAATTCACGAAAGTAAGGATCTTGCAAGAGAAAAGTTTAGCTCGCGTGATCTGTGCGAGGGAAGCATCCACCTACCTCCTTCAGGAGGGCCTTCCTTTCATCGGGGATTCGATTCGGCCGCGGAAAAGTTCGGCATTCTAAACGCCTCGACTCTATCTTGTACATAGGTGGTGCGGCAAATCGAGTTTGAAAGCCTGAAAGTAGCGAGCGTGTTTGGCCGCTACTCGTATTCATCAAAGCACCGAGGCAAAACTGAAATACGGGGCTTCGATGGCTTCGCCAAATTCTGAAAAGTCTTTTAACCGTTCGTAAAAGGAAATGGCTTAACGCGGGAAATGAACGGGAAATTTAATCTCTCCGCGCATAAAGCTATAACTGAGGGAAATTAATACGGAAATTTTCATGATTGTTCAATATTATTTAATCAGAAGCGAGGAGCTTCTTTTTTCCAGGAAAAGTATATTTCGTGCCATATTGTGTTGATAAATATAAAATATAAATTGTTGTTTCTTTCGTATAGATCGTACGAATACATATATATAACCGGCATACCAATGCTAATCTCGTTCTAAACAACATACAATGTTTGTTAACGGACTTCCACTGTTATTCTGCATATCACGTCAGTTACTTGTTTTCGGACGCATTGAATTTTGCATCTGTTTCGCGATAACGAAGTTTCAACAGTTTATTTAACTAGAAACAGCACGAATTATTTAGATCGAAGCATCAAGTACTCCCTACTATGAGTTTTCACTAGTGTAACGTTGCATTGTCTAATTTAATGTTAGCAAACATCATTGTACGCGTATATAATGAATGAAAATAATTAATTACAACGCTACGCTAATGCAAAGTGCATGATTGTTGCAGATTCCGTGTTTCATATATCCATCATGTAATAATCTATGTGGCAAATTATCAGATAAATTATAGAATACAAGTCTAAATATATGTGTTCGTGTGTCGAGCATCAGAAGTTTCGCTTTTCATTTCGAACATTTCAAAGTTTCGAGATGATGAAATCTGGTTTTATTACTACGCTGTCAAGCTTTGCCTTTTTGGATAAAAATTTTTCTATTAATTGGCACAAAATTTTATGTGATTTAAACTGTCTATTAGAAATGCTGAACCTCTCGAAAGCAATATTTCAAAAAACCTGTACTCAAAAAGATGCGTTTCTACATTTGTCGTAAAAAACCAACTTTTTCGACATGGTCGTCGACCGTTGGTTATCTCATTGCTTTGATATTCTGACATATGCAAGTAAATGCGTTAATTTGATTGCTCAAATAAATATTAATATTACTTACCAAAAAACTTTTAGATTGCAAAAAAAAAACACTTTGCCGTCGTAACATAATACTTAATTTATTCATCTAAATATTCTATATATAATCCAATAAAACACAATAATATTTAATTAATTACAAGAAATTAATAATAACAAATTTTCGGGTTACATAAATTTTTTAATGAGCTTCAATTATATAAAATAAATAGACCGAAAAGAAAATGACTGACAACTAAACGAAAAACAAATAGATAAAATATTTCTATAGCAATATTTTAAAAAAGGTAAGAGGAATTGGAAGTAGAAAGTTTTAGTTCCTATTTTACTTATCCATTGTACGATATTGCACGCAATTTGACTTGCCAGTCGGTTATCCGTGTTTGGAAGCATAATGGAGGCCTTTAGAAAACAAAGGGATGCGCGTTCTGCCATAGTAAAGGGGTAAGTGGGCCGCACGCGCGTGTGTGCGTACTCGCGCTCACTGGATGCATATACGCAGACAGAAGCAATCGCGGCTCTCCCAAATGCGCGAGTTCCTGAAAAACACGTTCGCTCGACTGCGGACAAAGGATCCGCCCGCGTGCGGCTGAGCGCTTCACGGGCACGCTTTGTGCGCCCTCGCGCTTATTTTATCGAACGTGTAATTTAGCCCTGCTGACTTCGTACACGCACATATCTCTCTCTCTTTCTCTCTCTCCGAAAGTGAGAGAGATCAGACGACTCCAACTTATTAGTGCTCATTCGATTCTACCATCCATGTCGTCCCGATGAAAATGGAACGCGAAGTCATTCTTCTCCCGAAGCCTCATTAAACCTTCAATACAGCCCGAAAAAAAGAAACGTATACATCTCGAAAGTACGATATAAAACGAGAAAATAAAGATAAAAAAATTGACTCAATCTCAGGGAAATTTATTCTTGATTTTTCCATCGTCAAGATTACATCCGAGTTAGAATTTAAATATGAACCCTGCCTCGTCGTAGGCTCTTGCTCCCTAAGAGATCAATAAACGGTTATATGTATTTGACAGAGTATTTCTTCTTGCTACGTTCAATTCGATATTCCATCGTCAGGATAAAATGGCGATGCGAGAGAAATCGAATGACAAAACAAGGAACAGAAAGAGAGATGAAGCGTGAAAATGCAACGGGCTAAACGAACGTAAAAATAGCGAGTCAAGAAACGAGCGAGCAGATAAGGCGAAAGGGGTTAGTATCGTCGTGGATACGAGCGGGGAAACTAGAGCGCGAGGACGTTGAAAGGAAGCGAGAACAGGGAAGTGAGAGAGGTGAAGTGACGACGTTCGGGTCGACGACGAGGAACCGTATGTATAACAGTAACCAAAATGCTAGCCTGCATCAAGGCATTACGTCTGCCTATCCGCCGTCACCGCCGCCTTAAACGTGTAGCGCAGCGCCACTACCTGCATACATACATGTAGTTTGCATAGAAATTGCACACGTCATCCCGCAACGCGCGGTGGTCTCTGCTTTATAAGGCAGCGTGCAGATTACTATTCACCAGGTCTCTCTCGTCTATCCCGGCTATGAAGTGACCGTCGAGTATTCGAGAGATGGTATTCTTCGAAGCCGTCCACAGGGCATCCGCTCTCTCTCTCTCTCTCTCTCTTTCTCTCTCTCCCTTGACGTGGCCTTTCCGTTTCGGTCGTTTGCGACGGGTGATTTTCGAAGCGATGTGTTTCGCATCGCATTCCTATCACGCGACGTTATTTCGAATCTTCCTTCGGCTTGCACGATTGTAATACAATACGATAGTACTTCCGGATGGATGGTTAAATATTAGGACGCGGTGATTTTCCGAGTTTCGAGATGACACACACTATTTTTACGACGACTTAATGTGAGATTGGAAGAACAAGTTTGCATTAGCACGATCAAAGTTAGCTTTCTAATTCTCTTAAATTAATGATGAGATTTCTTTTCCGATCAAATAAAGTAGGGAGATGCTTATTCGAGATTGCATCTGCTCGCATAAACTGTAAATTTTTTTTTTATATGGAGAGAGAAAGAGAATCCAATATAATTTTAATAAATTTATATATACGGAGAATATTTTTTTCTTTTCTTTTTTTTCGTCTTATCTTGTATATAATATTAAAAATATCAAAATAATAGCATTACGTAGAAAAGCTATATCTGCATCAGTTATAATTTAATACGTTTACGTGACGGGTAAAGATTGTGGACGTGACAACGCACTTTAGCGGGACATTTTCTCGCTTCTTCTTTTCTTCAGTTCAAAGGTGCGACGAACAAGATAGCCGAAGAAAAATGCGATGTTCTTCTTGAAGCATACGGCATATGAAAAAGACCCGTCTGTAGAAGACGCGACGGTGTATACGTGTCTGTGTTTTTCATCCGCCTTCGCGATTGCGTTCGAGGATGAATGAGGCATATAAAACATACAGTAGATACGGGCTGTTCTGGTCAGACTAAGTGGAAGTGATTTACCACTACCGTCGCAAACCGATAAATTAACTTTCTGAAACTATAACTGACTATAACGATTCTTCCGGGTAATTTTAGAATACCAAAGTCATTATTTCGAAACTTCTGTAATTTTTTCTTTTATTTTAATCCGGTAGCAATCATTATCTCTCCCCGAAATAATACGGTTAATTATCGTTGAGTTCTATAACTATATTACAGAATAAAATAATATTAATAATATAATGTTTCTTTTATATTATTTTTTATTAAATTACATAAATTTTTAGTTTAAAATTTTGCAAAAGTTTGCGCACTGAATAATTTTTAAAAAACGCATTACACATTTTCTCGTTCGAATACAATTTATTTTAGCAGTATTATATGGCACTACATGAATAAAAAGGAAATATACAGGTTTACGAGGAAAGTTGCGTTATTCACTAATATGATTTTTAAACAATTTTAAGCAAAGAGCTAAAATTTACATGGAATATATGGACTTTAAAAAGTAGTTCTTGACGACGTCCTCTACTTTCGAGCTTAGAAAAGGATTTATTTTGAACAGAAATTTCTACAGGGACTTTAGCGACGAACATAGTACGTATTTCAACGACGCAGTAGTTTGCTCGAATAGAAATGCGCATCAAATCATGTAATACTTTCTTAAGTAGAAAATCCATTGTCCGGAGAAAGAATAGTAATGTTTTCGACCAAGCGTATAAAATTGTAATAAATCTTAAATAAATTGAACGCAATATGTGCTAATAAAAATCCGTTCAATTATTAAATTAATAATTCACTCTAATGAATTTCTTCCACTTGTACTTTATTAGAGGGAAATCACGAATTAAAACGAATTGTTTTCGTCGTTCAAGGAGCGCGAAATTTTTTATCGCAATCAACATGGGAACTTGGTGATGAAGATGTGTCGACACGCACACGCTGTCCGCTAGTACAATCATTTCGTTTGTCAAAATATATAAAAGGAAAGGAAAGAAAAGATTTCACCATAAAACTGGACAATGCCTGTTCCGTTTGTAAATTCAACGAATTCAAAAGGACCGCATTTGTATGACGAAAAATTTACCATATTGTCACATGCAATTACAATATTGTCATATCGTCATATGTTCCTTCAACCACACAATACGACATTTGCATTGATTCGATAAATTTATCGAGTAAATGTATTCTTTGGAATCTTCTTTTTATATTTTTTTACTTTTTTAGAAAAAGATTTATCAACCGTTATACTGTATTTTTTATTATAATCTGTTTGTAAAATTAATTCTCTAGAAATTAATACAGGAACGAGTTTACTAAAAATTATATATAATATGCGTAATATAATTTGAAATTATTTTTACGGATATGCATGAATGAATGAGTATTTGATCTTCGACTGAAACCTCAAAAAGAAGAAGAAAACCATTTTAAATATTGTGATTTTTAATCAAATATTACGACGCAATTATATTTTTTCCTTATCAGAAATAATAGAGAGAAATTCAATGTTTACAAAGAGAAGAAAGTTTAAATTAAAAATGTCCTGTACTTTTATCTACAATGTAAAAAGAAATAAACGCTTCCATTGTTGGATACTACTTAGTAATCAATCGTTTCTAGCAAGTATACAGATAGGTTCAATGTTCAATAGGCTTTTTCTTCTTATCAGACAGGTATATCCGTATGTTCTAGATGCAGGTATATGTTCATCAATCGCCGCGACTGGATCATGGATTGCAAAGCAAGCGTGCCGTCGGATAACCGCAACAATGCACGGGTGCGGGCGCATTTCTCTGTCCTTTCGTTTCGCGGTTGTGCCATCATTGTCCATGGCATGATATAGCTAACGTTCATATGTCAGATAATCCTACGGATAAGCTATCGACTCCTTATGCTTGAAAGTAAGAGACTTAAAGCTAATAAAGCTCTCTCTATACACAGACGTTTTATCTTGATTGTGGGATTACAAAGACGCGGAAATAAATACAAAGTAGAATATATCAATAATAAAAACGACACGACTGTCGCAAGCTAAAAATCTCTCTTATTAATATAACACTCCATCGTTTTTACTATTATTTTTTCAAGCAATTTATTGAAAGTAATAAAAGATGTTAAAAGTTTCTTTATGGAAGTAATGTAAGGCATCTCCATTAAAAAATTTACTGTATTATTAATTAATGCCGTGTTCGAAATATCGACTGCTAAAGTTAGAAAGTTCATTGAAGAGTAAAGGCATCATAGATATGTAACTTAATATCGATTATCATTACGTAGTTTGCACAGTTTTCGTAGTTGAGGAAAGTTGATCTTTTACTTACGGCCGTTGGACAGACGAGGCAAGTATACAAATGGAACCTTAATTAAGGACTTCACGACAACGATAATGAATACTCGTAAACGCGAATGCCAGTTATAAGTACTCCGTGGCAACTGTGCTCAATGTGAAATACGAACCGCGCCCTTTCATAAAGCGAATGTTGCTATAATCTTATATTTTTCTCTTTGCCGTGTCAACGATAAGTATCGCGCACACACGCGAACAATGATTTATCGCGAATGACGTTAACTAACGCGATCCGCGAATGTTATAATTATCGCGACGCGATGATAACGAGACGGTAATCGAAGCGCGATAATGTAACGAAGTTTCGCTCACGCGGGGGTCTCGTTTTACGATGCGTGTTGTATTTGACGAACGGGTCTTTTAATATCGCGCCGGAGCAAACGACAACGCGCTCCGGGGAAATGTTGGATTCGAAACCCGGCGAGATGGATGGATAAGCGCGCATACCAGTTATGTGGAAATTAAATTCTCCCCGTGGATTATCGCCGCGCCTCTGATATCGGGCTATCCGATTTTTCAAGTATCACGTTTTTCGCGCGGCAAGTACGTAAATAACGGCTTCTATTTATCCTACGGCGAATCAGCGAACGGAAATTTGTATTGTTTGGACGGCGTAATTCCATGGATGGAAATACATAAGTGAGACGGGAATAATAGCTGCATAATGCGTATCGCGAACGCTTAAACAACTAAATATTATAAAGTCGTGACATATGTATATACGAATCTGCGTTTATTGAATGTTATACTTATACTCTGTATTATTATTTTCCGTATTTAAAATAGCAACGGTACGAATAATTTCGCAATTTTGTCCATCAACCAAGATTTGAGATATTTTGTTATCACGTCATTAAAATCGTAATATTTTTCAATTATTTAATATGATTCTAATATTTCTGACGCTATCATCACGGCGTCGTCGCTTTATGATAATATGAAAAACTTTATTAAATTCGTCAACTGCGCTCCAGATTTAATCAAGAATTTTTCCGACGGGCTGACGATCCTTCTTTGTCTGGCTTAGCACGAGTAGACGGCGTAGCGTGATCCATTAGACGCTAAAAGTAATGAATAGTAACGAGATCCGGCTAAGCCGCAGAGAGGCAGACGGGTAGGCAACGACTCAAGCAACGCGATTTCGCATTGTGTGCATGCATCTTCTCGAACTTGTCGTCATGATACGAAAAATGAAATCTCAACAATCTGTATTAATATATTTCTTTATTTTATGCTCTGAATTTAATTCTGAAATATTAATATGCAATTGCGAAACACCATATTATATCTCAAATCGCGACAATTTATGAAATATTTCATTAAATATTTATTATATATATGTGTATCTTTTCTTATATGTCTTATTAAAGCGAAATTCTAAGAAGAAAAAAATATATATTAAGATATAACTAATTTCACCAAAAAAAAATTTCAAAAAAAGGAAACAGTTCAATGTTCATTACATATTTCAAAAAATGTTTCGATTGCATCGAAAGACAATGTTTCACTTGTCTTGGAAAATATTTAAATAAAATTGTATTTATTAATTCTCTGGAAAAAAATCTCGCAATATTTCTCCGGACGACAATGTGAGAAAAAAAGACTTTGACATGGCGACACGAAACTTTATCCACAAGAATTCTCGCCGGGAAACAAGTACGAGAACACGATGAGAGAACGAAGGCAAGACGGAGTTATAAGAACGAACGGAATAAGAGGAATCGGAGAGAAAGATGAAGTCGAGAGTTAGACCGAGTTACAATGCGGGGGAATATACGAGGGAAGAGATGGAAAAACAAAGAATGGCGTGCAGGAGGAAAAGAGAGCGCGAAAGAAGAGAAGGGTTGTCACAGTTCGAAAGGGAAATGATAAAGAGTTAGCGGATGAAAATGAAGGAGGGAGAGTAAGAGAAGCGAGCAAAAGAAGGACGACACATGGACGGCGGTTGAGAGAATAAAACGGGAGGAGCACTTGAGACTGAACTTTGTATGGGGTATAAGCTACCTGTCTTTTGTTTCCGGGAGACAATACCAGAGCTTATACAAGCATGGATGGTGAGTGGCGATAGAGGAGGAAAAGGGAGAAGGGCCGCAGAGAACGGACTCTCCTCTTTCCATTTCGCCTAGTTTAGCCAGACAGGCTTGTGTATTCTTTTCTCGAGCCTTCGACTATATATTCTCCGATGCGCGGCCACTTTTCAGAAGAGAGGATACGCAAGCCACACTTCTCGTGCGATCAGAGACTTTTTCGAAAGTCATCCTCCTATACTGAGCAGCTTTCGTGTTTCCTCTCCAGCTACCTTATCGCAAGCAAAGCTTTTCGCTACATTTCGATATATTTGAAGCATATTGCAATTGGATCTTTTCCTAAAAGCGAATTTTTCCTCTCAACATATAAATTTGTCATTGATTATTTTATTTAGTTGACTTTATCTTACTTAAACTCGTATTTTTATTAAGTCTAAAAGTTTTGTCCTATTTCTTGTGTGTGCGGGTATGTTTATAATAGTCTTTTAAATTTCTTTCGAACTTCTTAGATTTCCGCTGGGGCGCGATATGTGAAGCATTATATACTCATATGACCTACAAAAGTAAACGCGAATGTAACATTTAGTTTTATACTAAAAAAAAAAGAGTATATTTTTTTTTATAGTTCAAATCATTTAAATAAAATATAAGAACGCGCTAAACAAAAATTGTAACACAAACACAAATTCGCAAAATTAATAAAATTTGTGTCTTATATCGTGAATTTTAAAAATTACCTCAAAATTCAAATTTCGAAGATATAATAGAAAATTATCGGACATCTTATATGTCTGCCGATGACCATTAACGTTTCTTAAGCCACCCTCGACATCGTTACATATAGGAGGACAAATAATCGAAATAACAAGCACGAGAAGAGGACGAGAAGGGCTAAAGGTAAGCGTAACCAACGCTCTAATTGGGACAACAACTCGCATCAAACGTCGACGGGGCTTTGCGTTGTCAGGAAGCGCGATAAATATGGAGAGTGAAATGCTTGTGATTACATAGTCGAGTGATGCCGGCCGGCTCCCCCAGCACAAGCGACCATCAAATCCTCTTTCAGACGGTAAAGTAGTAAATCCTCTTTAATAACGTGTATACGGGTGCTCACACTGGCAGCCAGACACGAAAGAACATGGCCAACGAAAATGGGCACGGTCTTGCCAGATTGTACAATTACATTCACGTGATTGTTGTTATTCCTCGTCTACGAAAAAGCATTTTCGTCTTTTATTTTGGAGTGGCAATTGTGTCTACAATAAGCCGCGAGTGCATATGTATAACGAGGTCGTATATGTCAATTAATAATTCAACGGATGAAGTTCTTTAACATGCGATGAATGTGAAAATATAGTTGTGGATGTACCTTATTACTTTTACATTTTTTTTTTTTTTTTTTTAACCGAGGCGAAAATGATATAAAAATATGTACAACATTGATAACGGAAATAAGTTAACAACTATCGATGAAAATAAAATCGATCCTACCACTTAATTCTACAATTAATGCAGTAATAAAAACGATAGTACTGAGTTGAAAGTCCATGTATCAAAAGCGTCACGCAACGCATTTACATAGTAGATTAAATGTGTTTCTCTCTCATAGAATTTTTAATTTTATAAAATAAAATTTCACTTTTATTTTTTCCCCTGCTCGTTCGACTACGCTGCCCAAAAGTTTGAATTTCAATTTGAATTTACTCAACGGTTGTGCGTGATGTTCGCGTATCCAAGTTTTTTTTTCCGTCAATAGATGGCTATATTTTGTATTTTGATTCGAGATATACCTAGGATAAAAGCAAAAATTCGAAAAAGGATTTTCTATGACTGGACGCTACCAAGATAATCCACGAATCGATATCGATCTCGTAAAGCGTGCGCTCGTTTGGCAGGTAAAATATTTTTGCGTATACCTGCCGAATTTGAAAGGAATAAAACAAACGTTAAGCGTGGTGCATATCGGAAGAACGTGAAATACAGCGAGCGCAGTACAAACAGATTAAACATTCTCATTGCTTCCAACAGCTATTTGCGTGCGCGAACAATCCTCGACGAGTAATTAACGAGCGACAAAGATTTTTAACTTTTATACAATATGTATAGCGAAAGTGTGATTTTTACGTTTTAACACGTAGAGATGAATTTTGATAACTTTGTTATAAATATGTATGCGCTTTTTTTGCTGTGATATTAATAAAAAATCAAAATTTGAAGAACTGTGAGAGTAAAATATTATAAATAGAACAACAAAATAAAAAGATTAAATTAAATTAAGTCGCAAAGCTATTATCATGTGTATATATCCATTAACGTTTTCAAAATTATTAATGTTATCAGCAAATTTGACAGAATTGACCAGTGTTTGTATTGATCATATTAATTATTGTATTGACCATAATTAAACGAAGAAACCTAAATAAAGAAATGAGGTTAAATTGATAATAATATAATATATTTATCTGATATATATTTATTTTTATATATTAACTTCCAAAAGATTTTATTATTTTACGCAATTCGCAAAACTATATAAAATAATGTCTTATTTTAATATTACTATATATCTCAAATGTATACAAGAGTTTTTAGAGAGGTTTTAGAAAGTTCGTGATCGCGTGATTAGTTCTATGAAAACAAAAAATCTCTAGGGATGTCTTTGTGTTTTATACCTGAAAGACGTAACTGCAGCAAGGACGGAATAAACGATGGAGCACCGCAATAAATCATACCAACATTTTTCAATATCGGTGGCCGTGTTGACTGAGCTTAAGGCGTAGTGTCCTACTTGCATTCGCCATCTCGGTTTTCCGTGATATGTGGCATAAAAGATATTTTGCGGAGATGTAAATATAACTGTGTGACAGCATAATTTTAATATATTATAATACGCATTGACTTTATTTCATTCAATATTACCAGAATCATTCATTTATCTTGTGATAAAAGTTGCTATATATATATATATTAAGATAATGATATAAAAGAAATATTTAATATTTTATCTTATATTTAGTTATTTCGATATCTCTTACTATAATACTAAGTTGGGCAGAGAAATATCTTGTAAATGTGAAAATTATATAAAACTTTGATAAGTCTTCGATAAAAATGTGGTCCTGGGAATAATATTCGTATAAGGAGTAAAAGGAATATTTGCGGTATGCGATATTCTTATAAACATATAATCGTTTCAGCCGTCCGGTAGCATATTTTTCCGTTCACAATCCGTGTGCTTCGATTTAAAATCCGATTTTATAAAACCGTATTTGCGAGAATATTCAAACCGAGCACTATGATAAGCAACCGTGCGTATCTTCTTTTCATATGTCCCGTCCGTCGCTCGCTTATACGACTGACATAGGAAAGAAGAAACGTTTGCCTAGAACGGCTGTCGATATTCCCCCAGGTTCTCGCCAAGGAATTGGTCTCCCGAGATCGTCGTTTCTTCGGCCGTGCGTTACATACCGAGTTTACGATTATAACCATCGGCTATCAAGACTCTATCCTAAGCTCGAGGTTCGGTCCGAGAGGTAGCTAGGGTAAGTATCACGAACTCACCGACGACATTATTAAGCCGGTCGATATACGTGAGACCATTATACGGGACAACACCATATTTTGGTCTTTACCGTATATACAATATACCGAAGCCATTGCTACGGTACAGAAAAAGAATTCGCGATAGCGGTCAGCGCGTTGAGCTACACGTCACGGCCAGATTATTGCATACGCGGCTAAAAAGCGTAGCGGGCTCGCGAAAATGGAATTGCGAAATGTAATTTTATTTTTTCCGATGCCGAAATATCACGTTGCAAATAGAACGATATTGCGATGTCGCTGTGCAGTGTTATCTGATGTTACAGAAACTAATTGGACATGTGACGGTGCAAATTAATGAAACGTAATGTAAGATAATTGAAGTTTAAAGTAATTATAATTTTTGTAAATTTTAGGTATTTATAACGTGTACAGAAAAATAAAAATTTTCTCAATAAGAACAGCTTAATACAAGTGATGCGAGAACAGTTTTCCGCGCGATAAAAATTTTCCTTATAGATTTAAATCTACTTTTAATATTTCGCACGATAATTGCGAATTATGTTACATATTGCTGGAGCGAATATATGCGAAGATAACGAGATTTCTCGTGCAACTTAATACAAAGCTGTAAACATCAATAGATAAATATTATATTTTTCCGTAACCACTAGCCAGCGTAAAAAGGAAAAATAAATTTTCCTTTAGAATATCGCCTGAGATAATCTTTGATAATTGTAATAAAGCCTTAGCGTCCTATTGTTAATTTTTCGCGGGAAATGTGGCACGTCTATGACAAAACAAGTTACAAATTGTATCGATTTCCATCCTTAAACTGTTGATTTATAGCTCAATATATATGCAATTCTTCGAATTATACGCCTGATTGTGCCGAATCGGTGAGTATACGTGACTACGAAGCTCCACCCATGGGATTATGATCGCGACTTTCTTCTCGGCACGAAATCACGAACCGTAGATATCGCGATAAATAATCCCTCGGTGGATAAAATTTATTTTACGGGTATCTTTTATACGATCGGTTTTATGGACGGCAAATAAACCTGTCCCGAGGAACAGATCAGCTTCTGGTTGCACGCCACCGAAGCTTAGAGAGAACGTTTCGACGAGGGAAGGAGTTTGTGATACGAGCCACGAGATAGTCGTTTATAAAGATAGCGAAAAAATATACGTTTATATTTATCAAATATTGAACTAATATAAAATATAAATGTCAGATGCGTTTTCAAGCGAAATTTTATTTCATCATAAGATATAGGTACTGATAGATATCAGAGAGTAACGGGATGTACAAAAATTTGAACACTGATTATTATCTAATTAGACGCTATTTAGCAGAAAAATTTAATTAGAAAGCATAATTTCTTATTATTCGTTAATATATCTATCTAACGATCCAACTATCTAACAATTAAATGACTTTAAATTTAATGTATGTGTTTAGTAAATAAATCTCGAAGGAAATAATACATTCTTTTTAAAATCGTACATGGCAAAAATTATAACAATGTAATAAAATTTACCGCGTGAGTACAACACGTTTGCATTTATATTTATTTTATTCCAACATTCGACGAATAAATACATCATCCAATGTCAGATCGTGAGATCATTCATACTTGATAAATGCCGATCAAGCGCCAGTATCGTTTGGAATCTGTTTAAAATAAAGATGTGTACTCGTTTCGGTCAAGTTGAGATTCACGATAGGATAAGTGCAGGCTAGATCCGTGACAGAGGGAGAAGCCGACCTCGTAAATTCATCAGCGCTCGCTTACTTGCATCGCCGTAGATTTTTTTTGGCATGCGGAATTATACGACCGACGTGTATTTTATCAAGTAACGCTAGGGAGTTTCTATGCATTTTTGATAGTGTGATTTGGATGTATGCGTGATATTAAATGACACAGAATTTATAACAACGGGATAAATGTCGGGCGTTTAACGCCTGCGCCTGATGGTTGATTTTTTATTAAGATTTAATAGCTCTCGGTACTCTACGCGAATTTTCATGACTTTTTAATTTATCGAGAGATAAGTAAGAATTATATGCCGTGCGATGTAGCGAAACAGCCGCTTCCAAAATCTGTTTTAAATTATCGAAGTAACTAACGTCCAAGCGCTGATATTACTTGCTCCAAAATTAGAGGCCCTTAATTTATTAAAGCGTTTATATATTTTTATCAACCCCAGTATCTATTATCGAATATTCGACGCAAAAAAAATAATTTTTTTTTTTTAATTTGGATTATATATTTTATCAAAACAAGAGGTATGTATTTGAGAAACGATAGATAGTAAATGAACGACAGACAATGAACGATATTACAAGTAGTATCTCTCCGAGTTTCAAAAACGAAAAATTGACTCTAGATCATAAAAAATCATGTTATCATATAAATTTTACTCCCATCGATCTTGCTCGTAAAATATAAGACGAGAAGAGAATAAAAATATGAGATAAGATAGAATGTTGAGATAAAATAAAGTGAGAGAGATTGTAAATTTCGTAAAAAATATATACAACTTTTTTTATCGATAATATATATGTCACATCATTGATATACACATAAAATTCCTTACACATTTAATCTTACGTGATGCGTTTCTTTCGAGATTTATTAGAGAAAAGTAATGCATAAGAATAATCTCTCGTCAAGAAAAATCGTTATTTCATCATATCATTAAGATTTGGATCGCATCTGGAATTTCATTTAGCAAATGTGCGCTATAAAAACCCATGTGATAAAGATAACATCTTGCATGACGTACATGATGTAGAGACCATATCGACGTGCGACGCAGAATAAAGTAAAGTCTCGTAAAGCTCATCACGTCTCGGACTTTCGCGGTACTCACCATTTCCGCGGATAGTTAAAGTTTGGTCGATAGCCTAAAAGCTATCTACGAATGTGCTCTCTAACGGGCGATGGCTGTTCGATCGTGTACCAGGTGTGTTCCCGCCCTCGCTCTTCTAACGGCCGCTTCCGTAAAAGTACAGCTTTTGACAGGAATTTAATAACTTTTATGAAGCCCGGCGGTGGCCCATTAACGCTTATCGTGGCTTACCAGCATTCGCCTTTTTCCAAGCGGGTGGTCTCCGTAAAAATGCATCACTGCTCCGCCCCGCGCTCTTCGCGACCTCGGAGTTTTTCTACAGAAAGTCTCGGGTCGTTGCAAGCGTTGTTTCCAACTCCAGGAAGGAGTATGGCAAAATGTTATTCTGTGCGTGTCTACATTAAACGACCGTAATAGCAATAATTATAATATATTTATCGCGACTACAGAGTGCGGTTCCTTCGCAGACTAGTGTGCGACAATTACTATTATAATTTGACACGCATACATAAATATAATGTTCTTACAAATTTTCTGGGTTAATTTAATAGAGCCTTAGAAAAAATTAATTTATACAAGCAGCTATCGATATTTTTTAAAATTAACATTTACGTCAATACGATGAGTGTCGATGTTTCTCGATTGAGAAATCGAAATTTGGAAAAACACGTATTGGTAAAAAAATCAAGAACAAGCTTGGTCAGCGTTTTAATATGCATGGAGCCTTGCTTCGGCAAATACTGTCAAATCTGCTGACCAGCAGTTGTGTGTACTATATCGAGATACGTTCGTACGTGTAGCGCAAAGTATAGAATACATATATGTATATAGCATAGAAATTATGTACGTCTTAAAATTTTATAACCTTCCGAGAATTACAAAACTTGTGTATGTTGTGCATTTTTCAGAAAATAATTTTTCACGATTAATATTACTAATAAAAATAGTTAAGAAACAATGAATGAAAAAATGGAGTTTGTAAATAAATATGTCGTTCCATCTGATGAATGAAATGTGATATGTTACTCTCCTCCCCCCATCATTAACACATACATCTCTGTATGCAATGTTTTGATGAAAATATCGATACAGTTAATGAAAATGTACTCGAGATTGTATTTTAAAGTGACAAGTGAAATTGACTGTATAGTTACACTGCATATTGGATGCATAATGTCAATGACATAGTGTACTGTCTTCTGTCATTTGATAGCGTTACGTAACTGAATAACAGGATAATTCATCCTCGTCCTAACAAAGTTGCGCTATTCATTTGTAAGTCGATCCAGAGACGCGCGTGTATGCTATTGATAAATTCTGATAATTGTAACAGTTAGAACAAAACGTGATGTTATGAAAAATTCTATAAATAAATAAAACGTAGCAAAAACACGTATTGCTTTATATTAATGTAAAATATTATTCCATTTTACTGTTTATAAAAAAATATATACAGCAGTGTGTTATATAAAATATCGCATATCTATGTTAAATTAATTATATGTTAATTATTTGTATATATTTCTCTCTATATATGTATTTATATACATATAGACATTTATAATACTGTTTAATTTATAATATGTGTATGAGGATTATTTATTTTTAGATAAATAAAATATATTTCGATATAGCCAGAGAAAAAATGCATGTGTCGTAATTGATCAAATATCATAGTTAAAAACAAAGCTTATTGTTAGATATACCTTGATATGTAATTTTTGCTAGTATTCCACCAAAGTTTAGCAAAAGCAGTTCATATATTCGCGAATTAATCAGACAGAGACTCGTAATACGCGCACACTTAACGTAAAATACATTGCTCGTATATAGTAATTACGTATACCACAATGGAAAATATATCGCCGACGGCTATGCGTGTAATCTAGATACCCGACATTTTCAAATAATTCTATCTATGTGTGTGTGTGTGTGTGTGTGTGTGTGTTTTGGTAACCCATATACGGTGCAATTAATTCCCTCTTAGCACTCTTGCCAGAAACATGCATAGTTGTCTCGCAATCATCTTTTCTTATATCAGGTGAGAAATTTTATTTTTACCGTTCCGGTAAAAATACGATCGATGTATAGCATCAAAATTATATTTGGTTATAATCGTAAAGACTTTCTTATGCTTCTATAGAATTAGAAGATGTTACTATCGCTGTATAAATTATTAACAAATGTTTATATTTCGTAATTATAATAATAAAATTATGATATTCACTTCTCTTTTGTATGCATTAATAAAACGCATTTCCACTGCAATTACGCTATGAATAATTGCATTATTCCGATTGTGTTCTAATCATTACAAAATTTTTATTTTAAATAAAAGATATATGTATAAATTATTCTTTTATATTTTTCCGAGAAAACGTTGTAATCCGATATCTTCGTTTAATCGGATATCGAACATCGTTTAAATCTACACGGCATTAATCTTGGAAAGTAGTAACGATAATAGAACACGCTACGGTTACCTGGTAACGAAAACACATTAGTACTTAATGTTCACATTTGTAGTCTGTCCTCGAAGAAGGAAGTGAAAACTCTTAAGGATGTATTCCTTATTGGCCACAGCGATAAATAACGGCCTCTAGTCCTACAAAAACGTGAGAAGGTCTTTTCCTTTCGCCAAATGTATTATTCATTAAGGAACTCGTAAAAGAATTACCGGCGCCTGATAACATAATTGCAATATTGTCCGTTGCCTTAATAGAGTTCACTCGTCTTTTGTATTTTGCGATTAAGTATATATGTATCGTTACAGTGTGACGAAATTTTTAAAAAGAAAAATTATTTATCAGAATAATATTCTAATAAATAAATATACAATAATGATAATACTGTCAATAACTCAATTAAAGAAAATTAGAGATAAATATCTTGCATCCTTATGTATATGTTATTTATCAAAATTTTATTATATAATATTAATTTATAAATAATAAATAAATAATTTTGATTTGTAAAGAGAGAGAGAAAACTTAGAAATTTTCCAAAGTGGAATGAACATATTATCAACTCGTTTATTTATCGAAAGGTCAATAACTGTCTGACTATACGTACATACAATATATTGCGTTCGTATCAAATACGTGTGGTCAAAGTTTAATATAGCATATATCTCATGCCGTGTTCCACCACCCTTGCTGATAAGCGGCCAACAAACACGTAGGGCATACATTCCTATCGTTTCCAATCGACATAGGTGTCAAACAGTATCACAATATATTGTATTCGTACAGTATCATGCATATGAAGGGATGCAAGCGCATAAATGTGCGACAGTCGCGTGGGTCAACGACATCATGTCGGCGAAGGTAAATACCGAGACAAATATGGTATAAAATATAGTTGCCGATATTTTATATCGTGTTGCAATATTTCTTGTAATCTTACGATAGTCGCTTTTATCGCGCGCCGCGATCATGCATGACCGCGCCGATTTGGTCGATTTACATTTACTCGCGAACTATAGTATATATGTATGTAATGTGAACTGTAATGTGAATTTGCATGTATATGTATAATATTTTCGTTCAGATATTTTTAAATTAAAAAAAAAAAAATATTAGAATTCTTGAAAAAGAATTTAATATCAATTTTTTTTATATTTTTTTTTGTTTAAGATTATAAAAACAAATTAAAAAATTAGAAAAAATAAATTTGCTTTATATTATACTATAGTAAATCATGAAAGCTTTCTTTGCATCTTTAATATTGTTTTTCTTATATATATATATTTATATAATAAAAAAATTTTATTATGAAATATATCTTTGGATATTTTTATTTTTAGATAAATAAAATATATTTCGATATAGCCAGAGAAAAAATGCATGTGTCGTAATTGATCAAATATCATAGTTAAAAACAAAGCTTATTGTTAGATATACCTTGATATGTAATTTTTGCTAGTATTCCACCAAAGTTTAGCAAAAGCAGTTCATATATTCGTTCCCTCTTAGCACTCTTGCCAGAAACATGCATAGTTGTCTCGCAATTAATTCCATTTCGTAGAAAGAGATTCCGCTTCGCAAAGCTTTGCCTCGATATCTTCGAATTTGTAGAATTGTACCCACAGACATATCTGCATTTCTATCAGATATGTCACCTAGTCTACAGTTGAAAAGTAAAAACGTCTGAATTAAATTAAAGGATGAAAATTTGGAGGAGAAAATGATTTTGCAAAGTGGTAACACATCTTATTCTCACGATTACTACTTTCATTAACTTTTTATTCCATACCCACAATTTTATATAATTATATAAAATTTATACAAAATTTCATATAACTATATATAAATCACTAACTATGTAAACGTGATTACACATCTATATTTATGCACAATTGAACCAATCACAAAATTTTATTTTTTACTACAAATTTGTAAATGAATTAATTTATTCGTATATCAATTGATTTTTGGGCCGTTCAACTATCATAAATACAGATGTCTCATAACGGTTCTATCATTTTAATCGCGTAATATTTGGCGAAAGTCAAATTCTCCACGGTCAAAGGGGAGAAATCCAAGATCCATGAACGCTATCAGCGTTCTCGCTTTCCAATATCATCTGACCTGACAGAAGTAAGAAGAGCGGATATGGGTAGGAATAGATTTGCATCGTTTGCATATCGCAGGTGCAAACCACCGGTCATGTATTCACCAATGACCAACACGAGAGATTGCCGCGATCTCCAATAATATTGCATTACCAACCTCGCGTCGTCATCGTCATAGAGACGGTACGGCCAGTAAGGCCAGCGCGAAAAGCGAGCTGAGAGCTTATCTCACCGATACATACGCGGGAAATGCGGGTGGTTCACCCTCGGGGGTAAGCACATATATATATATTATATGCATATATATGTATGTATGTATGTATGTATGTCCCAACACACACTCACCAAGGATACGAAAAATATTCTCGCCCATAGAGAGGCATCTCGCTCGCGAATCTCGCTTTATATGCAATCGCATCGCACGTTTATGTCTGCGCGCACTGCGTCTCAACGATTGTCGAAGTGTCAGATGAATATATAGCGAAATCTGCATAGAGGTGCGTGCTGTCAGTATCTGTCGTCTCTCTTTTCTTTTATGTACAGATCCTTTGAAAAATTTGGAATCGATTTCCTCGTTACTACATTATCATAGTAGCAATAGATTTCAATTTATTAGTAATTGGCAAAGAGATTTTATGGTGAAATATAAATTGCGAGAAATAAATGAGATTATTTTTTGACAAGTTTCAGTCGAAAAAAGTTTATTTTAACACAATCTGATTCAGTTACTAGAAAGTTTCATGTAGAAAATTTAAAGTGAAAATTTAAAGATATCTTAGAATTTTTTATCGTTGTATATATGTTTACAAACTATTCTATAATAGTTGGAATGTCTTGTGAATTACTGCGTTCATACAATGTACTGTTGAAATGGACTTAACTCGTTGACGTGGGACATAACTAAACTCAAAACTGTGCTTATATTAGAAACTGTAATATGCCACCGGAGGATTGTAGACGTTGACACAACCAATAGAGCGCCAGGAAAGTATAAATAGCGGTTTCCGAGGTTTGCCAAAAAGGTATTTAAATTACGTAAATTACGTAATGGTCCTCTTAATCTTAGAGTTTTTTAAGTTTCATATAACTTGTAACAATCATAAATAAAACATAATGTACTAAAAAAATTTTAGTATATTATGTTTTTATTACTAATTTTATTACTAATTTTAAGAAATTAACTAGACATTTTAAGAAATTAACTAAATCAGATTAGTTATATAATAATAAAGATAACATCTTTGTTATATAGAGGGGAGAGAGAAAATTCTGCAGATGTAAGATAAATAAGATATCAAGAAGAGTGAGGACAGCGAGATACGACTTTTCCAACTTTCGTTGATGCTGCTAAAACTCGAGCAGTGAAATTTATCTTGCTTTCAGATCACATCAAGTACTGACAGCACACAACCGCTTTTACAGCAAGGCACTTGTTCGGCGAATTGTTTAAGCCGAACAGATCCGAGGGAGTAAGAAAGACATGTTTCTCATTCACCGACGAACGTTCTCGAAACGCGAGAGCTATATATACACTTTTAGTCATCTTGCCTGCTTTCCTCGCGCCAGCATTCTATTCTCTTCGCGTGACGACGTAGACGCGAGGACCGAGCGTATAAGATGTCATTTCCGGATTTGACAGCTTTGCATAAATTACATGCGCGTAACATGCGTTGTATGCGCGTGTGTATCGCATCAAAGAGAGAAGATGGTAGCGTAGTTTACTCACACGTGGAACGGATGCATCGCGGGAGAGTAAAGAGGGGGAAGGGGGAATGGTGAGAAGGAGTTACGAGACGGCGGAGTGCGTCGCTGTATAGATTTAGTTTTTCACTTTTTCGTTGCGATAAAACTAATAGCATCTCTTCCAGATAACGCGGAAGCTTTTATAATCTTGTAGAAAATGCCTCTCTTATTCGGGAAACTCGATTCAATCACTCAATTTTTATGCACAAAAGAGATGTAGTTCGATCGCTGAAATCATTTCGCATCGAATGACGATTTTTTATTACGATCATGTTCGATTAATCGGTTTTTGCGACATTTCGCGACGTTATTTATTGAATTTCTACAAGAAGATGGAATTCCGAAATAAATTTGTTTCAGTAAGAGATTTATCTATATGTTATTTGATAAGGTATTATTTATTGTATGATGTTATATCTCCGCAATAGTTATATATAGGAATGGAAACTGGAACGAATTTAAAGCAGCTTATAAAAGCTAAAAAGTTACTCACAGTATACATCTTGTAGTACTCATGTTGATCTCTGCAAATTACTCCGTGTATAATGGCACTACTAATCAATCTACACTCACGTCCTTCTCAAACAAAGTTTGGTAATCAACTGATTAAAACCTCGACCTTCTCACGCAGCACGTAATACAATCCCCACTCTAATGCTCAGCGACCTCGTAGTAAGATAAAATTATAAACAAGTTTTGTTTACATTGCGTTGGTAATATATCTGATGATCGAGTGTTGTCTCGTTGTTTTGTTTCGAGAATACAATCACGTTATTTTATAAATAAACTTTTAAATACATTTTCCAAGATATGCGTGGTCTAGTAATTCCGTGTCTTGTGAGTAAGATATATTTAAATCCTTTTCATTTATTACTCTATATGTGTGCAGCGCGATTTCTGAAATTAGATATTTATAATATGCGATCCGAAATACATTTTATCAATCAAAATCACGTTTGCAAAATGTGATTCATAAAAGGATTGAATGCTACAATATATTTCAATAAATGTTCTGATATAGAGAGCAACATAAATATTACAAGAGATATATTTTATTGCACGGATACTTGTGCTTAATAATATATATTGGCTTTAATATTATTATTCGAATTTTTCTAAGAAAACAAGCTAAAATTTATCATTTATTAAAAAATTATTTTAAAAATCTTTTATTATGCGTAAAAATATTAATGTATAATGATGATTTTTTTTACGCTGTTTTCTATAAGAGTTTCGCGTACAATATTATTGCATATAATATTTTTTTATGAATATAAAAGGAAAAAGAATAAAAAAATATGTTTAAAAATATGTAAAAATGTAAAAATATGTCAAAATACATAATATATATTGTATAGTAACAAATTTACCAATAAAAATTTTTTTTTGTATAATAACTGTTTTATCCATTCTGCTAATAGTTTATCTTTTGTACTGACAATAAAACTTTCTGATAACTCGATAATCTGTTTAATCCTGCAATGTTTAAATTTCACTAGCTTGCACTAATACGCTCGACTAATAAGCCCGCTTGAAAATCAATCTCAAAGTTTGGGAAGATTGACTATATATCTAAAAGATCGGCAGTCATATATGTAATAAAAATGGATAAAATCTATATATATGTAAATAATATAATGCGAAACAACGTTTAACTATTTGAAATTGTGAGTATTTAATTTGTCAAGAATATGTGATTTACTCACAAAAACGTTAAAGTTTAAAAATAAGCGAAACTAAGCGAACTTAAAATCTCGAAGAAATCTAAAACCTCAAAAATATCTAGGTAATTTATGATCTAGAATATTCACGAGTTCTAAGATAAGTTTCAAAAAATTTGCCATTTAAGAAACTAGGGATTCTAGAACACGAGAGACGAAAATAAGAAACCTAGAATCTAAGATGTCTTGAACCAGATAAATCGAGATTGCAGTTTTCAAGAAAGCAAGGAGGGACGATGATGGCTCTCGAGCACACTTTTAGCAAACGCATCAATGTAGCAATTTTCCTTATATTTTTGCGGAAGGTAATTGTACTCCCCGAATTACGGCGGTTGTTCACGTCAGATGAGATCGTTTAAGAGTCGACGATACGCCGTTGAAAAGAATAGCGGCTTTTCACAAGCAGACGTCGAGCAGACTACCGATACAAGTATCTCTTAGGCACCAAAACTTTGTACTTGGGATAATAGCGCGTTTGAATAATGAGATGGATAAGTGACGTAATTTGTCATTCGCGAGAATAATCAGCTAGCTCGGTAAATGAAAAGACTTATTGTTGAGAACTCTCGTGCGATTTGCAAAGAAAAATGATAGATGATTTATATATAGCGGAAATTAATATTACTTACGATATTACATGCACAAATTTTGTGATAATAATTTTATTACGGAAACATTGGCATTAAAAATTTATGAAAAAACGAAATATATATATAACAAATATATCCTGCATGTAAACGATATTTAAAGCTCAAAACTTTCTATTAAAATTTATAATTTAATTTCGATTTAATGATTTTTTTAGAAGGAATTATCGTTTTCGCGCGATAAACAGATATACGAAAAGAAGAAAAATTACTTATGAGCGTATTAACTATCACTCTAGCCATCGAAAAGAAAAGATAGAAGTTGCATAAACAATGTTCATTGCGTTATCTTATTTCTTTTATCACATTTAGCTAACATAATAAACGGTCCATTAATATTAATATATAATATTAATGACAATATATAATTTCGAATTACTCGATATAATTCAAAGGACTTTATAATAGCGCATAATTGGCAGATTATACAATACCAGAAATAAATTAAATATAAAATATTAATTGACTTTTGTAATTAAAATAAATTTTTCTTACGATAATTAAATATATAAGAGCAAAAAAGAAAATATATAATAACAATTCCTTTCTTTCTCTGTTAACGTTTAAATTTAGATTTAATAGATTTCCTGCTTTAAATCCTGCGCGTTTGTCTTTTGAATTATACCGCAAAACGAGATATAATTTCCCCATGTAATGAGGTGGAATTTCAAGATCCAAAGTACGCAAGTACGCCTTTTATGCTGTTAAATATCGGCTGTGAGAAAGACCCGAATTAACTTCTCGCAACGCCTTTTATAGAATTTCCGATACCTAAATATGGATGCTGGCGTAACGATTCCAGGAAAGCCACCTAAATGCGCTCGGCGCGATTTCAATTTCAAAGAGGGGAAAGCCCTTTAAAGCGGCATGCCGATTCCACGCGATTAAGCTATCAAGAGACAATTCTTGCCTGTATTACCCGAGAGTGGGAAATATTTTACAATGCTTATAGTGGAAAATCTCAATTTTCGGCAGACGTATTTAATACGCCTGAAAAGTTATTGTAAAATTAGTAATAATAATTAATATTAATAATTATATATTTATTTTAACAGATTATTATAATCTTCTGTGAAAATAATAATATAGTATCACATCTTTTGGCAAAATCTTTTAGTAATTTTCTTAAATAATAATATATAAGAGTTGATAGTAAAATATCAAAAACAGAATACCTTTGTTACAAATGTACGATCTTATTTTTGCGATAATAAACGCATTTTATTAAAAATTAAAAATTTCTAATATATAATAATATTCGCAAAACGTAATGATGGCAAATAAAACTTTTATTCTGATAGAAATACTCTCCTGTTATAGCCACTAATACAAAAAAAGCCAAGCTATTCTTAACGTGTCCCTTTTAAACGGCTATCACATACACGTAGTCTTAAGAATATTTCCTCTTTGGATAGTGGGTAGCCATTTGCACGCACGAAAAATCCTTTTTATTGCGGCAGGTAGTTGCATGTCTACAAGACTATAAGACTGCGCCTGCTGATTATCGCATGCTCATTATTTATTCTTTCTCTTTCTTCCGCTTGTTTTTATTCACCCTTATACGTTTCTAAGAAAGTCGACATAGAGTTGTCGAGCAACGCGAGTAAAATTGCATCGTAAAAGAGGCGTTCTCGACTAGAAACGGTCGTAACAGAATGTTTGACAGTGTTTTTCTAGCACAGTTCTCTGAAATAAGATTTCATAATGATATAATGGTGTTTCGTAATGATATATCTTTCCGCGCTATATATCATGGTGTAACATGATAAAAATCTTAAGAACTGATTGTCTAATATTTTCATATCAATAAAAAAAAAGATATTTTCACATAAATTTGCCGAAATTGTAATTACATAATTTCTCCACACTATATGTCACGGTGTAACATGATAAAAATCTCAAGAAATGATTATGTAATATTTTCTTATCAATAAAGTAGACATTTTCACATAAATTTGCAGAAATTGTAATTACATAATTTTTTAACGTTAACCCAACAAAATTTGATAAACTAAAAAGCAAATAAAAACGCATATAAATACTCGGAAATAACTCTTTATAAGTAACGTATCTAAAATTAGAATTCTCTTTTTTACTTGCTATATATAATTTAAAAAAGATTTAAAGCAGATTACATGGATGATAAAATCAGATAAATAGTAAAGCGAAAAATAGTGTACTCTCTTTCCTAATTTCAAGCATCCAGTGAATTCGCATACCATGCGTTGACAATTATGCGTGTCTACAAGCGAGATATGGGAACAATTCCGTGGATTTTGATGAAGAATGCGTGGACAAATGCGTGTGCAACTACAGACACGATCAGGATGCAGATGTGATTATTATTGTTGCGCATTAGAACGCGTTCTCGTTTAACACAGCGTTTTTTTTTTTTTTTTTTTTTTCAATTAAAACTAACTGTATTCGATTGTGCGTTGTATGTAACAATACGGTTGATCGATCGGCGTTAAACTCTTTAATCATCGTCCGTTTGGTACGATGCGAAACGCGCAGTGATAAAATTTTAGGCAACACCGGTTTTTATTCGTTTCATCATTGTCTCGCGATGTAACGACGCAACTAACGCTCGCAACAACGATTTCAACAACGCGTTTCGTTTTCAAAACTATTTCGCATTTAGGTGCAAATATTTTTCTTCTTCAAGAAACTTCACTGTTGCCTGCAGGGGTAAAAAAGAAAAGTAATTTCGCGCTTTAATGCAGTGCACAAACGTAACTAATAATTTTTTACAAATAATCAACTTTTTTTCTCTTTTTCTCCGTAAAAGATGTGTATAAATAAATATGTAAAAAAGCAATAGCATAAAAAGCAGCCCCCCTCCCTCCCAGCGCATAACTTTAAAACATATATCCGTATTTTAGATATCCCTATTTCTTTTCTCCATTTTGCAAGGATGCTACGAAAAAATAATGACAATGTATATTAGCAAAAATATTCGTACGCGAAGCATTTGAATAAAAGAAAAAGTAGCAGAAGTAGAAATGTGTACCGTAAATTTATTGCACAACTGCATTGCTTTTACGGCATTATGGTGTGCACATGTCACTATCTAGCATAAATATTTAAAAATGTTTTACATTCTTTACATTCAAACATTCGTTTTATCATTTTTACAGATTTTTCGTTTCGTTTTTCGTTCCTCAACCGACCCGAAAGACTCTGTTCTTTATACATAGTAGAATGTATCTACTTGCATTACCATCGCGTGCGTTTTTTTTTGTATCGTGCCCCGACTGCTTTCTCCCTCATCACTACCCCCATTAAGTTAGCCCCCCCACCAGCGCTAAATAAGTTTTAAAGAATGTATCTACTTGCATTACCATCGCGTGCGTTTTTTTTTTGTATCGTGCCCCGACTGCTTTCTCCCTCATCACTGGCGGTTGACCAGGTGAATCTGCATCCATTTTCCTGACGTGACTTGAGCGCGCGGTAACATTGATGAAAATCTCACTTCAGACACCACCGCGCATCATGTTTTAACGAGCGGCAGACTGGAAAATGCATGATGTTATTTTTACGCATATCTCGCATCTTTCATGCATTTCCATATTTCCACCGTGAAGCTTTCTCTTATGCTCCTTTCTCTTTCTCACCGCTAATGACTCGCACGGTGGTTGTATATGCATACGAACGTGTATACGTGAGCTTGGGATAAACGATCCGTGTTGTACTTGAAGATTGATCGACTGATGCTGAGAATTTTAATTAGAAGCACTTTCATCGTGTTTACCACCGTAAATCAAATGCCTGTTAAAAACTTTAATATGTGTGCATACCTGTATTGTTTTTCGATTGTTTCTCTCACGTTTTCTTTTTACAGTACGCATTAAATAAAAAAATTTCTACTATTTTAGCCCATTTAAGAATATCGTGAAAATACATACCATAATGTGATACAGATAAATAATCAGATATACAACGTATCATCGATAAAAGCTGGTTTGTAAATCACACAAAAATAATAAATATTGCAATAAATTTAAAAAATATTGAAAGATACATTAGAAAAAAATACAAGCTTTAAAAGATTTTTTTATATAATTTGCTATTATCATTATATGCAATTTTTATTAAAAAAAAAAGACTTTATGCTTTAAATA
>NW_021851887.1:1298241-1326478 GCF_003651465.1 Formica exsecta
TTTAAAAACTAACTAGATTGATATATATATCTTTCATTGATATATCTATCTGCAAACAAGCGCTAGCGCTTAATTTATTTTTGCTATAATGTTTTTCTTGATAGCAGAAAAATGTTTTCTCTCTTGTATTTCTCTGGTTTTTTGCTTTACTTAAAAATCTAATGTTTCGTATGCACAAAGAAACCAGCGAAATGATTTGGTGTGTTAAAAAGGATTTGTCACAGAAAAAAAATATATTCATCTACATGTGAGCTATTTCTCTGCAAAAGTATAAACGAAAAGGAATAATATTTCTAGTTGCGAGTTTTCTATTTTGCCGTCCGTCTGCCACTGTTTTCCGGGCGTTACAAAGCATGCATGCTGGCATATCTTTACGCGCGCGCATCCTAATTTTCTACTGACCTTCTCTAGATGTCATCGCATTTATCACGAGCAAAGCATTATTTACTTAATGCTGCTTATCTAGTACGAGTTGGCGTATATACTTTCTACAGTAAGTAAGCATTTTTGTAAGAAAATATATATATTTACAGCGCGCATTTTGCCGCTATATATTTCTTTAATGCTAAATTATGATTAATAAAATTTTCTAAATCTCTGAATCTGTGAGTATTGATTAATCTCACTTTTATTAAAAAATTGATTTAAAAAATTATTTATCAGACTATTATCTTTCCTTCTTCGACTTTCGTTTTTAGCAATCTAAATATAAGTTTATTTTAATTATAACCATACATGCATTTGTTATAATATCGATAATACGAATTAGATCAGAGCAATTATATGCAATTAATATCAAAGAAACGAGTAAATATTTTCAATCTTCGGCAGCAATGCATAAGGACGCAATAAAACCACACACATAATGTGTATTCTACCTCGATAATTACTACAAAAGTGATTATATATGAGGAAAACGCTCGCAAGATCGCCCTCTTTAGATGGGATTAATACTTCATGAACGTAATGCACCTTAATGCGACCTGTACCGCGAAATGTAAATTCGAGCGTTAACTTTTCGAGCGCTTCATTCAAGTTTCACCTGCGATTAACCCCGAGCTTTTACGCTAAGAGCACTGCGAGAGATATTTTTTTTTTAACTAACATTTTTTCAATTTTAAATGATTATATATTTTATTAATATATAAATGCGTGCATATCTTAAAACATTATTCATTGCAAATTAGTACAATTACGCCGTAATCTATAGGGCATTATTATTAAAGTCTCTCTCATAGTTATCAAGAAAACATACTTCGCAGACTTCTATGCCAATTGAAGATGAAAGCTTTATATTTATACTTTATTTGATATATAAGCGGCATTTTAATAATTTCACAATATTTGAAAGACTTTCTTTGTGAACCGCGGTGGAGCGGTTATAATGCTTCATAGTTCAATACACAGAAAGGGGCATCCTTTCGCATTTTTTAACGATACAAACTCCGTGTTTCCGTGCATTATTATGCCGCTCACGAGACGAGATATATCTCCCGAAATAATCTTATTTAATCTAATGTATGCATTAATTATTATTTAGTATTTTTCATCTTTTTTTACACGATGGCGGAAATTAACTATGATGACGATAAAACTTAACTTGCAATTTTATTCAACTCGGTACGAAAAATTATTTATTCAGTGTTCTTTTTTCAAATTTCATTGGCATTTTAACGATATAAAAAATATTCTGCATGATTATTATCTTTGTACATATTTCAAACAATGAAAAATATTAAATGTCTTAAATTGCATAAATGGCAATGACTTTTGTTTTTTTTTTGCAAACAATATAAATATATAATATATAAATATATAAATAAAGGTCACAAAATTGGTATTTATGTGATAATCTAGTTATTCTTATTTGCATAAATTTGACATAAAAAAAACATGCTACAAAATAGCGAATATATTCTTATTCCAACAAGAAAAAATAGGTTGTTATTCTTTACTCACCCTTATCGAGCGACCTGGCCAAAAGGATTGTCGGCAGGATCAGGAAGACCATGTACCACGAGAGCCGGTCCCGCATCTTCGCGAGGTTCCAAGTCCTCCTGGAAAAGAAACATTCGGTTTATGTCACAGCATCCGACTTACGACGCACTATACACTATACATGCTTGCTTTTACTATGTCAATGCGTTTACGATGTATCCAGTAGTAGAACTTCATTCGCGCGTAGAAAACTTCGTTTATCATATACCGAAAACTCGGCCGGCAAATGTGAGCATCGCGAGAGGAACAGGGTGGAGAAAACAAGATTTTCGTTCTTCTCTATGTGCATATAAAAACGTACGCGCAATCTAATCTGCAGTTAAATTTTGCCTGGTGAGCTTGCGAGACATTCGCATGTTCGTTGAATTTGACAAATTTTTATCATGACATTTATATTTTATATGTATTTTATGACGCGAACAGTTCTTTGATCATATTATTTTTCCAATTTTAATCGCAGAGATGTGATAAAATATCAATATCAAGCTTATTGATATTGATCTTTTTACTTATTGTATTTAAATATGTAAAGTGTTAATTTTTGAGTGTACTATTGTTAAATAGAGTATTTATCGAGAAAACCTAAAATGTATAATATAAAAAAAAAACTGAATATAATTATTTTTTATAAGCATCAATCTAACTAAAGTGTCTACCAATTAATACTAAATAATTGCTGCATAAAATATTAAATTTTGAAGAGAACAATATCAATAGATATCGAATAATAAATCATATTGAGATTTATTATAAATAAAAAAATTTAATCAAATAATATAAGAGATGTAAATTAAAGATTAAACTAAAGTTATAATGGTAATCCGAGATACACAAACAAATTTCGACATTCGCGCGTACGCAGGATATATGTATATTTTATTTAATTCATTGAAATCGTGTTGTGAACGAAATGCATACGTGCATCACGTGGTATTTGTTCCAGCACAAACGATGCAGCAGCGTTGTTTGGTGCGATGCATCAGATGAGCGCGATACCGCACGTTTTTCGAAGCGCAAAACAATTTTGGTGCGACGTAGGGTGCCGTCCGGACCAGCGAAAAGCTCAACGTTACACGAGCGATAAATTCACGTCATGGAAGGTGGTGAAAATGAGAGACGTATCACCGTTGGAAAACTATGAAACGGAGAATCGCTGACGCGCCGCCGCTAATTTCGCGTTGTTCGTAACGTCAAAGTATGTCGTCAGCACTTCGATTCTCGCGATGGAACTTTCGACAACGACATTACGCAATGATTTAAAATTATTCAGGATCGATAAATTTCACACGTCTTACTGCCCACGATTTACAATGTAATGTAAACATTGGAAAGATTCACAAATAAGACTGTTCGTTTCAACGTTGAAACTTTCAAACATGATCGATGCTTTTCAGTTGTGACTGAAAATTAAAGACTTGTGATGTGAGAGAATTAATGTTCAGAGACATAAGATAACAAAATCTTCTTTTTTCTATAATTTCACAATATTCGATTTTTTAACAATATTTCAAAAAGATTTTATATAATGACATTTTACACACAAGTTACTATTAACAATACCGAAGCAACGAAACGCAATGTTACCTACACCGTTGTAAAATTCTTTTTCAAACTCGTATAATATGGATATGTGTGTGATTAAATATCTTATAAAATTATACACTTTTTCACAAAACTTTCCACTCTCAAATGATTCTTTATCAAAGTTCAAAAATGGGGAAGGTGAGATTAATGGATGGCAGCGTATTTGGACGACATTAGCGAGTCGAGATTGCGTAAGTCACCGTTTCTTCAAGAATTAACGCCTTACATTTCGTGATAAACGAGGAGAGAAATTTGTATCAATTTAACACTCTTGTCTGTCCGAGAATTGCGTAACGCACAATTATACAGTCTGCTCGTGCTGATTAAACGGTACGCGAAATCTGTGAAAACGCGTTCGTATCTTCCAACTGTTATTCTGCTTGATTCTAGTCGTGTTAATTGGAGCATTAAAGTTTCGTTCGCAGTGTCATGTGGAAACGCGAAATAGAAGATAACCCCAATAAGATTATCGCGATAAATTGTATCAGAGAATTGTTGTGCAAGAATTATTTGCATTATGTCAGTTGCTCATATGTTTTTCTCTGCTTGCACATGTTATCTAAACGAGATATAATTAACGCAAAATCAACGTATAAGTTGTTTGTAATATTTGCTATTAATGCGATCAGTGATAGTAAGAAATAAATAGAAAATATTTACATCTTTCATAATGTAAATATATTTTTTATATAATGCAATATATCAAATTTCACATAGACATGTAGATAATATTATAGAATCCTTAAAAATGATATTATTCTTTTTTTTCACATACTATTTTCAATTTGATTGTGAAATAATCAGAGTTTATCTAATATTTCCTCGCATACAATTTTGCCATGTTATTTTTAAAAATATCGAACTGTTTACGCCAGTTTTATGAACAACTTAAAATACATAAATTCTCCCAGATTTTGATTTGAGAACAATCAGCATTGCATGTTGCTTCGATAGCAATTATTATTTATATTAAATCCTTCAGATTAAATAAACAAATATTACTGATAACGTTAATTGAAAATCTTTTTTATTTGCCTCGTAGATCCATAACAGAAAAAAAAACCGTATATAATGATAGAACTGCTGACTGAATCATTGCAGCTACAGATATTTATTTGATACTATATTTTACTTGATTATGTTATTTATATGACTTACAATGTATGTGTGTGATATTCCATTGTAATACTTTTTAATTTTTAAAATATTTACACATTTTAGAGCTATTCGTTTATATAATAGGCATGTAAATTATTTTAGCATATATTTCAGAGAGCAAAAATATGTAAAATTGGTAAACATATTATTGAGTATTTAGATAATAATTGCAACAATAATTGCATATATAAATTAATTTTTACAAACTTATATATTATCACTAACATAAATATTAATAAACTTGGAAACTACAATCATTAAAAATTCATTAATTATGTAAAAATGTATATTTACTCATTGTGAGATATTTAAATAAATGTGTGTCACATATACACATTGTACATTTCATACTAAAGATTTAATTTGAATATTAATCACTATAATGTTACTATAATATTTTTAATTGAGTCAAATGTGACAAAATGTTTTATATCATAATGATATAACGTTAATTTAACGAAATCATTAAATAAGAGGATAACAATTGATTTTATTATATCTACTATTCGACCTTCGTGACTCTCTTCTAGCTTTTTAGATTTTGCAATTTTCTCTTGCTGAAAGAACTTGACACATATTGGAATGTTGTTTTATTTGATACGCGTTCTCATTTAAAGCTGTAATTGTAATGAATAAGCTATTTATCCGAGTAATCGTATTGCATGCAATGCAAATGCCGGACAAGTTTCATTTGGTGCGCGGAAATTTGCTTTACGCTCTCCGCGAATAAAAGTTTAAAATATCCTGCTATCCAATTTACTGATCGACTTCGCTCGACACGATAAACGAATAAATTTTTATTCTAAGCGATTAAATTTCCCAACGAACACGAAGGTTGAATCGTGCTAACGTTGCTATTCCTGTACTGTAAGCGATGCGCGCCGAAACTTTCGACGCTTCCAATCTGGGCTGGTTAATCAGTCCATCTGCTGACATTCTCGTCACCGAGATCGCTCGGATCCGAATCATTAATATGCTTACTTCCAGAATTGTCTTGGCGTCCGCGCGCTCGGAAAATTCTTGTCGCGCGACAAATAATTTTATTCGTGCTAGAGCTCGCTTTCAATTTAAACTCGGACTTCGGAAAAAGTTTCCCGAGAGTCAATCAGTAGCGCCGATACGTATTCACAGGACGTAGAGCACGGAGAAGTTCGTGAGGCTTTTGCACGGCAACAATGCCTCGTGATCGAATAAGCCAGAAATTATTGTGCTCGTTCCTAAACGTTCCCTCGAGTAAAATCTTGTTTAATGGAATAATAGATCACGGTTTGCAGTATTAATGCTACGTCAATATTAGCGAACGGATGTAACTAACGCCCGTTTGTTGACGCGTGGATACGAGCTTCAACGATAATTCGCGATTTGCGTCTGATTCTTGTTGCGAACGGACACGACCATTGCTTCGTCGCATTTAATCTTGCTGGCGCTTGTTGAATTGTCGTGATCCGATTGACGGTCGTGTACCGCCAAGAGATATTCTTGACGTTCTATCTTAATCCAAGAACAACATACGAGATATCGCTGTAAACTTGAGTAATTTTATTTATACACCAAGCTGAAATTTACAGATATAGATTTAGATTATGCGTGCAACGCATATATATCATTATTAAAACGAACATACTACGCTAGAATAAAATTGAAATCTTTAAACCGTATAATTTTCAATACGATGTGCAATTATTTCAGAATATGTCAACAAGTGTTGAAATATTTCTAATAATCGTTGTAGGAGAGGCGCTCTGGTATGAATTGTGAATAGTCCTAAAATGTATAATATAAAAAAAAAAACTGAATATAATTATTTTTTATAAGCATCAATCTAACTAAAGTGTCTACCAATTAATACTAAATAATTGCTGCATAAAATATTAAATTTTGAAGAGAACAATATCAATAGATATCGAATAATAAATCATATTGAGATTTATTATAAATAAAAAAATTTAATCAAATAATATAAGAGATGTAAATTAAAGATTAAACTAAAGTTATAATGGTAATCCGAGATACACAAACAAATTTCGACATTCGCGCGTACGCAGGATATATGTATATTTTATTTAATTCATTGAAATCGTGTTGTGAACGAAATGCATACGTGCATCACGTGGTATTTGTTCCAGCACAAACGATGCAGCAGCGTTGTTTGGTGCGATGCATCAGATGAGCGCGATACCGCACGTTTTTCGAAGCGCAAAACAATTTTGGTGCGACGTAGGGTGCCGTCCGGACCAGCGAAAAGCTCAACGTTACACGAGCGATAAATTCACGTCATGGAAGGTGGTGAAAATGAGAGACGTATCACCGTTGGAAAACTATGAAACGGAGAATCGCTGACGCGCCGCCGCTAATTTCGCGTTGTTCGTAACGTCAAAGTATGTCGTCAGCACTTCGATTCTCGCGATGGAACTTTCGACAACGACATTACGCAATGATTTAAAATTATTCAGGATCGATAAATTTCACACGTCTTACTGCCCACGATTTACAATGTAATGTAAACATTGGAAAGATTCACAAATAAGACTGTTCGTTTCAACGTTGAAACTTTCAAACATGATCGATGCTTTTCAGTTGTGACTGAAAATTAAAGACTTGTGATGTGAGAGAATTAATGTTCAGAGACATAAGATAACAAAATCTTCTTTTTTCTATAATTTCACAATATTCGATTTTTTAACAATATTTCAAAAAGATTTTATATAATGACATTTTACACACAAGTTACTATTAACAATACCGAAGCAACGAAACGCAATGTTACCTACACCGTTGTAAAATTCTTTTTCAAACTCGTATAATATGGATATGTGTGTGATTAAATATCTTATAAAATTATACACTTTTTCACAAAACTTTCCACTCTCAAATGATTCTTTATCAAAGTTCAAAAATGGGGAAGGTGAGATTAATGGATGGCAGCGTATTTGGACGACATTAGCGAGTCGAGATTGCGTAAGTCACCGTTTCTTCAAGAATTAACGCCTTACATTTCGTGATAAACGAGGAGAGAAATTTGTATCAATTTAACACTCTTGTCTGTCCGAGAATTGCGTAACGCACAATTATACAGTCTGCTCGTGCTGATTAAACGGTACGCGAAATCTGTGAAAACGCGTTCGTATCTTCCAACTGTTATTCTGCTTGATTCTAGTCGTGTTAATTGGAGCATTAAAGTTTCGTTCGCAGTGTCATGTGGAAACGCGAAATAGAAGATAACCCCAATAAGATTATCGCGATAAATTGTATCAGAGAATTGTTGTGCAAGAATTATTTGCATTATGTCAGTTGCTCATATGTTTTTCTCTGCTTGCACATGTTATCTAAACGAGATATAATTAACGCAAAATCAACGTATAAGTTGTTTGTAATATTTGCTATTAATGCGATCAGTGATAGTAAGAAATAAATAGAAAATATTTACATCTTTCATAATGTAAATATATTTTTTATATAATGCAATATATCAAATTTCACATAGACATGTAGATAATATTATAGAATCCTTAAAAATGATATTATTCTTTTTTTTCACATACTATTTTCAATTTGATTGTGAAATAATCAGAGTTTATCTAATATTTCCTCGCATACAATTTTGCCATGTTATTTTTAAAAATATCGAACTGTTTACGCCAGTTTTATGAACAACTTAAAATACATAAATTCTCCCAGATTTTGATTTGAGAACAATCAGCATTGCATGTTGCTTCGATAGCAATTATTATTTATATTAAATCCTTCAGATTAAATAAACAAATATTACTGATAACGTTAATTGAAAATCTTTTTTATTTGCCTCGTAGATCCATAACAGAAAAAAAAACGGTATATAATGATAGAACTGCTGACTGAATCATTGCAGCTACAGATATTTATTTGATACTATATTTTACTTGATTATGTTATTTATATGACTTACAATGTATGTGTGTGATATTCCATTGTAATACTTTTTAATTTTTAAAATATTTACACATTTTAGAGCTATTCGTTTATATAATAGGCATGTAAATTATTTTAGCATATATTTCAGAGAGCAAAAATATGTAAAATTGGTAAACATATTATTGAGTATTTAGATAATAATTGCAACAATAATTGCATATATAAATTAATTTTTACAAACTTATATATTATCACTAACATAAATATTAATAAACTTGGAAACTACAATCATTAAAAATTCATTAATTATGTAAAAATGTATATTTACTCATTGTGAGATATTTAAATAAATGTGTGTCACATATACACATTGTACATTTCATACTAAAGATTTAATTTGAATATTAATCACTATAATGTTACTATAATATTTTTAATTGAGTCAAATGTGACAAAATGTTTTATATCATAATGATATAACGTTAATTTAACGAAATCATTAAATAAGAGGATAACAATTGATTTTATTATATCTACTATTCGACCTTCGTGACTCTCTTCTAGCTTTTTAGATTTTGCAATTTTCTCTTGCTGAAAGAACTTGACACATATTGGAATGTTGTTTTATTTGATACGCGTTCTCATTTAAAGCTGTAATTGTAATGAATAAGCTATTTATCCGAGTAATCGTATTGCATGCAATGCAAATGCCGGACAAGTTTCATTTGGTGCGCGGAAATTTGCTTTACGCTCTCCGCGAATAAAAGTTTAAAATATCCTGCTATCCAATTTACTGATCGACTTCGCTCGACACGATAAACGAATAAATTTTTATTCTAAGCGATTAAATTTCCCAACGAACACGAAGGTTGAATCGTGCTAACGTTGCTATTCCTGTACTGTAAGCGATGCGCGCCGAAACTTTCGACGCTTCCAATCTGGGCTGGTTAATCAGTCCATCTGCTGACATTCTCGTCACCGAGATCGCTCGGATCCGAATCATTAATATGCTTACTTTTAGAATTTGATTTACGTCAGATCCGAATCATTAATATGCTTACTTCCAGAATTGTCTTGGCGTCCGCGCGCTCGGAAAATTCTTGTCGCGCGACAAATAATTTTATTCGTGCTAGAGCTCGCTTTCAATTTAAACTCGGACTTCGGAAAAAGTTTCCCGAGAGTCAATCAGTAGCGCCGATACGTATTCACAGGACGTAGAGCACGGAGAAGTTCGTGAGGCTTTTGCACGGCAACAATGCCTCGTGATCGAATAAGCCAGAAATTATTGTGCTCGTTCCTAAACGTTCCCTCGAGTAAAATCTTGTTTAATGGAATAATAGATCACGGTTTGCAGTATTAATGCTACGTCAATATTAGCGAACGGATGTAACTAACGCCCGTTTGTTGACGCGTGGATACGAGCTTCAACGATAATTCGCGATTTGCGTCTGATTCTTGTTGCGAACGGACACGACCATTGCTTCGTCGCATTTAATCTTGCTGGCGCTTGTTGAATTGTCGTGATCCGATTGACGGTCGTGTACCGCCAAGAGATATTCTTGACGTTCTATCTTAATCCAAGAACAACATACGAGATATCGCTGTAAACTTGAGTAATTTTATTTATACACCAAGCTGAAATTTACAGATATAGATTTAGATTATGCGTGCAACGCATATATATCATTATTAAAACGAACATACTACGCTAGAATAAAATTGAAATCTTTAAACCGTATAATTTTCAATACGATGTGCAATTATTTCAGAATATGTCAACAAGTGTTGAAATATTTCTAATAATCGTTGTAGGAGAGGCGCTCTGGTATGAATTGTGAATAGTCGCGAAATACCTACTGTAACTTTTAATTAATTAAGAGACAAGTCGAAAGTGAACTCCGAGCAAGCGTGAAGCGCGAGAGAGGTATTTGTAACAGTGCGGAATTTATTGTCCGAGTTAGAGAATTCTGGCCGTGCTACTTATTTATCGAGCTCGTGCTTTATGTACTTAGTTTGAACCTCGTTCCGTTTCGAAAGTTCTCGGGGATCGAAACTTCTTCTCCCAGGATGCGACCGGAGTCACTGGTGGTATTTTCGTTTGTAAAGGTAAATTTTTTTGAATTATTGTGTCCAATTAAATATTCAAAGATGGCGACGATGTTATAAATCGCAAAGTGTTTTCGAATCGCTGCGCACTGTAAAGCACTCGACACACTAATGGTATTCCGTTTTTATCCGGCAAATGTTTACTCCCAAGCCTCTCTTGATTGGCTGTTGCGCTAATGGAAGCAGCAAATTCTCGTTAGGAGAGATCTCTTTGATCCTTTCCTCTCTTAAACCGAGAGTCAGACAAGCGACGCAGGGTCGGTTTCTGCTGACGCGTTTCACCGTTGCCTAGGCAGATTTCCTAAAATCACGCCCAAAGATTAAGTCACTAGACCGTATACTCGCGTCAATGGTTGACTTAATGTTGTTTCGAGAATCACGAGAATCACGGACGAGATTGCTCTTTAATTTTATTTCGACGTATAAAAGGAAACTTGGCACACGCACCGTTTGTTCCATTTTCAACAGTTCTGTAGATCAGACAGATTCGGCCATCCGCTTTTACCCTTGCAACAAACTTCTCCGCCTGGGAGAGTTTGCATCAATTATACGCTTTTGTTCCACCAAAGTAGTTTAAAACCTTTCACTTGCTACAGTTTCAGAATTTGAATAGTTATTCTCGTTTTCTTTATTTCTTTCTATCTCTTTCTCTCTCTCTTTCTTCTCAAAACTATATTTAAGCAATATTTATACGTTGTAAAACAAAACAGAGCTTATTTAAGTTCCAGAAAACTAGCTTTAATAATTTTCGGATTAACAAATGTTTTACTTATAATTTTTAAAAAGCAAAATAATATTTAATAAATTTTTTATTTTGAACAGAATCCAATAAATGCAAATCAAATTTGTGCATTTAATATAAGTAAAGATAAATAGCTATAAGCAAAAATTGTATTATGCCGAAGCGATAAAAAATATTTTATGATTATTAGAAAGTAATGAATTAATAGAAAAAGTCAAAATTAAAAAAAAATGCACTCTGAATAATAAATCATTTAAATGTTTATGGTAGACATCAAAATACGAATCTAAATCTCAAGAAACTAAAAATTATTCATTTTTGCATAGAAACTTTCGTGTTCAATAACTCGTGTCCCGTATTTGAGGACTTTTTAATCAAGAAACTTTTCAAAGGGCTTTTAATCAGTTTCCGAGAGCTGCTTTGGCAAGTAAACTCTTCCGGCAAAAACAAGAGAACGAGCCACAACTGCCTTGCTTTTCTACTTCTAACCCAACGAATACTAATCGTTATTGTTAATTGTTATGCCTCTATTTACGATTCTACTCGATTTGATATTCTTAAGTTTTTTTTTTTTCATATTACTTTAAATGTTCGGGTATTTACTATAAAACTAGAACGATACATTTTAAGAACTTTATGTATTATTATATATATGCACAAAAACGGTAGCAACTGTATATATATAATTTTTTTTCTGTTATCTATTTTTTCGTAACATGATAAGTATTTATAAAGTAAGCAAGTACATTTTTTAAAAGTTTTTATATGTTTTTAATTCCATGAAAATGACGATATGGCATGGCTCTCGGGGATCAGACATACAATTTTACGAAGAAATTTTAAAGAATTATGGCTTTGTGTGAATAAGAGATCACCGTTTGAGCAGTCGCATCAAATTACAAAGAATACTCGGACGATAAAGATTCTCTTTGCGAAAGAACTAAAAGATTACCGAAATGGAAAGCAAGATCCGTTTGTTGGCGTTTCATCCCAAGCGGGTAACGAAGGCGCGTTTCTCGTTAAGAGAAAAACGAGCTCCGAGGCTGTGTCGAGGAACGGCGTCATTATTTCGTTGCTACCTTCTCTCGACCCGGTGGTGGAAATGAAAAGAGCTCCGAGATAACCTCGCGCAGCACCAGCAAGTCCCGCGGCAGACATTTACTTGTCGTATGTTAGAGACAAATGTCTAGCGATAATAACGCGCATTAATCCATCGCGGATGCAGGATCTTTCGATAGAGCACGAGCCACTCGGCGTAATTGGAGATTCTCGTACGTTGTGGAAGACGGCGAATCTATCGCAATTCGTGTTGGCTTCAGACAAAGTTCAAAGGCAACAGAGAAGCTGAACAAGTAGTTTGTTACTTGATTCGTCTTTCTACTGGCTTCGTGTATTCGCGGCGAAACGACGAGTTTACGCGAAGCCAATATGGAAGCAAGTCAAATAGCAAGTTATATGTTTTCAACAAAACGTAACGAGAAAAGTATGCAAATAACTTACGACTTGACTTATTTCTACTACCTTCGCGTATTTGTGCTGTAACGATAATGACACAATGAAATATCGGAATAAAATAAATTAGAAGCAAGAAAATGAGATGCAGGCAAAATTATCAATGCACAAAAAGATATAATGATGATGTTATCAATGCATAAAAACGATTAAAACAGAAATTGTTAACTTTATTCTATAAGAAATACGTGTAAATATGTATCTGCAGTAAAACTTGAAAGTCTCCAAGTCTCTTATATCTTATACAAGATTTCTCTTTTTTACTTTTATTCTCATCAGAAAAAAGAATTGTGTTAAATTTTATATGCCGTCTACTTGTCATATCGCTAAATTAAAATAGAAAAACTAAAAATTTAACAGAGTTTATTGATACACTTTTCTAATCATCGATCCTAATTAAATTTTGTAAAATAAAATCACGAGAAACAAATGATATTTATGATATTTATGACATTATGACATTTAGATTGTATATTGATATATTACTTTTTGAAAATTGGAGTTGAAAAAAAATATTTTTCCTTCATTATTGTACCTGACTTTACATTTTATTACATCTCAGCTTTAAGAGAGAAAAGACGAAGCGTTGCGCGACGCCCGAGGGATGAGATAGGGAGAACAGAAATAATCTTATCCCTAACTTTAATTCCAGTTAGAATTGTAGCAAATTATACTAATTTTATAAAGGGCATGTTGCATAGAAACAGATAGGATTTCAATGTGAAAGCGAGAAAGTCGTCAGAGTGGTAAAATGGGAAGAAAAAGAGAGAGAAAACGAGAAAAAAAGAGAGAAAGGAGACAAAGCTTGTTGTAGGCAGATCGGAACGCCTCTTTGACTACCTTGCGGTTCAAAGTTAAGCTTGGAAAAGTCTCTTAATCGTGCTCATCAAGGGATTCAATAACGCGGTGCGGAAAGTTTCCCGAACGTGCGCGAGCCAGAGGATGTTTCTTCGGCTATGGTGACGGTACGTACAACTAATTATTCTCGGCAAATAGCTATGATTCGTTGGTAAATTATTTCAAAAAGAGAAAAAATATTTATCATGAAAGATATATCGTGAAATATTTATCAAATTATTTTACTAAATAATCCTTGCAAAGTATTAAGATCGTAATGAATAAAGTAATAAAATGAATATGATTTCAGTTTTGTTTTATATTAATCTTAAAAGTAAACAAAAATCGTAATTTGTGTAAAAGATCTTTTTTGCAAAAAAATTTATTGACATCTACATGCAATATGAGAAGTAAATTTCCTCGATATTTTTCATAAATTGATTTTAATTTTAACTAGACAAATAACATTTAATGACATCATCGAGTTATATATCTTTGTTTGTCTTTTTTTTTTTCTCGTTCTCATAGTTCATTATAATCGGAAGAACAGTATCCATAATGTACAAGGCACACAAGACAATTGATTAAAATTGTATTATTGACGTGCGAACGAACAAAAGGAGTTTTTACATCAGCAGAATGCGACTAATAGATGTCGATCTAAAAATACGAAGAAATTGTGAGAAACCCGAGAAGGTAACGAAATACTTTTCCCGTCCCTTATATCCCAGGGGATCGTTATTCCTCAATTTCCGCGGAATACCCTCTCCCTTTGCTACCACTCTCTGTTCTTTCTCTATCTTTTGTATTCGATTCGAGACGACCTCAATCTCGCGGACGAATCGGTCTTGTAAGCCGTCACAACCGAGCTCTAAGAAATTATTCTCTATTACGATAATGAGCGGCACGAAGAAGAAATACAGAAAAGGGAACAGGCGAAGGACGCAGATAGGGGAAACTGAAGGAAAGTTGGAAACTAAAGAGAATATCTCTGATTCAGATCGCAGCGGAATGAATAATCGCAAAATTAAAGACCAATAGCGCGTAGCGCTTTAACGTCTTGTTCGTCGAGGCGATTGTAAATAATCGATGATTCCTTCAAGAACGTCGATTATACCGCGACGTTAAATTTTAGTGTTAGAATCCAAAATCAAGGCAATCTCAAACCAAAGTTAAGTAAAGAAGTATTTTAGGAAAAAAATTAATATTATCGTCAGACAATCTACAATTAAAACAAAACGCGCGGATACATACTATAATATATTTAACGTATTACTGTCCCTGTGCCAACTATCTGAAAATTCAGTACTTTTAAATTTATGCCACAGAATTTAATTTTTGTCCGAGAAATATGGACGGTATGTCGACATGAAGCACATTAAAAGTTAGGTAAAACCCTTCGTATTCATTTCCATGAATTTTTTAGTTCTTGTTCATCCTTGCCATAACTCCTAATTATTGCGGTAAAGAAGTTTCGAACACGCTAAAGCCAGAGAAATATTTTCTTCCAGCACTGAATAAGAAATCGGAAATTTATCGAGATTTATCTGAAAATTATTATATATAGTTCCTTAAATTAATATGATTATCAAAATGAAATGATCAATATAGTCGAATTATATCTGGAATTTAATTCAACATTTCAATACGCTGTAATATTTATAATACCGCCGGCTAATAATATTATTAGAAGCTAATGAACTCGGTGAACTACAAACGGGAGATCGGAGTGAGACAAGATGGCAGTGTAAGAACAAGGGAAAGTTGAAAAGGTCTCCCACGCTTCTCTATATCTTCCTTCCTGGCGTCGATTGCGCACTTCCGCCGTTCCAATGAACGCCGACGCCTACCATTTATTTAATTAATTCCATGCAATGGAATTCTCGTCCCCTTTGGACTTCGATGAGACTAAAAAAACGACGCTTACGTCGTTGCGGATGCGAGGGCGGAATTCGTGAGCGAGGAAACCTCTCTGAGCATCCTGAATATCCTTACTCGTTAACCCTCGAACGGGAAAGTACGACTCATCGAGAATGCATGGTTTGGCGAACAAAGTATCGCCTAAACAACATTCTCTACCATGCCTGTGGAGGAGGCGCTTTACTTCTAATTAAACTCATTATTTAATCGAAACATTTCGTTAATCGATCAGGTTTAATTACAAATTTGAATAAATACATTTACAATAATAAAATTTTTGTTTCTATCATGTAAAATTTGTTAGACGATGTTTTTAATTAATATGTTATTATATATTATTTTAAAGTATGCTCTTATTAGTTGCACAAACGAATAAAATAAAAAGATTCGTATAAATAGATGACGTTCTTAAAATTGACTTTTGAAGGCAATTATTAAATAACTATTATATGAGTATATTAGCTGTGTGTGTGTGTAGTTTATACAATTTTATATAAATAATATTTCTCTAATTTTGCGGCAATTTCCAAGGATAAAGATAATAAACTGAGTGTTTAGGGATGCACAGCTGTGTCTATATTTACGCGATAGAGGCGCAATGTTATGCCGATCAAATTAACATGATGATCAAAGGATTAAACTAATCTTGAAACTGTGTTGACGTTATCACGTTTCGACGCCGGTTCGATAGTTTGATCTGACAATCAGCGGTAAATGTTACGCGTTTTTGCCAGGATCTCGGTAATCTCTCTCCCAATGGAGGAATGGTTTTTCATCGAAACGCTCGTTACATATTCAGTATAATCCGTATCCGAAAACGCAATGCACATTGATTATGGCCATGCGGGAGAGTATGACGTTTTAACCGAACCTAACCGAACGCTGTATTCGATAACGCGCGTGCTTTAGCATTTGTGTAACCGACTTGCAGATAAATACGTGTACGGCCGATCAAATTTGGTAATTTCATTAAAATAGCGTCGTTATGCGCGTGCGCTTAGTGCGCACTATTACGCTCATGATATAATATAATGAAACCCAGGACACATGCGAGACCGGAAGGATAATCGGTACAACCAATTATCGTGAGAATTCACGAATTTTGCGACGCGTAAGTTTCGGCTTCAACGCTCGTTTGTATGAAAATGTGGTTATTATACACGACAAATTAATCATTGTAAACCAAAATTTCGAGCAAAATTTACTAACCAATCGAGCTGTAATTCCTCCTTCACGATATGTGTGTTCTATGTATATTAAACTATTAAACTCTACCACAAAACAATATTTTTTCAACTTGCCGTAAACACAAATATGAATTTTTTATTTCTTTATATCAGTTGACATAAAAAAATAAAAAAGTCAGTATTTGAATATATATTGTATATTATATATATGGTTCATGAATTCTCTTAAAATAATTAATTTCCACCTTTTTTCTATTGCATATTTTGAAAATTAATTATTATCATCAATGAGGGCGTTTTATTAAAAGCTGTTTAAATATTGACCTTGATATACAACGCTTTTTTATCTTAGAAAATCGAGGTCAATAGTTTGGAATTTCTTGCGACACGAGCTCTACATAATTTCGCAACACGAAAGTAATATGAATAGCTGATAAGATACTTGCACTTATTTTCTATCAAATTTCCATAAATGACCCGAATACCATACCTTTTGGTATGTTACACGTATATGCATGAGCATAATCGCCATACCAGCGCTCCAAAGAGACGAGAGCCATGCCACTACATACGGTATGCCTGCTATGTAATAATCCAGTCGATAACGCGCATAAAAACGTAATTTCCGGCTCGAGTGCTTTGATAATTCGTTGCAGTTTCAATGGAAACTTTTGACGAAATTTCCTTAATATCTGTGAATTTATTTTAATACACCGTAATAAAAGGAAATTTTTTTCTTTTAATCTCACATGCTTGTATTTGCTCATTTTTTTAATAAAAAGTTTTTAAATATAAATATGATTATGTTATTTATGATATAATTATGATATAATTTGTATGTTATATGAAAAGTTTTATCTGTAGTAATATCATCAAACACATCCGTTAAAAACATAGTCATAACGATAGATTTTAAGTTTAATTTATTTTTAATTTACATTGTACAGTATATAACAATTCCTGCAAAATGCAAATGCCCTTTATAAAATTACCAATAGCGTATAACGTTGGGAATGTGTTAATATTGCCTCTTTGCAAGCCTTGGGTATAAAGCTCTCTGTTACATCAAAGAAAAATAGAGCAAGTAGATATGCCGTTTCATTTACTTTATTTACATGCCCATTTGCTTTACGTTTGTATTATCGCATTTTTATATAAAAGAATATTTCCGCGCATATATCGATACTGTACTGGCGACAACAAGTACAAGTCATATATGCCACCCTTAACTAACTTTACTAAAGCGCATTCTCTGCTTCCACGTACGAATTCCAGACGTAACTTCCGCAAGTCGAACACCGATGAATGGAATGATGATTCGTGGAATGAGTACTCCGCGTGATACGCACTGTTGCATTCCACTTACATCAAGTGCATCTGATGCTTCAAGGCATTACGTTGCGAATTATAATGCGGGGGGTTTATAAAGGTGCCTGACTTCTCGACATGCAAATTGTACGCGTTCTATATTATAGGGCAAGATCTTATCTATTGCAATTATTTAAATGATAGGCCAGATTGCATAATAGAGGAATTAAGCGCATGAAATTGGTAATAAATTGGTAATAAAAGATTTATGAAGTATATAAAGATACAAGGCTCTCTAAAGAATTAAAGTTTACATAAATAAAAGACTGCATTATATCTTAAAAAGATATTGCGGTTTATATCATAATCAATACAACGGATATGTTATAAACAGATATGTCAATAAATCAAGATAAAATTACGCAAAAATAGTGTAAATCATAAAGAGTAAAATTTAAATAAGTACAAAAGTAAGATTTTTAATTTCTATATTTAAGAAAATAACTCAAGAAAATAACTCGAGAAAATAATTCATGAAAATAACTTTCTATTCGATTTATATCGCTATATTATTAGCAAAAGTAAAAAAACATTTGGTAATAGATTCATTCTATTAAAGCCAGTTATATGGATCTATATGTCACCTAAGTGCTTTGCATATCCGTAAGTGTTTTATTTATCAGATCATTCATATACACTGAAAATACGCGCGATGGACGCTGATAAGCGGAACAATCGGCTTGATGGATATGGAAGGTATTTATCAAAGCAATCCTGCAAATCCTTGCAGCAACGAAGCGCAGCAGGTGTCGCAGTCGGAAAAATCTGTGCTTTTACTACTGCTGCTTGCCATCCGGACGCGGAGCAGATTTCAAAAGATTGAATTACAAGTATTCTTTCACGTGTATCGACAACTGGTGAAGCTTTAAAAACCGATCGCTATCGAGAGCAACTTCAAAAGCAGCGCGTTTCTCTTTCCGAGAACAACCGTCAGGGAAGTCCCCGTTAATTGTACGCCACGAAGCGTTCACGCGCGGCTTCCTGGCTTTCGAGTGAAAATCGCGGTTCTGGAGTGCTAATTAATAGAACGAAATTAGGTTGAACATATAGCATCATAATGTAAAGGAGAATTTCATGCGATATTATATCGAATAGTCTTTAATGCGGCAACATTCCAAAATGGGCGCTAATATAATATGAGTACGCTGAACTGTAAATTGCATATTTCAGCAAGATGATATACTAATAAAAAATTAAAACAAAAAATAATTGTTTTGTGAAGTCCGCCTTATATATATATTTTGCTATATCAGTAAAGTTTCCTTGTGTATATATAGAAAAATTACATTTAATTTATATAAAATTTATTTAAATTTATTGATTTTTTATTTAAAAATGTATTAAAGATAATATCAATATATAATCAATATTTTATATATATATATAAATTCCAAGTAAATATTTTATATCTCTATGTCTTTCATTGTGATTTTCTTAACATTATATATTGCAACATATTAATAGTTCGAGACATCTCGGAATATGCGCCAATTTATGCGGAAACTTGATTAGGAAATTCTCGTGATAATAATTTTGAATGTCATGTTTAATTTGCTTCGTTAATAGCATGTTATCTCATTAAGATGTCGATGAATACAGTCAAATACAATTCACGAAGTATCCTTCAGCCGGAATAATCGAGAAACGGATATCCAGTTATAAGGCTGAAATTGTATACCATAGATGCGTCATGGAAATGGATCAATGTCCGTGCGGGTGGGTAGTAGAATCTCTTGTATGCAGCCTCCTCTTATTGGACGAGATATCTATGTCATCGCGATATCGACCGTTGACGCGTGAATTTTAAAGCGCAATGTGCGACTGCATCGGATAGGATCGACTATTCGCTACTGAAAAGATCGCAAAAATCGCACGATGTTTTTGCACATATGTAACATGTGAAAGAAAAGGAGATGCGTTTTATGTTTGAAGAACGTATCGTTTTTCTTGAAAGGATTCAAACAATCCATAAAAATTGAGAAATTAATTATTTTTTGCTACGATATTATATTTAATGCTATTCAAAAATAAATTTTTACCATAATTTATATATATTAATGCACACTCAACTATCATTCAACTACAAACATACATTTGTTATTTATTATCTAAAATATCGCTTCTTCGTCTGTTTTTCCTTCTAAAAAAAATTAATTATAAAAATATATTTTTTTATCAACCAATGTACTTTTTATAGTAATGTATGTACTTTGTACATTAGACGTAATTAAATAATAAAATAATGGGTGGAATAATGAATGCAATTTAATAATAGAAGGAATAATAAAACATGAATGCGATTATGTAATAAAACAATGCATGTAAAAAGAAATACATAAAAGTGTGGATCGTTGAGAGCTTAAAATATATAAATATCGTGAAATTCAATGAACAAAACGCGACGGAAAGACGTGATAAATACGTTGTCCTTTCACAAATATACTTAGATTCATTGTGAGAATAGCGCACGAATATTCCTCGAAAAGCTCTAACTGCCGCTTCAGAGAATTTATCGCCGTCTCCAGGGGATAATAAACAGTTAATTTGACGCGACGCGTATACACGGGCGAATTATTTATTCGTGAGAACGACGAAAAAAAGGCGGGGCATGTTTGCTCTGCCGGTGCGATGGTCGCGACAGCGCCTTGATAGAACGTGCACCTTATTTTCGACGATATAAAGAGATGGGTAGGTAGGTGTGCAGAGCGGCTCATTCGTATACCCGGTGTTAGCGAAAAAGATATATGCGAAAAAAATACACGAGCGTGCACGCGCGCGCGCGCGGGCGTACACGAATGCGAAGAACGAGTAATAAAAGTCGGCACACTTTTCACACTTCCTTCCGTCTACCTTCTACACGGTCGCCTCTTTATAATTCTCGTTTTCGCAGAGATTCTTCTTATCTCGCTCTCTACTTTTTTTTTTTACCTCTTGTCACCCCTTGCTTTCTTTCGCTTGCGCACTCTTTGTGCGCGTAGACTATCCTCTTCGTACACATCATATCTCATGTTACTCCTCGCACAATCCTTTCAGTCATTCTGTCGTATGAAATCTAATGCGCATATACATTATATGAGAGAATATATAATATACGCTTGCTAATAGTCGTGCATAAATATTATCACGTTATTCTGGGAATATTTCAACTAACAAAATAAAAAATTTGAAAAACCAATATATCAAAGGTTTGCGTTTTTAAACAAAAATACATTTTTTTAATCCCGCGAAATATTCGCGATAAATAAATATAATTTTTAAAATAAAAGTTTTTTCTGTGAAATATGATATATTTCTTTCTACTTATATAAATTGCATGTTACATGATTTCTTCGGGAACAATAAGAAATGACTGATTATTTTAATTCTCCAAAAACAAGATTTTGATTTCTTATTTCTTTTCTAAATAAGGAATGTTTATAAATTTTATAAATTATAGAGATATACATTAAAAACTAATGTGTTAGGATCTGTTCACATTTGGGAAATTAATATATTGCTCATAGTAAATTCTTTATACTTCATTTCAATAATAAGTCGCAAAGAAAAAATATTTTTTTTTTTTTGAAAATATTACAAAGCTTTTAATCTAGTAAATATAAATATACTATCGATACGTGTAATGTCGCTATAAAATTTTAATTTGGCATAATCGACTTTTCACTTTAGGAGCTGTAAGATTCTAAATAGAATGTAGATAACTGAGCAGGAAAAATACTATATAGGTATTTGCATTTTAACGATTAATTTTATCAATATAAAACATCTTTTATTTATAGAATCATATATTATGAAGAGATTTCTTTTGGTGTCTTCTTCAAAAATAATTCTTTGAAAAATGTATTCAACTTTCTAAGCGTGTAAATATATATCTACCTCCCGTAAAAAAGTATATGAACTTACAAAGCTATTACAAGATAATGATAAATAATCTCCGTTTTAGAAAGTAGAGAGAAAAAACATATTTACGAAAATACTTTTCAAACATGAACACGCAACGCGCTATATCTGCGTGAATATTATATAATAAATAAAAATAACATGAAATATGATTGCGATTTGTGTGCAAGAAAGATCTGTGTGAGAAACACGCGATTTTGGCAGAATTTCTGAAATTTTCAACGCATTTTATGCCCTCGTGTCAACCACTTTATATGCGCGGCATATTATATGTCGCAACGCGAGAGGCGAAAGAGAGGAAAGAAGAAAAAGTGCGTATCCCACTTTACTGCACCGCATAACGCCTAGGGCAATAAAGTCCATTGCATCTATTATTTAGCGAGAGAAGTGAAAACGCATTTTTCGCATCGCATTCTCGCGATCCGTTTTACTTTGGAGCGATTTTGAGCTGCGCGATATTTTTCTACGCTACTTTCTTTAGTTTAATAAATTTATATGTCATAACATGTGTGCAGCCCACTGAATCGAATATTTCACTGAAACAAATATCGTTTGGCTATATTATTCATAGATGGATCGTACATATTCGAACTTCGTGAGGTCTGAGTATTTAAAATTCTTGAGAAGAGATAATGCAATAGCGCTGTTATATTGTAATACTTCTAATTCATAGTAATAATTCTAATTTGACACATCTCGCCGCAGTGACATATATTAACCCATTTAATTTTCGTAAAATAAATATTCATATAAATTTTATGTTCCTCGCGAGCATGAATATAGCTAACAAATTTGTATGATTCTGATGCATAATATTCGCGGTGTGTTTTTAATTAATTTTCGGTATCCGGTGGAGAAAATGCCTCGAGAAAATATTTCGTAAAAATCGGCGGGAGATTCGCCGTCATCGTCGCCGGCGTTGCCCGTCCTTTGTCACTTAATTTTTTTATTCCGTAACTTTATTGTTATCTCGCGACACGATACGTCCACTCGATCAGGAATAAATTCTCGCTGATACGAGAACAATAACGGGATTGACGTAAATCGAGCCGGTCAACAAAGTGCGTTCAAGAACCGTTTTTCGTCCGTTGCAAACGTGCTTGCGCGCGCGTACGTTGCATCGATATAAAAGCGAAAATGCGCAGATTTAATGCATATGCGTGAGCTGCATTATATATCGATTCATCGTATGTGGTATACAATGCACAATAGACACATATCGTTGTACGTTGTAGGCAGCAAGGTAAGTAAGTGCCCAGATACACGTTTGTACGCGGCTCCACGATAGCGATTGGCCGGCTACAATAGGCAGAGCTCCCGGTACAAACGTGGTAAATGCACATCGTCGCAACGTGTGCAGCACGTATAGGAACGCCTTGGTACGCCGCTAATGGAAAGCTTTCCGTTGGCATGGAATCGATAAATGGAGCGTTTGTAGAGGGCACACCGTGCTTGCGCCCGTTTGGCGACGCTTCTTATGTATGCATTAGATCCACGAAGCTCCCGGGAGAGTAACTATGACATAGTCCTCGTTCTTGCATAAAATTAACGCTAACCACCGATCAATATATTCCTACCTCACTGTGAGATTGATAGATTTCTGCTTGTTAGGTTTCTTTCAATGAAAGCTTTTTTTCCTTTCACACACACAAAAACTATCTCATCTAAATATTTTTCGCAATATTTATTGTTATTTTTCCTTTTTAGAAAAATTAATTCTGCATTGAATTTATCGACCATCTAATGTAATATATATTTTGTTATATCGAAAGAAGCACATTAATTTTTTAGATATACAATGTGTTATATATTTTATTGTAAAATATATTGATACTAGTATTATTATTCCACATTCCCCCCACAAAAAATATGGAATCAAGAGAGAAATGATATGAAAAAATAAAATATTTTAAAGTAAATGTAATAACAGTTTTAATATCAAAAGAATATGATAACATTATCATGTGGCTGTAAGGAACAAGAGTCTCGGAAAAGGGAGAGAGGAAGGAAGGCGGGGGATGAAAGTAAACAACACCAGTAGTTAGCGCGTGATGCACAAACGCATACGCGAGAGTTACAGTTAGATAGTAGATTCCATGATAAATGCGATGACATATTCTTCATAAATATGTAACGCGAGAAGTAATTTGTAACGCAACTCTGAGGTGTCTGTTGGACCGAGCGAGAAAATTTATTTAAAGAAGAAGCTGTCGCACACTCGAACGAGGAGATACCTGGGAATGTAACCAAGGTTACATTCATCTGATGAAGCTTCTTACGTATGCATTAGATCGGCGCGAGAGCTCGTCCGAGTTCGCCGCAGGCATAATCTTTGTCACCTTCGGGAGATTAAGGATTGAACTGTAGTTACGCGATCCTGGAAAATATCGACAGGTTAAGCTGCTCTCAGAATTTCCGGATGCGTAATGGTATTTGCGCAAACTCTATTACGAGATGCGGCGGAAGTTCCGGGGGAACACGACTTTTAACTTATATTTTAAACGATTTTCACGACATTCGACATTAACCGAGAGTTTGCGCGCCTGAACTTTTGCCGTACTCCTACTCGTAGGGCATGTCGAAGGCAAAACTACTGCGCTCGTTGCAACGTAAATATCTTCGTACACGCGAACATATATATATACCGGGGTGCGCGACATAAAGTATTCAGTTCGCTGATTAACGTGCAATAAAACGCGGAAAAACGACCGCTTGTTTAATACCGCGCGCGTGACACGACGTAATGCATGACAAGTATCGTCAGCTCGAATCTAAATATTGTGTACATATGATTAAGATGAGATCGGTGCGCGAGCCGAGGGATAATCGGCGGATTGTGCGTCGTCGCTGCACACGATGATCAAGTGCGCGAAATTAGTTAGTAGCAGGTCAAGTTAATGACATCCTCTCTGATGTCGGTAATCCGATTTGGGTGTCGTAGAACGGCGGAATAATCCGACAGATATTTCAGCGTCGCTTGCAGCTATTGGAGCTGCCTCTAAGGTTCGCAAACTGCCGACGACGTTTAATAGTCTCCACCTGTAGTACATCGCAACGTGCATTTTCAAGGCACAAACACGAGGTCGTATAGATCAGGGATATGCAGAATGCCGTGTATATCGTAGCTTTCCTAATGTATTTCGAGATTATAATGCAGAATGCATGTATATGTACATTAACTTTGAAAGTGGTGAACGTCGTAACTAGCGAGATTTTCTCACAGCGAGGCCGCGTATACGATATTCTTGCACTATTTCCAGGATTAAATCACATTCCGCGGATGATCTCATGAATGTGATAAAGAAAGTGTGCCAGAGCCACCTTGGCTTTTTACCATCTATTTTTCAGTAAACTTTATAAGTCTAATTGTATATTATTAGCAGGCAAACCCCCCTGTGTGTATATGTGTGTGTGTAGCGTGACCGGAACGATATTTTTGATTTTTCTTTTTCTCTTTTATATAATTATTAAATGAAAATCTTTATGTTTGTCATTTTAAGTAATGTATGCCAGATAAAAATCATATTCTGTTGTTTGAACAAGTAAAGACATTCGTAATTTATTATAAATTGCAAAGAAATTGATAAATCTATGAACATATTGATTACAATATAACTTCGCGATTGCAATAAAGCTGCTCGATTTGAATATTCATGTTTGTAAGCGAAAAATTATGTTAAAATCGACAATTGCAATTTCTTTTATTACAAATTCTTCACTGAGTAATATATGCATAAAAAGATGTTATTAAATATTTACGGAAAAATGTATTCCGTGAAAAAAGTAGCGCAAGATGAAAAAAAGGCAACTGAAATGGAATAGCATATTCTATGATCAGCGTTTCACAATGCGCGTTTTTTATTAAAAGAATAATTTTTCACAAAGAATCACGTTTCTTTGATGAAAATTATATGAAACGTAGCAATTTACCTTTAAATCTTATTTTGGAGTCTTAATTTGTCCTTTACGTTGCGACTCCTTGAAGACGGATATCGGACTTTTTAATGTTACAAGAGTAAATGTATCGAGATAAAACCGTTCGTGTTATGTATAAATAAATCTTGCATATCCTTTCTTTTTCGATTCTCCAAAAATTGACCATTGATTTCTCTTATTCTTGATATTAGTAATGAAAATTAAAATGTGATAGAATTTAAAACGGGAAAGCGTTAGTTTTAAAATCTCTTTTGTTCATATCTCTAATATCAAGAGTCTCAAACTAATATTTATTTGTGTTTTCTTAACATGACTCCTATACTAAGTTTCGAGTTTACTTTACAGATTGTTCTTAGATATGTATGTGTACTTGTGCAATATCCTCTGTTTTACTTATCAGGATCATAAAGTAACATTAATCCAATTTCTCAGTTATTAATATCTCTCCAAATTTGCCCAAATTTGTAAAATCTTAGAAATTATCTGCTAGATTAAAGTAAAATGTGCAAAAACTGAACAAGAAATTTAATAAATGAAAAAGCCAAATGTTTTGTGACTTAATAAAAAATTGCCGATTCTGTGTCAATGATTTATGTGCAATTCCACAATAATTATATATTATAAAAAATGTGATGTACGTTAAACTCTTATTTTTAGTAACTTATTATTAAGCGACTCCAGGTTGAAATTGCTTTTGCGACAGGACCAGCGAGATGTTAAATTTTCTCTCTCTACCCGATCTCTGAGATAACTATGACTTTGCCCGAGCACGTAAGAGAAAGAAGAATATTGTTTTCACGTCGAATGTGGCAAGTTGGCAAGGGGGGAGAATATAACGTGCGCGCAAGTCTTCCATCTTCTTTCGCGCGTCCGTTACCGTGCTCGCAAACACGCTCTCCTATCCGCAAGTCGACACTCGCAATCTGTTGGAACACGTACGAACGTATATATACGACGATAATGCCACTTAAACATGCGGAGTCACGCGCGATACAACCGCTGTTCCGCCGATATCGCGTTTGGCGATGCTCGCCTTTATTTCCTTCCGTCGTCGTCGTCGTCGTCGTCGTCGTCGTCGGCGAGGACGTCCGACAGTGAGATTTAAAACCGCTCGCGTACACGAACTCGAGAAGCTATTATGTAGCAGAGGCGTAGAATCCTTTAATTCCCTTAATTTGATAATAACAGATTTTAAAGTTCGATTCTCGAGAGATTTATTTATTTTTTATTCATTTATTATAATTGTGTAATCATTAAACATTCTTATCTTTACAAGCTTCTTTAATCATTTCAATTTTGAAATCCATGAAAATATAAATTAATTTTATTGTACTATATATTATATACTAATATTCATAATATATTTAAAAAAAGAAATTATATTATTATTATAGACTTATATGAGATTTATATAGACATATATGATACATAAGATTTTTTGCAACATAAAAATTTAGAGAGACCAAGAAGACTAAATCTTTCACAAGAATAAATAGATGAAAAGAAGTATATGTAACTAGAGTCATTTCATCTATTAGCCGAACATTTCAAGAAAATCGAGCTACAGCAATTCTCCGAGACACTCGTAGATACGTGCTGCGGAAAAGGAAAGAGCGCTTTTACCGTAAAGAGTTCGGCGGATGATTTCCTCGTCGAACCGAGATTAGTTGCGCAAGTCTCGTGCAACTTCCTTTGGAGAACGGCATAATCAAAGTTTGATCATGTTAAAACGCACTTAGTTTATAACGTGCCGTGAATATCAGATTAAACGCGCATTTTAATTTCCTTTTATATTGTTCCCCGGAAACTGTGTCAAAAGAACTGTGTCATTTCGATGAATGTGCTTGGGCTTGTTGCATACAATTATTGTTCAATAATTCTGTTTACTCATTTTATGATATTTCAGTTTGTATGCATTTCATGATTAATCACGCTGGAAGTATGCCATCATCATTTATTCATATCATCGTATTATAACTACATGCATTCGGTGCAAAGTAATAAATTAACACCGGTATAATAAAAATTAATAATGTGACCGACATATTAATATTCCGATATTGATTGATTTAAATATATTTAATATGTAAAGTAATTATAT
>NW_021851887.1:1326787-1355442 GCF_003651465.1 Formica exsecta
ATATATATATATATAAATTCAGTTACTTCATAGATAAATATATATAAATATAAAACATTGTCATCTAATATAAATTAATATTTTTCTTTACTATTAATGTTACTTCGTCGCAATTTTGGCAAAATAAAGATATAAATAATGCAATTATTATTGATTATAAATAATCTTGATCAAAAGTGTATGATCTTTTATTTTTATTCACACAATCAACAGAAATATATTTCTTAAAGCACTGATATCTTTTCTCAGAGATAAATAAGCGTGTATTGTGTTACTATGCTCTTTTAGTCAAGTGAGATTGAATTTTACATTCACTCAAAGGAAATGACTTTGGAAATGTTAACAAATATGTATTTTCCACGGAAATTGAAATTCAGTAACAGCTTGTTAAGAATGTGACAGTTATGTAATATGAAAAGTCGCAAGATATCCTGGTTGGAAATAATTCCGATTTTCATACGGAAAATATACATTAATTTTTTCTATTCAAATATATAAAAAAATATACAGTCGGCACTCATTATTAAAAAACTTCATTAATATAATAAATATATAATTATATGAAATTGCTTTTTGTATTACAATTGCATTTTTTTAGAGCATCGTATCTTTTAACCTCTAATTAAATATCAAAAAAGATTATTAAAACAGGTTCTCTCATAATATGCTCGTAAGTTTTATATTAAAAATATCTTTCTGAGAATTTTCGCAATATTTATATCTGAGAGAAATTTTCTCTTACATTTGATATTTCTTCTTTTCACACTTTCCAAGATTTATAAGTACCCTCTGCTGTAATGCATGTGGGATTTCACTAAGCCCTTTGCCAAAGCGTCCGTAAAGATTGAGATGTAAGAGAGTTTTCAAGCAAAAACGAAGTGACGCCTCTCCTCGGTACAAGTTTCCGAGGTCGATCGTCTCTCGTTAGTCAAACGACCGGATCGATCTACTCGGCATTAATGAAGTTTCGAGGGCATCGTCGTGCCGCGTTTAAATGTTCGTACCGACCGACGACATCGAATTCCGAAGTCGATGGCTGAGGATGACAATGCCGGTGTCCCGATTCTCAAGTTAACTTACAAGCTATCCGTCCCCCTCACGGGGACCGAAGTTACACGGACGGCGGAATTCGAAGTTGACAAACCGCGCTGCGCTCGACGATCCGTCGTTCGAATTCCATTTGATGTAACGGACTTACCGCCAGGAACGACAGGTGACATTCGCCGCAGCAGGAGAGCATTACCGCCGACGGTGATGATAGAGTGCGCAAGAAATATCTCTCGGTTGAGACGCGGTACCGATAGAGACATCCGGTGTACGCTCGTCTTCCGTTAACAAGAACATTTAATATCGCGTCACGGCACTTGGCTCTTGGAGACAATTAGATGACTCGCGCAGCCAGGAGTAAAAGCTTTAATCTCGCTGACGCGCAGCAGTATCAATATTTAACCGCGAGTGCACGGCTTTCTGTTGGGACATTGTTAACGCTGGCTTCGGGAAAAGGAAGATATTCTAACTTTGCAACGTGTACTTTTTTATTTATATTTTTAGTGAAATATATCTTTTTGTGGAAAAATTTCAAGAAACAAATATAATTGCTTTTATCGCAATATTTTAATATCTCAACACATTAAATGTCATTGTATAATTAAAACGTGAGTTAAAATTCAAAAATGTGCAATTCAATTCAGCGATAAATCCTGTTACTTTCTCATTAATTTATCGTCATTAGTGTTTTTGACATTTTTTTAGTCATAGAAAAAACAACTTTAAACTTATTAAAGCATCCGTTATTAAAATTTGGGTCAGGACTTTTGTGAGACATTTTATATAATACTCTGACTTATTTTTACATACTTTTAAAGATACTCCTTGCATGTTTTATTTCTTTGTATTATTTATACTTTTTACGCACAATTGCTTTTCTTCAAGAATATTTCTTATCTTTAAAATAATATCTTTCAAGAGTATTTGTCTTAACTAATACCCAAGTCCCTCTTTTAAAATGTTTCATGTTTGAACGGTTGTTGCTGCCGCGTTAAAGAGATATTTAAGATGCGACAGTAAATCAAAGTCCTGTGAAAATACTTACAGCGGAGGACCAAAGTTCGAACACACAGCTGTAAGAATCACGGCTTTTCTCGCAAAGCGATAGGCAACTGCAGTCGAAGGTGTTTACTAAAAAGTTCTTCGCCTGCATGCTCGGTTTTATCGCGGAAAATTATTTTTGTGCTCCGTCAGAGACCGACTTTTAGTCCGCCCTGTGCGCTGAAGAAAACTCCAAAGTCGACTTAAAAGTCGCTCAGGGCTGCCCTGCTCGCTCGTGTGTCACGAACGTTATTCTATGATATGCATGTCGTCGGATGCGATAACGTCGGATTAAAGAAGAGTGAACGAATTAAGACTCGCGCAACTTTAATGATTTAAGAGAAAGACCGTGGAAACGCATAGTAATTTTCCAAAGTGCTAGCATTCCTCGATAACACAGACACACACACACGCACACGCTTTGCAATTCCACATAATCGTACGTTGCGTCAGTTTTACGCTTAAAGTTAAATCTTATCTATTACATCAACGAAAGACCGACGGTCTAAGTTATTATTAGGTGCGTTCGAGTTGGAGATGCATGGATTATTTTAATCCTACTTTTCAGTTATTTACATAACTATACCCTTTCATATTACAAATACTACTCACGATTGCCCATTGAAATTCTATTCTATATAATCGCGCAATTACATAATTAATTCAATAATTTCTTCCATAGTGTGTTACGTCTCAAAGTTTCAATTATATATTAATTAAGTTTCAACTACTTTTATGCCAAGCACAATGTAGTGCGGCTTAAAAGTAAATGTATGATTCAATCTTTTTCGAGACTTTTTATTATACTTTTTATTTGCATAGAGATGATTAAAATATTCTCATTAAAATGCTTGTAATTACTCGATACTCGTGTTATAAAGTGACGATCGAAATCATCAGATATATAATGTAACAAGATAGAGCCCAATCGCTAATTAGAAACCCGCTTAATGAGAGATGCGATATATGGTGAATTGGAATGCGATACACGAATGAGATATTATCGGTGGCATATTATAGTGAAACATCGTATATTGGCTTATCACAAGGAACAAACGGCGTTTGTTCGATAATGTCGGTCATCGTCGACTTTTGTGATACCATCATATATTCATGCCGATCAAAATTAATGTTAGAGTGAAAAGATATAGTTATGGACCGATTTATATACTCGACATATAAACGTGAATTACATAAATTACTATTTAAATATGGAAATGTATAAACGTTTATTTAAAATGTAGGATCCATAGGTCCTCACATTTCGTACACACATGTTATTATTAGATCTACATAAATGATTAAATTATGAATAAAAATATTTAAACGGATAGTAATCAAAATTCTTTAATTAGCGGAATGTTGAAGTTGGATAATTGCGTTGCAATAAAACTTATACGACAATGTAATTGCATTTTAAAGTTATAGACATAAAGTTTTTATCGTTTATCTCCGCGAAGTACTGTCACATCTGGATTGTTATAATAAGTTAATTGCCCTCGTTCCTAAATTGGGTTAATCGTTAATTACTGCATGCTACGCTTTTCATTGACATAGAACGGTTGATCGAACATGATGGTGCAACTAATTGCATTACCATATTCCATATGGCTAAATGTAGCGAGCAGATCAGTATTACTGAACACCCGCGTTATGTTTGTATTTCCTAATGCTGTGATTGATAGGAACGTGTGCACTACTATTTATGCTCGACAGAGAGAAAAGGGACGAGCTGCAAGATAATTTAAATGAAAACTCTCATATTTTTGTAATAATGCGTAAAGAAAATCGTCAAAACAACTCTATCAATATTTTATATATATGAGCGATATATAATTATCTATTAATCGTTGAAATATAAAAAAAAATTTTTGTATTGATGGAAATAATAATGTCATTATAAATTAGTAAACATTTGCACAATTATTTGCCTGGCATAGCATTCGCGTATTCACCGAAGCTTTCTGATTAGTTCGAGAAAAAAAACAAACAAAGCTAGCTTCATTAGATTGCATATATTCTCATTTCATGCATTTAAAAATAATATTTGGCTACAATTAAGTAAATTTTCGCGTCTACTATTGAATTTATTTCCAAGATCCATTGTTTCCCGCAGTTTCCTGAAAGATTGGTTTTACAAAACATGCGCAATCAACCGATCGAGCGAACCATTATCGAAGAGCAGTTTAATAGGAAACCCAATACCCTTATCGCCGAGAGGTAAACTGATCGAACGTCACAATTGAAATAATGCTACGGGCATTTGACACGTAACGATGCGCAATTAAATAATGAACAATGGAATTCTAAAATCTTAATAAACTAAATAAATAGATTTACTTTAAAATTTGAATTGTGCGATTAGAAAAAGATAAAAAATGTTATCTATTATAAAATTGTATACAGTTTGAAATTCAGTAATATCATGTTTAAAGTATATAAGTTTTAGTTAATATTGATTATGTAATTCATTTATTTAAAGTTTTATTATGTATTTCCTCGGTATATTTGCACAAATGATATGTTTAGATTATCAATGATAAATTTAACGGGAGAAATTGCACAAATCAATCAAATTTAACGCTTGTTTGCTATTTTAATAATAGATTGATTTATGTCAGTGAAATCTGTGAAATCTACTATAGAACTGTTTAATAAAAAAAACTGATATTCTTGTTGGCGAAAAATGGACTGATATTCTCGTTGGCAAATATATAGGTAGATATCTACGTATATCATAAGCAACTCTTCAATACCCTCTTCTAATGCTGTGCAGGTCATGCTGCGGCGTGACCGCTGTTAAATGTTCAATAAGCGAATTGCGGCTCCTATAATGAAGGGAGAATAGCAGTTATTAACCGGGAGAGAGTTCCGTATTCGTCGATATTCACTTCTCGCCATAATTATCTGATATGATAGTTTCCTTTTTTAAGCTCAATACACGTCGTTTCGAACTTTCGTGCAATTTTAACTCCGAGATATCGATCGGATCATCCTTTCATTCTTCGAGATTATAATGTTGCAAATCGGAAAGCCTTAATGATCAAATTCCATTTATCTGATATGTTATTTGAAGTTTTCACTTGGGATATCAAACAATTAAAATTTATATTTATTCAGTGTAACATAATAAATCGCGCAGAAAGAATAAAAGTAGAGACATATATACCAAGTTAACATTTATGTCAATATAACTGTAAATTATCTAAAAATCTCATGTAAAAATATAAAACAATGAAATCATAGCCGAAAAAAATACTTAAACGGCTCATAAATATGATTAAAGATATCTTCTAAATATTTACTAAAATAAAAAGATATATGATAATTTTACATTTTCATACATGTCAGTTCACCTGATTGAGTCTCTACAATCATTTCTCATATTAGTAATCCCTTTTATAATGAAAATTTTGCATTTCAATCAGAGCTGTTTATGTATACAACAATAGTTATTAAACAAATATTTTGGAGAGTTATTTGCCAAACGTAATTAACGAACATGTTGGAGAGTTATTTGCTAAGCGTAAACTTTTCTCATTTATTTAGAATATTTCTGCAAACAAATATTGTCCGATTGTACAACCTATTGCAAATTGGTCGCCATATTCACAAAATACATATAGCTACATTAATTATCATAATATTTTCACAAAAGATTATTGTCTTTTATATTTTATCTTTAACTAACAAAAAGTTTATATTTTATAATATTTTATATCAATATATTTTATTATGTTTTAATAGTTATATCGTTATTATAAAAAAAATAACAATAAAATAATAATTATTTAAAAATTGTGCACGCTTATTATTTTAAAGAATGATTATCTATATTTCTATATCATGGTTTTGAATAAAATAAAATTTTTAATCTAAACAATTATAAACATCATTAAAATTTATTTATTTTCTCTATAATTTTTTGCACAATCAAAGTTGATTTTAAAATGTAGCATTTTTCATCTCTTTTAATTTTTATATCGATATACAGAAGTATTATAAAATAACTGATCACACAAAAAATACAAACATTTGCAACAGCGTTGTATATTGGAAACAGGATTATATATGATAGCATAACGAAATAGGAAATTACTCTCGTACATTGTTATTAAAGCATATATGCGTTTTACAATTAAGCGCTGCCGATCGTAATCATATGTTCTATCGCAGCCGCGCAAGTTACATACAGTGCACGATGATCCCGTATTTCGATGAAAACTGACTCTATCTCTGCTAACGTGTTCAAGTAGTTATTAACGTAGCTTCGCATGAAATGACAGTATAATTTGTCCCTTTTACCAAAAACGAGATCGCACGTTTGCGGACAGGCAAATATGGACGAATAATATAATCCTGCTCGAATGTGTATATATTTTCAAAACGTTTCATTACACAAATTATATCATAATTCAATATCTCGCAATTCGATATCTGAAAATTGCTCAATTTCAAAGTTTAAATGATAACAATTGGGCATTGTTTATTAACTGATACTCATCGATTGTATTTTAATTTGTATGTTTTTGCAGCAGTCTAATCTGGCTTTTATTATTTTTTGGATTAGAGTCGATTATTAATAGTAGTGGTTAATAATAGAAGCGTGTGGGAGACAGGACTTCTACTGATCAAAGTAGTAAATTTTAAATTCTCCCATAAATATTTTACATCCAAAAATCAATACTTTCAAATGATGCTATAATTGATCTAATTTTTCAACAAATTTTCTTTATTTTTATATAATAAATATTCGGGATACCAGATACCTTCTCGTTAATAAAAATAAAAATATCACATTACGCCTAGTTATTAGTCTGTGTTAATCAGTTTAATAAATGAGTAATGAAATTAATTGCACTGGATGATAAATGTTATTTGATCTCGGGCAAATCAAGATATGGTACACATAGTCACACATCTCTCGCTTCAAAACTTGGATGATTTATCACTTGTGTATTATATTATGGAATATTATTTGAATCTCATTGGTCTAGATCTATCCTGGATATAGCTTAAATCCAGCCTGCAGTGATTGTACAAGACCAAATTGAATGGCAAATATTTATCATATCAAATGGAAATTTACTCGACTTTTAGTAAATGTATGATAATATGTAGATTCTTTTGTTTAGTTTATTAAATTTAAATTTTGTATACATGTAATAAAAAAAGCTTTAAATTTTAATCAGTTCACTCAGGTAGCGAAAGTGCCGATAATAATTTAACTCGGACTTATTTTGAATATCTTGGCTACATAAGAATGCAATAATTATTTCAATAAAAAGCATATATATCAAAAGAACGGATTATTAATACAATGTTGATTATTAATAGATATTCATAACTTAATCCGCCCTAATTTCCAGCGGATAAATTGTATATTGTGTATATTGATCCGCATCATTAATTTTTCAATTAATTGGTTTTCGTAAGTATTGACTGATCGGTTGCCTAATGATGACGATTATCATCTGCAAGGGCATTTAACTAGTAATTAGCGCGTTGAACCACGCTCATTACAGTATATGTATATTGTAACAATATACCCACGCTTTGCGTAAATAAGCTTCGGCTCTCAAGATAGATAGTGCGCGTGGGCACATCTATATTACTCGATATGTAATATTTATAATAAAGTACCGCCTCCACATTATGTATAATCCGCTGCAGTTTCTCTATCGGCATTTAACTTGCCGTAAATTCTAAAATGTTGCCGTTAAGGTTTTACAAGACTCGACTTTTTTTAAGTAATATTGGCTAAGTAATTCTCTTTAAGAATTTCGTATTAAGTTGTTGATGATACTTTATTTTTTCTTACGTAAAGCAAGCGAGAAAAGAGCGAGCTTCTCAACCGAAGCGGTGCTTTTAAGAAAATTATTCCATGCCTTAAAGATATTCCCGTGCAATTGACGGCAACATTATTTTCGATGCTTCCTATTATTAAAAGGAAAAAGAGCTTTGTGAACTTTGTCTTTAAGACTTTTAATGGAATATATTTTCTCCTATTTTTTAGGCCATATGTTGCACAAAGTACAGGTTATAATTAAATCTCATCTCATGATTATAATACATTGATTTTTTTAGCATTTAAACAGAATAAGTAAATAATTTAGAAATATATACATGTATAAATGTTTTTGAAGAGAGAAATAAGAGTTTCAATAATTACATAAAAATAAATAACAATCAAAAAAGAGAATTTACATGAAGAAAATAATATTTTATCTTAACATAGTGTAAAACGTTATTTTTTCGATTTCAAAAACAAATATTAAATATAAATGTAAGGTAAATGTTATCAATTTATCTTTGTTATAACATTGTAATATTTTAACAAAGTGTGTAACTTCAGATTTAAATTAATGCAATTAATTGCAATTTTTATTTTAATTGATCATTCTCACGATTTCATATTACACGAATCTATAATTGCTTTGAATAAAATTACTTCGTTTTAGACTCGCTTTTACTCCATCAACCATTCGCAATGTTTATCAAAAGTCGATGATGGATAATTTTGTAATTATTTCACGATGCGAACCCTTGTATTAGAAAAATCGCTTTAAGATAACGCCGCTTTAAAGTCCTTTCACAAAAATATCATCTTTCCTTTTAATTTGCATCCCGTGTACTACAAGACACGACGGGGCTTTATCGAGCTTCTTTGTGATCTTTCCAGTAGCTATCTTGTCGGTTGATAAAAAATACCGCGCCCTCCTTTTCCGAGGTGAGCTTAGCTCGGCTGCAGATCGTTCGACTGATGACTCAGGACATTAAAGAGTCCTTCAGATAGGTTATCACGGAATGATTTTCCTCGCTTTATCTCGTCCTAGTTTTAAGAATCGGGATTGGATCGGATTATATTGATTGTATTCGCTTTGCGTATAATTCACTATGGCAATGAACGCGATATCACACATTGGAGAGTGATAATAGAATTAGCGCTTCGGAATGATCAACTTGCTAATGTAATTAACGTTAATGTTCGCGAAACGATTCTGAGAATATTCCAATCTGAATATTTTACTGGAATATTTATTTTTGTCTCTTTAATTGTCATACACGATAACACTATCATTAATTCATATTCACGCATACTAATTCAATTGCCATTTAATTGCCACTGCGGATTTATTTTCATTGATATTCGTGGCAAACATATCAACAGCATGAGGTCTTCAGAATAGTAAAGAATTAAATTTTACACGATATCGATTTCTCTCCGTCCTCTTTTAATTATATCTAGGTAAGAATATTTTTTGATAAATCCAACAAATGCACGGTTTAATTGTTTGAGATGAGATATATATAAAATAATATCATTACTCAGCAAGCATTGATTTACCAGCTACAAGCATGATTATTAATAGGCTCGCCTTTTACCATTTATGATTGCCAGACCAAAGAATAATTTTTTTTTTTTTTTTTTTTTTTTTATTAAACACCCATTCCCTCCTTTTTTGCTTTGCGCGATTTTTCCCTCCATAATGCGCGTTTTAAGTTCCCTCTCTGAGATGGAAGATTGAACGACTCCTCCTCAGTATCGATCCACTACCTTGGCTTCGGACCGCACTGTCATATACCGGGTGTGCATGCGGGAGCGGCCGTATCTGGGAGCTTACGCCGTTCCCGCCGGTTGTAGATATCGCGATATGGGAAAATTGAAATTTTACGACGACACCACGGACGATTGTATGTGCCCTCTGCAGAGAATGTATGTTCCACGAACGGGAGATACCCTTATCCCTCCGTTGGAATTCGTTTCCTGACATTGGTTTGAACTTTCGTGCTCGTCCTTACTTGCACTGCACGTGCGAGCGAAATGGCTATCGTATTCTTCTACGTATACGGCATCCTCACGAGCGCTTTTCACCTGATTTTTGATGCGCATAGGTCGACAATTTGCAAAAAGCAAACAGCAGCTGATTCGATTCTGCGAGAAAAGTATCTTTCGAACGCGGAACTTTATCCAAAGACGCTGTTTCTTGCCGGCACAAAAGTCAAATAACTTAAAATATGTACTAGATACTTATTCGGGGACATACACACATATATATCCGACACAAGCAAAATTCGTATTTTATATAGTCTGTTTAATTTTTAAATTAAAATGTACTATGTATCTACTCTGAAAAAAATTTTTGAACGTACGATCATTTTTTCTCGATTTATTTTTGACGAAAACTTTATATCACAAGAAATTTTTATTTTCCTTGTTTCCATAATTATGAATGGAAACTGAAAAGTTCATCATGTTAGATTCAACAGTTAATACATATCATTTAAAAGCAGACTTTTAAATCTCTCTGGAAAAATGTTTAATCATCTTGCACATAAGGGTAGTCCGTAAAGCTGAGATACAATCTCGTGCTTCAACGTTTCGCAAAGATTTGCCTCTAGTTAATGAGCAAGTGCTGCGCTGTCAGCGACCAGTAATGTAAAAAATAGTGGACACGTATTATCATCAGACCGTACGTCATCGATTGCGCCTTTTTTCCACTCAATTTTCGCGCAAGCGCGCGTTAATCTCTCAAGAATAATCAACGAGATCAAACAATGCATTTTATGATATGTACAGTATATTCCTATATGCAATATCTGCAACAATATTGGACAATTTGATATCCCATTCAATGAACTGTTACAACAAATAATTATATAAAGACCATGTGCGATGAGTTTGTCCCTTAATTGTTGTTATAAAGCAATTATAACGTCACAATTTAATTAGTAATAATATGTTTCAGTTCATAGAACAATAATTGCTGCTAATTTCAATGCTTTTACAGAGCAATATATGTCATATATGACTTGGAAAATGTTTCAATATTATTGCAAAGATATTTGCGTAAACAGATATGCATATTATAATGAAATAATCATTAAATAATTACCTAAAACTATGTAATCTGATTAATAAAGTATACTAATAAAGTATTACTTACAATTACAGAACTATTTGGATTACAGAATTATATCTGAAGTGTTAAAATTGAATTACGATTTTGAAAATATAAAAATGCAATGGTAATCCCAGAATATACAATACATCGAGTTCTCATGTGTATTTTTTTACACTTTCTTTTATGCAAGCCATTATTCTTTCTGTTACAAGAAAATTAAAAAAAAGGGGTAGATGTAAATTCAGCAAATAGTCGACAAAGCAAGACTAATTAACGCAATGCCGACAGAGGCGTATATGATGTCTTATATATACAAACAGTTTCTCAGCATATGAGCAAAATAACTACTTAACGATCTAGCCGCCTGCCTATGAGGCTAAGCATGATGGAAAAGTTAGGTACCTCAGTGAAAACGAGGCGCTTCCATCGTAAAGCCGCCTTAACAAATGCCACGTACAAAACTTTTCCTCCCTCGTTGCGAGCTTCGTGTACACGGCCATTTTCCGAGAGAGGAAACTTCATGTTATCTTGACTTCGCCGCTGACCTCGATACACACTGGCTGCCCGGCTAGAATCGGCGCCCGCGTCGTAAAGAATACAATTAAACTTGTAAAATTTGCTTTAAAACAATTTAACGAGCGCTCGTAACATTAAACATTGAAACCGACGGTTTCTTGCCCACCTGTGACTTGAAACTCTGATTTTATCGGGTAGATAGCTCTAATCGATGACGATAGAAAGAAAGTTATCGAGCACGAGTTGTTGAAAATCTATTTTATTCTTTATTTCGCGTTTCCCTTATCGCAAAAGATTCATTGTTTGAACTCAAAAATCATTATATTGGGTTGAACGGAAAGTTCGTGCCGTTTTTTCGGTCTTCATCTCTTAGTAAAAAATGGCACGAACTTTCCGTTCAACCCAATACAATAACTTTGATCTCATTTGAAAGATAATTTAATTCTCTACAACTTTTGTTTCAGTACTTTTTATTAAAAAACGCATACTTTCGCTGATATTTGTAAAAATGTAAAAAATAACCGTGATTTCACAGGTTTTTAGGCGTTAACTTTTTAAGGAAGCATTTTTCGACCCATGTTTATAGGAAACTTTTTGTTCAGTATTAAATTATCTTTCAAATGAGATCAAAATGATTGTAGTTCGCTCCATAGGTTTTCGAATAACCGTCAACAGCCGAAAAAACTTTTCGGTACATTTGAAATTGGTTATATAGTCATATATATTGGGTTGAACGGAAAGTTCGTGCCGTTCAACCCAATACAATAATTTTGATCTCATTTGAAAGATAATTTAATTCTCTACAACTTTTGTTTCGGTACTTTTTGTTAAAAAACGCATACTTTCCCTGATATTTGTAAAAATGTATAAAATAATCGTGATTTCAGAGGTTTTTTTTTACGGCCCAGATTTATAGGAAACTTTTTGTTCAGAAATAAATTATCTTTCAAATGAGGTCAAAATGATTGTAGTTCGCTCCATAGGTTTTGAAATAAACCAGTTAATAACCAATTTCAAATGTACCGAAAAGTTTTTTCGGCTGTTGACGGTTATTCGAAAACCTATGGAACGAACTACAATAGTTCATATATTATACTTTGCATTTTTTTATCAATTTAATCAATACGTTTTATTAAAAGAAAGATATATATGAAAATACAACTTTTTGCTTTTTCTATTCATAAATAAAGACATAAATTGTATCTATGTAATTCGTTAAATTAACAATTTCATGCTATTGAAATGTATTAAAAATACACTTGAAAACTCGATATATATTCAATATTAATAGCAATAAACGTACAATCACGAATATATTGCTCAATAAAAGTAGATAAAGGAACCACAGAGTGAATAATATTTTTATGAAATTGCCACGGTATAAAACTGAAAAAGAGTATTAAGGTGAGTACAAAAACGTACATTAATTTTGCATCATGTGTTGAAAACCCGCGGCAATATACTTACCGCAAAAATCTTTGTTTATAAAAATATAGAAATTAATAATAATTTGTGTGGCTTTTGATAAATTGTGTGGAAGTCTCGCAATGTGCACAACACATTACAAATACTGACTAAATGAATTAAAGCTTTTAATAAGTAAAAGAATATCGTGCACGTTACTCATACACAAATATACAAATACACGCCATGTACGTCTATCATTAAATGCAAAATGCGTAGTCGCTATGATTATGAGATCGTGTGGACTCCGAATATTGACGATGAGCGCATTGCCGGAGCGCATCGCGGTGATTGATATCGCAAACATTTGCCAGCATTCTTCAGCAGTTACGCCGTGGCGGCTTGCTCGGTCAAAATGTGTCGGATTAATCTTGCCTCGCAAGATTAATGGGTATTTAACATTTAGCCCGAGTTTCCCGCGAATTTCCATGGCGCCGGTGATATATTCGACTTTACGTTAGCGGTATTTGTGTGTATGTGCGTGCGTGTGTGTGTGTATGAAGCCCCTCTCCCTCTCACCGTCAAACTTTTTTAACGAGGCGCGCGCGCCAGCCAGGACGGCGGCGAGTTTAGCGGAAGTTGTCCTTAAGCAGGTCGTGACGCGAACGAAATTTGCAAGCTCGACAGCGAATGAAAACTGCGGCATCAATTACCCGTTGTTGAAAATGCCCGCGACGCGGAACGAAATTTCGCGGACAGCGAACAGGCAGCTTCGGGACGCCCTGCGGTATCAATTACGCACCGTTAAAACTGTCACACGGTGACGAGTGACCGGGTAATTGAAAAGTTTGTCCCTTAAAACGCTAAAGCGCGACCTGGCGCGGTGAAATATCGCGGCCGAGCCAGTTTGAATCACGTTTGCATCTGCGATTCGTCAAAATGTTAACGCACCCGTGCGCATTTCGTTGCCGATAAAAACACGATTAAAAGCCGGCTCCCAACCCGCGTCACGTCGCCCGACTTTATGCAGATTACGACCGATTGTGTTGCTGGATGAAATATATTAAAAGTGCGCAATAATATACCCCGGTTAATATTGCAACTATGAATTAGCAGTTAAATTGCGCACAATGAACAGATATGTTATGCTAATGAAAAGAATTATTCCTTTTTTCGGAATAATACACGTGACAGCACAATAAAATTCGCGAATTAAATTAATACGGCATTTCAATGATATTTTATCAAGAATACATATGTATATAGAATAGATGCATCAGTAATTAATTTTTTGTCCAAATAAAAACATTTTAGTCTCATTGCACATTTATTTCTTAAATATAAGATTCAAAGATTTTTTGGTGCTATCAAGCTCATAAATATATTATACAAAATTACGCATCAGATTTATTCTTTTATATAAATGTATCGATTGCGAGCGAAATTTTTTGGACGCGCAATCCAATAAATAAAAATGAATAATCTTAGCGTCCATTGCGACAAATAGCCAAGAAAAAATACATATGAAGAAATGCGAGATGTAACGAGGCAGCAGTTGAGAAATTTTACTGGTAGAGATAAAACACCGTCGCGGCGCGAAATAGATAATCGCCAAGCGCATACAACGCATCGGGGCGCCGTAAAGTACAATGAACTCGCGATCAGATTGCTAATGACAAAAAGTCCGACAATGCGAAATTCGTTGCTTGCTGCATACATTCCGCGTCCGAGAGCCGCGTTTATTGCTAACCCCGGAGTTGGGTTTATCGACGCGATTTTCCGCACACGGTTACTTGCGCGCAGGCGAATATCGCTTCACACGATGTTCCGCTTGAGATGGGCAAATGGGCAGATTATGATGTTGAATCAACGATACGCGAGACAAGCATCACATGTTCGCTACTATTTCGACTACGGAATGAAAGAACAAGTACTAATACAATTTTCTGTCATATTTTTAACTATCATCAATATTTTCTCTCGCGAGAATCATAATGTTGAGTGATAAATCTGCCAATATTTTAATCATAATTAAATGAATCGTTAATATATTTTAGTATCGATAATTTGGTATGTATTCTCGAAATTTATTACAATAATATTCTGCGCTCAGTTTTATTGACATAATCTAATTAAAAAAAGAAGTTGGTTTTTTCAATAAGCTTATGATATAAAATTTATATGCAGATATTTTATATTAATAATTAAAAAAACAGCGAAAAAAATATGTATTTAAATCTTCATTGAAGAAAAATCAATTTATTTTAAAAAATCCGTGCCAATCGGAACACTCTATATATAATTTTGATAGAAAATGGGTTTTTATTCATCGGGATTTATAAATGAGTCACTTTTTGAAAAGCATTTCAATGCACGTAAATCTCATATTTATCACTAAAACGCCTGATGGAGTTTATCGACGCGATTTCGTGCCGTGCTTCCAATGACGCGCGTATCGTCCTCTGCGGTTTTACCTAGCTGAGATAGGGAGGGGGTGGGATAGATAGATTAGGAGGTTAAATTAGTTCAATCAGGAGACCCGCCTGCGCAACGATGTGTAATTATGCGCCGGTACAATCACGCGTTCGCGGATTCCATGCACATGTTCTCCCAGATCACTGATGTCGGAAAGCAATTGCAGCAACCGCAACTAAGCGGTTATTTTTATCGCAAAATGTAGAATAATTAGATCAAATAATTGCTGAATAATTTGCATATATTTGTGTATAAGTTCGTCTATATCGATATGTATGATAACGGACGAAAGTGGAGATTAATGGGTGATACAATATGAATGAAAAATATCATTTCATTTATTTTATATTATTGTATCAATATTTTTTTTACGTGCTGAATACTTCCATAATATAAATTAATTGATCGTTCGTTTTTTAAAATAAAAATTGCGGTCTATTCTTAATAACTCTAAAATTTCAAAGGAAAACTTACAGCCATGTTATTAAAAATATTCATAAATCATAAAAACTATTTCGAAAAATTAATCGATAAATTCGTTTACTATTTGCTATTAACCTAGTTCGCCGAGTTCATCGACACGATTTCCGATAGATTATCGACGTCGTGTGTGCTTCTTCTCACGGTACTCTACCATCGAGATAGACAGACGGCGGTGGAGACGCAGCCGTATTAAGGAATCGATAAGAAGTTTCAGCGTGTCTGAAGCTCCGAGATCCTGCCAACATTTATCTCGTATAATACTTAAGACTTTTTGCTTGAAAAACCCGGTAAATATTAAAGCATTCTGTGAAACCGTACGATTTCAAAAAGAAGTATTTAACTTAATCTGTAGATCTGTAGATCTAGAATCTAAGATAGAAATCCTTTGCTCGCAAATACATTTTATTCTCTCTGCAATCATTCGCAATTCATGCCAAATATGTATAATATATTGTGATGATTTTATAGCTGTATTTTTCATATAATTAACATCTTTCATTAGAATAATATTTTATTATTGCTCTAATTATCGTTATTATTATTGCGAGGATATTTTGCAAATGTGATTAATTCCGTTTAACGTTCTATTAAAAGGAGAAAAAAGCTTTAAATAAATAACCATGCGTCCTCTTTTAAATGCAACTATTATTAATCCATAAATTGCTACCATTTTTATATGTTCAATTCGTTTTCATGTATGCGCAATCTCATCTACGATTTATTCAGTGTTACATTTCCTGGAGTAATGTACAAAATTACTGTTGTTTGATATGTTGTTGGTATGTGTGTGTGTGTGTGTGTGTGTGTGTATACATATATATACAGGGTGAATCATTAAAAATGTTACAGGCTAATGTTTCTGAAACTGAACAAAATATGAAATTCTTATTTTCCTATCGTTTGGTATCAAAACGGGCATTCGACGCAAAAAAGGAACTTCGCACTGCAGTTAACATGCAAAATTAATAATTTTAAAATAAGGATTTCATATCTCGTTCAATTTTAGAAATATTAGCCTGTAACACTTTTAGTGATTCACTCCGTATATATACAATATATACAATAAATATAAAAAAATAAAATAAAAGAAATATAAAAGAAATAAACTTAATAAAACTAAATTAGTTTTAGCCTAAACAAATAACAGAAGGATTATTATTATATTGAACCGAATACTATATATATATTCTTGATACACATTTATCAATTTTTTGTTCCTATAATTATTATTAGTCAAAGCAAGGCAGTTTCTCCAATGTAATAATCTGATGTATATTGAAACATTCTTAATACATACATGCTGTCAATCTGCATGCCACTATTATTAGTTTTGAACTGGTTGTAGATCATATCGACACAATCCTGATTACATGTCCAACAATGTCAGCGGTTTCTTCGACATTGCCTTGACACACGCAGGGACGTATACGTCACATTGGCACATTAAACTCGGGATTTCAAAATTTTAGAATAACGGAGACAATAGAGAGCGACATTATGAAAACCGGTAAACATTTATATTATGTACAATGTGGCCCGTAGGTACGTCATTGCCCGAAACCAGTTACCGCGCTATAATGGACATCTCTGCCTCCCAGCTAGCGCTTAGGTCATCGCTAACATCGCTAACAACTCCGGCGAGCGTAAATGTTTGCCGAGTGTGTTGTGCTTTATGAACATGGATTTCACCGTTGCATTGTAACGAATTTGAGCGTCGCGTGCGTGTATTTGTTTGTACAGGCACGATGAGATCGCTATTATCAGAGACATTATAGTTCTAAATGGGACATACACTAGAATTTAATTCGCGACGAGCAATCGCGAAATTGCGGTAATCAAAATTTCGTTGCTCTGTGTCGTATAGACGTAGGACGTGCGCGACATAATTGCCAGAAACTGAGATCTGGCAATAGATATGCCGATTCGACCGCCTATAATTGCGGTGATGCAGAACGTGCGTGGTATATAACTTATCGATCGCGCGATATGCGTAATACGCCACAGCAAAACAATGGAATATTATTTACGAGTATTAATAGACTGCTAAATACAACATCGTAAAAAGATCTCGACCTATTATATGTATGAATCACTTGAAATATTGATCTTTTATTCATTCAAAAATAATATGATTTAGCTGAAATATTATGTACAAGTACTACTTTTTGATATAGATAAAAATGGACATTTTTTTATTATTCGTCTGCAAAAGCAATCTTTATTCTTTTGAAAATATAGTAAAAATAGAAAAAGCGATTTTAAAAATAAACATCTTGAAAATAAGTGCGTTTCTTAAACTTTGCTGATCAAAAGATACTGAGAGAAAGAAAAGAAAATAAACAATGTAAGTTCAGATACTTTTATAATATAACAAAATGTATATTAATAAATATTATTTTATTTTTTTATGAGAGTTAAACAAGCATTAATAAATTCTTTTATATTCTTTATAATAATTAAAGCAAAAATTAATAGTTACAAATAATGAAAATTAATTATAATAGTTTAAGAGATAATAATAAAAATAATTAACTGCAAAATATATTTATTAATGTCGATAAGAATATTCATTGAATATAATTTCTACGACTAATTAGCATACGATACTCTAACGTAATAGGTAAATCGCGAATAATCTTATTTGTCTACTGTAATCCGCTCGTAGAATTCCATAAACGATGGGTAAACATCGATCCCGGGACTTCATCTACCATATGTCGTCCTAGATCCGCGAAACGACATGCGGTACGACACGTCTCTGTTCGAGTATTCGCGTTATTCGACGCTTTGTTGATGCCATTTGTTCCGGACAGTGCATAGTCCCGGTTTTATCGGCGACGAGCTACGAATACACCTGCTTCCGATATGTATCGCGCCGGTGCAATTTGCGCTGACCGCACGTTGATAAGACATTGCTTGGAACTGCTTTCCCGGATCTCTAATATGCACATATGATTGCTCCGAAACATAATGCATATATGTAAACGACAGATACATTCTGAGAATCTATCGAAATAAAAATATCACGTTAAATATTTGATTTTCGCTACAGAAATATTAAGCAAAATTACTCAATAAATTAAAATAAAGATAAAATAAACCGTAAATAAAACGATCTTTACAAAATATTTATAAATTAAAAAGTATAACAAATTTGTACAAAAGAACACTAGATAAATACTAGAATATCTTTTCAATTATGATAAATTTTTAGTGTACGTCATTAACATTTACAAATTAGCCTCGGAATCACCCTATATATGTGGCAGACGGTATGGAGCTCGTAACGGATTTACGGAGCAGCCCACTTTCCTCTTCCGCCAGAGAAGAGATGGATATGGGAATGGGCGTAGAAGGACGCAAGAGATGGAGAAAAGGAATGAGAATCTCGGGGTAATGGCGGCATAGAAATCAGTGGCAGAAATGACTCGGCTTATTTCTCCGGAGGATATACACCGCCAATATACATTGTCAGTGAGGGAGATTGGGGAAACGACGGGGTATTCGTGCAAGAGCGACGAAGACGAGGAAGGCGTTGGCTGCTGTCGAAAACAAATTGGGAGGCTTTAAAAATTTCACAGCCTCGGCCCGGTCCTCCATCGCATTCGTTGCTGCTTTTTTCCCATTTCTCTCCAGCGCGCCCGTGCCTTTATCACTCTTCGTCGCTCGCTCTTTCTCCTTCTCGCAGGGCGCTACCCCATTTGTGTTCGTTGCTACCTCGTTTATTTCATAATAATACCCCTCCGGCAATTAGTTGCGTGGTCTCATTCAGCGCCCCTGCCTCTAGACGCATCGTGACCGTATTTTACTCCGATAGTAAATAGTTCGCCGGGACATAGCCTGTTTTTTTTTTCCGTTCCCGTTATACTTCCTTTATCCCGCACGATCTAATAGCACCCACGTCTACCCCGTTCTCTGTATTATCGTTCTTGATTGATATTAATACTTCGAATAATTAATCGTTCAAGTTTGCCGTGTCTCAAGCCGCCGATATTGTTTTCTTCCCAGGACAATGGGACCGGATATATGATAAATAGTTTCCGAGAACTAATTATATTTTCAATTCATAACAGATAGATCTAATTTATACGAATCATTTTTCTTCTTCTTTGTACTATATCTCAACTTTTTTACGTTATGGTTGCTAATAATATTTCAAATAATTTGTGATTGCTGCCAAAATATTTTTATTTTGTTATAAAAATATTTTGACAGCAAAAATGATATAACAATAAAAATATGAAATTAATAAAGCATCACTTAATGTCAATATATTTCTTTTTGTTATCTCCGCTCTTTGTGTCAAATATTATCCAATGTAAAAAGAAAGAAAGTATTATGTACTTGGCTAATCTCTTTCCTGCTTTCAACTTCTTCACTTCTCGGCAACGATAAAACTCATTTAGATTTCTCTGCTAGTAATCCTCGGACTATTTCAAGCCATACCTTGCTCTTAACTCGTTTGATCGTAACTCAATCCTTTTGAAAATAATAAATAGCTCGATTTGCTCGAAACCTTTCGCAGAAATCCGATTCGTTTCTCTAGGTTGCCTTCAGATGTAACGCTTCTTAGGCGTCGACATTCGTTGTAGATGATTCAGCAGTTAAGCGTATCGAGAAGAGATCGAGATTTCCTTTAGGCTTCTGGTTGATATTGTTTTCATGCAGCTACAATTGTTATTTTTTATATAGAGAATAAGCAAAATTCATCAAAGTTGTGTAAGATATCAAAAACAATTATATTAAAACACAATTAAAGGGATTAATTAAATCATGAATGTCATCCGATTAAATTTTCTAGACTTAATAGATTTGCGTGATTTCTGCGGCCATTCGACAAGTAGCTTTTGAAAATTTCAATCTCTATTATCACATAGGCTCGATCGTGTCGCTTCATATCCGTACGAAATTTAATGCTTTATTTGTTCATTCCACAGCGATTGGTTGTGCCAATTGAACTCCCGGATTTTATGTCGAACTGTAACAACCGCTGCATTAAATGCGATCGAGCATTTTTAAAGAAAATGCACGAGTGTTTAAACGTTACTTTTATAAGTTTTATAATTGTCTAACGATTAATAGAATGTTATAAAAAATAAAATATTATTTCATAGATTTGTATTAAGCCTTATGATTTATAATAACCCTAATCGTAATATTCGTAATTTAAATATTTTTTCCGATATCTGATTTTTTGGCGTTGCATAATTTATACTTATTTGATGACGAAGGGAATATATACATTCTGAAAAAACGCAAAAAGATCAATCAATTTGCTTGTGCTAATTTCAGAAAATACATTGTATGAAATATGTGTAGATAACAGAAAATGCACATATCGCGACAGCTAATTCACTAAATTAATACACATATCACATAGTAACAAATACTTTAAGAAAGATTCATGTTATTCAGAAAAGTGATTGTTAATTTCCTATCTTTAAGAAAATGGAAAGAAAAATCATTTAAGAGAACATCGTGTCGTAACTAAATTTACATGAATGAAAAAAATTTTAATTCTTTATAGTATAGACTATATATGATAAGTTTTCTTTTCACAAACTTGTACAATTTATTAATGTTATACAAAAAAGAACAAGCATATATATCGGAGTTTGGCGATCAGCCAGAACTGAGGAACTAAGGGATACCGCCCGCCAGTGGTGGATTAGAACTTCGGCTACACTAAATGTTTAAGCATTCTTCCAGATACCTTCTAGCGGTATATTAATCGGCTAAAATTGCGCTTGTGAATTAACATGCGAAAATTCGCAACGTGAAACACGCGAAACACGAATTTAAGCTATATCATCATATAAGATAACTTTAATTCTCACATTTCCTTTTTTCCACAGATTCTTTGATTAATATGGATTAATATAAAATATATTAATTTTGCTAAAAAAATTAAAACATTTATAGTTTTTGAATTATAACCATTTTTTTTTAAATATAAGATTTTCCAGTTTTAGAAAGTTAATCAAATAAACATAAATTTGTAAATGTTATAATTACATAATTTCGTTGAAAAATGTGATTACATTTAATTAGATAAAGTTGATGTAACATTTAATACGATAAAAAATAAATCAATTTTTTGCAGATTGGCACAAAAACAGATAACAAAATCGTATACTCCATTTAATTTTAATTAAAATTTTATTTTACAGAATTTTAATTTAAATGCTAATTTAAAAAGATTGATTTAAATTATCGAATAAAGGACTTAAATTTATAAGAACCGAGAATTTGTAAAAAAAGATGTCATTTATGTGTGTATGTGCTTGTATGTTGAATTAAGTTTTTATTCAAAAAATCTATTCTACGTTAATCAAAGAGAATTATTTTATATATTTCTATAAAAAAAATATATATATATATATAATTTATATTTATTCACAGAGAAAAATGTGCGATTCGCTTAAACGTTTCCAACTGTTTTGTATTTTATTGTTTATCACTTATTATTTTATTATTATTTATTATTTAAGTGTAAGTATTTAATTAAAAGTGCAAATAGCAATGCGACAACATATATAATATGAAAACTGCCTGTATTATTGAGTTTATTTATAATTTCGTAACTTATATGCGCATAAATGATTTAATGCAAAATATTGATAATTTACAGTGCACCGATGAGCGAGGCACCGAGTTTCTTCGCGGTGGACTCTCGGCGAACAACGGGATGCAAGTATATCCACCCCAGAACAGGACGGAGAGAATACCATAGCAGGAAGTAGAATAGGGATTACGAAGAGCTGAATATTTCATTACGGAGAGCCTGCATGGAAACTTGCGGAATGATAATACTTTATCAGGACAAACCCGCCTGCGGTTTTCCTATCCTACTATTCTGCCCCTTTCTACATTTCCCCTCCTTTCGGTAGGGAAGACGGATTATTCTTAACGGAAGAGACAGACTATTTTGCGCTTTCCAGCGTGACCATTGCCGTAACCGCAATAATGAGCAAGTATAATGAAAATGGCATATTTAATAGCTTCGTCTATTTCCATTGCTAAAGCAGAATATTTATTGATATTATCACTCTCTAGTGTCGAAAATTAATTTAATCTATTGTTAATGTTACGTAAAGATTTAAATGTGTAACTGCTGATGTGTTTTTCCTCACTTTTAGAACAATTTCTACAATTCATAAAAATTGACTCTTTTTTTATTCTTTCTTTTACATAAATCCAATAGCAAAATTATAATTATAAAGTTTAGTTTATTCTTTAATTTAAACGATAAATTTTTGATTAATGTGAATTTCTCTCATCTTCTTTATGAGAATATTTTACTGATAACAAATTTGACTATAATTCTTAATTAAACGAATATGTTCGTAGATATACATCTTTTTCCGCGCAATATTTGCTTCTCCGATCTATGGTAACTCATAGAACGATAATATTTACGATTGAAGTGAATATTTTAACGCTAATCTTTGAACTATTGAATCTATCAGAATAAATTCGCGCAAAATTAATGCAGAATTTCCCGTAATTTCCTTCCCTTGATACAACTGCGCATACGCATCCGCGATTGTGCAAACACAAGATTTTCTCATTCTTCGTTAGCATAAAAAATACTTGCGACCGATAGGAATGGCGCTCGCGACCGAATCTCGAATTAATGACACAATCCCGAGGGAACGATACTTGGCCGTACGCTATATATACGCCATCCTGTATCCTTACCCGATGCGACAGTCTAAGAGTAACAGAAAAAAAAAGAATAGAAAGAAAAAAGAATACTCTGTGTGGAAGAAGCGTCTCTCAATGCGAGGCGGATTGCTCTCCGAGATGGAATTGCTCGACAGAGACCTTTCGCAATAACTGGTCGTGGCTCCTTTTTTGCCCGGTCAGGCGGTCGCACACTCCGCTCGTTGCTTTTGATAACTTTATCCGACACGGTTCGCCGTACGTACATACCATCCTACACCAGTGGCGTATATCGTTCTGTCACGATTTATCATTGATCCGCGTATATAGCGATACTTGAACAAGCGTACCGGCAATACGAGACACGTGCGCGCAGGACGAAACGAACGGAACCAACTTTCTCTACGGACCGCGAACTACCGCGGGAACTTGCCGAAACCGATAGTAACTCGAACGTTCAAATTGCACGAAATTATTTTCCACGGCGTACAATACGGCACGTATGTAGTGTGCACAAACTATGTGCACAAACTGAAATCAATCAAGAAGACGTGTCTTAATTTCTGCAGATTTAAATGCACATTTGTACTCTATCTTTTCCGTGTAGAGTATATAATGTCTGATCGATGTGTATGCGAATCAAGAGGAAAATATTAGAAAAAAATTTAATTCTATGTATGACATAGCATTAATTTACCAAAAATCTTACAAAAAGATTAAATGTTTATTATAATATTTAAAGATTCATATATTTATTAGGAAAATTAATTAGAGAAATTCATAAAAATATTTTTTTGCCATCGTTTATATAATTATAATCAATTTACATACACAAAGTATATAATCAATCAGTCGTATATACTCCACTCTCGGAAACGCTCGCTTTTGAGGCTCTGCTTTCGCGACCTGTTTTTCCACGGAGAGTCATTCTGCCAACGAAGTTGCACTGCCATTTCGACCACAGCCGGTACATACATTTTACAGGATGGAAGCTACTACAGAGGTAAGTGGCATTCCGTGTTTCAAATGACTCGCCGCTATACCTGGCAAAGACATACAACCCAAGTGGTCCGCACCTTCATTCGTCTCCGTTCAAGAGCCCGCCAATCCGCCATGGCCGCTGCGGCAGCGACGCAATCCTTTAATCCGACCCTAAGACCTTTTCTGTATTCCTGCGCGAAACCAACCTGTGGGATGTCGAAACTTCCACTTTGTCGCTGGCTCGCCGAATAATATCCGACCAATGCGTTTCGAGAGCCGCCACTTAGCGTATTCCTTAAACGTGAGACGCGAGTGAGGATCGAGCACTTCTATTCAAGTTTGCAAATCGCGGGAAATGCAAATCCGACTTCTTCAAAGCACATCGTCTAGCTATCCGTTTTGTTAAAGTCACCCGCGACGAAACGGGCATGCATTTGAAAAGGTATTGACTTGGTTACTTAAATGATTCGCATGCAAAGTGATAAAAAGAAATTCTTTAATTATACGATTGCAAAAAATATTTTTGTAAATTTACTTGTGATTTTCATCACTTAATAAAGAATAAATCTTTACAAATATAATTAATTTAAAATCATTTTATTACATACAGAATAAATTTGAATTTATGCAATATTTAAATTAAATTTTGTGCGTAACATTTTATACTTAAATTTATTTATTTATTTATTTATATATATAAAATCGTCTATATTATATGGTTGCATCTCTGCATGTATGATAGTAATTCACGCCGTTGCGTATATGCGTGAATCCGATTATAATAGTCGATTCAACATTTTCCATATTTATTCACATTATGCTCATACCCGTACAAAAGAGACCCCGCTGTGGGTTACAGGAAGAAAGTAACCATAGAAGCAACTCGCAAGCCTCGAAAGAAGCGAACGCTGGCATTTCGCCAGAAAGGAGATCCGATGCTGAAACTGCTCAGCTAATACTTTTTTTTCTCTTCATGGATTCGACCTGTTAGTAATTGGAAGGTGACCTAATTGTACGTTATTCGCGATGTCCATACACGAACGCGATGACAAACATACGAAAATAGCGATAAATTATAATTTTATAAAAACAATAAGTTGTAAAAATGTGATGATCTCTTATCGTTCTGATTAGAGATTATCATTTTTTTTTACAATTTATTAAAGATACAATGTTATTTAAATATGATATACATTTCAAAATAGTAGAGATTGAAAAATCATATGTAATATTTTTTTTAAAAACGGTTTTTATTTTTACTAGCTTTTCAAGTTTTTACCAATTTCAAAAAAATTTTTCCTCGACTATAATTTTAGAATATCCTATATTTACAGAGAAACGTCAAATACGAAATTATATTATTTAATATAATATAATATAAATTTAATTATTTCATTGTGTTATCTTGTCATGTTTATTTACACAACACGAGTCAAATAAAAATAGTCATCTAAAATAATTTCATCCATTTATTTTGATAGATTATAATTCTCGTGAAAGAGTTTGATATCACGTGACAGATTTGTTTGTCATGTTTGAAAAATATCGCGGTTATTGCTGACACGTAAAAAAATATTTTGACATTTTTCATAAAAAAACCTATCAGTAGTCTATCCTTTTTTAGTCAAACCAAACTTGTCGAATCTATCAACTGGTCAAATTGTTGTCCATTCTCTATTGTCGATAGTTGTGAAAATTATATACAACTTTGAAGATTCGCTTAATCACGCGATGGCGTGGACACGGAGATAAGTCACTTTTGACGCAAACACGATTAAGAGCAGATGTATCATTAATATTGTCTGAGGAAAAGTTTATACATTTGAGTTTTGTTAATTATCCATGTAAATATGATGTATTAATAGCAAGTGACACAGTCGCTCATAAATCGGAATCCTGTGTGATTTACATTAATTTGTCATTTCACAGACATTAATTTGTCATTTTCACAACATATGCACGAATAAAGACAAAGATAAATTAGAAACAGGTAGAAATAATTTTGATGTTCAATACGTGTATAGTAATCAATGTAAACAAAGCATCTAAATAAAGTTTAGTAAAATCTATGCAGATATTTTCATTACACATCGTTTCCATACATTACGGTATTCATAATTAAAACTAAAATACTATAAGAAAATTTTTAAACAAACTTGCCGTAGCATAATGAAAGCATAATGTGTGCTGCAAGATATTATCTTCCCTCAAACTTGTCTTAAAATAAGATAGGCATATTTACTTTCATAGAGTATGAGTGCTATCTTAGGATAATAGCACAAGAACAAGTCTTACGTATAACTTTCGCCAAGTAAACGTTTCGTCGAAATAATAAAATTGGGAACAATTATATATATAAATAAATCTCTCAAAAAATGTGAGGCATATTCTCATAGTCGTATTTAGTTTCGATTTTGTGAATAAGATTCCCAATTTTAATTCTACATTTCATAAAACGAGGACTTTTTGTGAGCTTGGCCGTAAGGTAACCGTAAGATAAGCTTAGTTACATAGTGAAAACTTAATATTATCTTCAAAGAACTTTAAATTGCTTCTCTTCAAACCTGGTTTAAAAAGAAAAGGAGTTTATTTACTTTGGACAATTCGAGAAAGTAAGATTTTTCGGTATTTTATAATAGCACAAAAATATACATATAAATAAAGCAAGCTTAAATGTAAAAATCGTGACCGAGCAAACGCTAGGAGATAATATAAAATTGAAAATGATAAAAAAACAATAAGATTAGCTTCAGAAATTTCGCTCTCAAATCTTTCTCTTAAGCCTTGATTAAAATATTGATAAAAGCTTTCATTGATAAAAGAAATAAAAATATTAATCATCGTTTCACAGGATATAATCACAAAGTAAACTGTAGTAAGATATTTGACGTCATTTTGGACTCGATAGACAGCCTGATAAATACAACACCTCCATCAAGTGAAACAAGCGAATAATTCCGATCCTCGAGCGTCGAATATTTTTTTTCGACCTGGAAGCGAGCGGTTACCTCGAATAACGCGACAATATCCCCGACGCGATAGACTACGCAATCTGTCTTGAGTCGTCTCGCGCCCTTAGGGCGCGCGATACATTACCTTCCGTCATTCGGTGGGTAAGGCAAGGCAACCGACCCTCGCAAGAAGACGGACGTCGGAATAGGGTGAGGATGGCGCGACACGCAATTTGGCTCATCGTAAATGCACTCCCGCCTTGGCGTGCACTTTCCATTTCGCTTCCTCATACGAGCCTTGATTACCTCCCGTCGTGGCTAAACAGAGATTCTTTCGCGAGGAATCGAGGAAAAGAGAGAAAGAGAGAGAGGACGCATCGCCTACGGCAGCGTGTGGTGTTAATTTTCAAGTTCACGCTATGGAAAAGTCAACCGCTTAGTATCTCGACCTTACCTTTCGCTTTGTACTCTCTATGAAAGTCATTTTCTCAGTTCTTGCCAGAGGAAGCAACAAAGTTCTGTTTTAAAGAGCGAAAGCACAACGTTTAAAATAGACATTCTGGTAAATATTTCGAATACAACACAGTAAGATAGTTTAACAAACTTTTAGTACAAATAATTTTTCTGCTTAAATAACAACTTGGATATTTTAACTTCAAAACTAGTTGCGCTTCGTAACTTTATAGCTAATTAATGACTTAATAATTAATGACTTAAAACGATACGAATCACAATTTGATTGAATATCACTTAATTCGCGAAATAAAAATAATGGATCTTTTATCGCCTTTTGTTTGTACTGCCATTACTTGTACCAAAAGCTAACATCCTTTAAGCTCTATTATTTTCATTAATTGTATAGGTCGTAATATTTCCGACGATATTATAGGATATAATCCCACGCCTCGGCAAAACTTCCCCAATGATGTACGGAACAAAAATGGGCTATTCTTTAACTTGGAAAAGTAACATTTCTCAAACCGAACCCTCCCTCTCTCCCAACGAACGGAGGTTCGAACGGGTTAGGTGCGCCAGACACGTAGCCTTCCCTTCCCTTGGTCAACTCGAGATGATGAACGGCGTCGCCCATAAAAAACCAATTTCAGGATCAGCTGCGTCTAGGACAAGTGATTACCGGGTCCGGTTGCAATTCGTCGAAAAGATTTGAGAAAGAGTATGTGGGAAA
>NW_021851887.1:1355457-1418749 GCF_003651465.1 Formica exsecta
AGAGTGCCGCGATCTATCGACGTTCCATTATTCCCGAGAGGCATACGGACCTCGCATAGATCTCCTCCCCTCCCCCTTCCACCTCTTCCCGTTCTCGCTTCTTTTCCTCCCTTTACCTTTCCCCTTGCGATACGTGACCAGAGAGAAAGAAGCTTTCTGCCATATCGCTAAGCTATCAAAAAGCAAAGTGACTCCGCTGAAAATCAGTCCTAGTATCTTACAAATCCTTGAATGGTTCACTTAAGCAATCAATCATCCATTAAATTTATTCGTCATAACAAAATGCAAAAACAGAAAAATAATATGTTCGATAACATTTGTGTACAACTAAGAGAAATATTTTTTTTAAATCTTTTTATATTTTTATTTTTACAAATCTCCCTAAATTATAGGAAAAAAGAAAATTTGCTCTTTTTTTACAATAAAAAAAAAATCGATTGTTATCTTTCCTCTATAGCTGATAAAGTTCATGATTCAGAATTGATCGGATTAGAAGAGACTCAAACGTGAGTTGCGAAGTAGAAAATGCTATCCTAACAAAATCATTACGTTCTTGAACAGCTTGAAACGTGAGAAAATCTTGTTTCACATGAGATATAAAGAGAAAACATAGTTTATCACAAACAAGATCGATCTTTCAAATAGTTTCAAAATTTTGTTTAAAAGTAGTAAATATAGAGAGATAATTTAGCATTAAGAACAATTTATATATATTATTTTTATATATAATAAAATTTTTAAAAAAATTTTACAAAAAAAATCAGTGAATGTAAGTTACAAAAAATTTTTTAAATTTAAATAATGAGTACTTTTTATAAAAAAAATATTGTAATATCAATAGCAATATTAATTGTATAGGCAATTTATTATTTTTTTACACTAATTATATAGAAAAAGGATGCTTATTTTTGTCAAAAAGATATATAAAAATATATCGTGTTTTTAGGCATAAATTGCTATGTGAGTGTGTAGATAGTATACGATATCAGAAACTATTACAACTCAATTATATTGCGTACCAGCAAAATTGTTTTGTATAGTCACAATAATCAAATAAAAAATCGGCTCATTTCCTCTTACTTGTCTTACTTTTGCCCTGAAAAGTATGTGACCAGAGCTTGTAATTACGTTTGAATAGCAAATGAGAGAGTTCTTGTTCTGAATTGTATCATATGATTATAGAGAGATAATTATAAAGTCTCTTGTTTGTTTTCTCATATCATATCGCAGTGTCTCACAATGTTTATATGTGTGATGTTTTAACCATGACAAAATATATCATGTATATTTACATATTTTAAATTCATAATATAAAATAATAAAATATTTTTAAATAATATAATAAAGTGTGTATATAAATATATAACTTTATAATATTATCTACAAATATTATTATTTATAAGCCGATTAAATAATTTGTACAATGTTAAAATATTAACGCACAAAACTTTTTTACAAATCAAAAATTCTCTTTGAGATTTGCATCGCAAAAATACATAGAAAAATACGAGAATTGCATTTATTTACATCGATTCAAATTATATTACTGTTCTTAAGTGTCATTAGCTCAAACGTTTATACTCAAATACAGAAAGGTATCTTTGATCCGACCATCGGGTGAAATCGGGAGAGACTACGCGGAAACTCAGATAGGTTCCATTGACCAACGCCGATAGGTCATTCGTGTATCCGCTCACCGCCATTAATCCCGTATATAGTACACGCAATTTAGAGTGTATGCACTATGCATCCGTGGGCCAGGACCGTACCTATTTACGCAACCGGATGTACGCGTCCAGCCAGAACCGTGCCCTCCCGGTTTACGAGCAGCTCGCGCCTGTCGCTCCGTTGTTAACGCTCCGACGAACGGACGTTGATACACAACCATTCCGAAACGAAATAAAGAAAAAGAGAGATAGACAGAGATAGACAGAAAAAGAGAGAGAGAGAAAGAGAGAAAAAATGCGCGTATATACAGGATTGTTCAGAGACGATGGTCGTACGACGAAATATGACGTTGTGCAAAACGGAGCGGCGCGAGCGCGCCATGTTACGTTCCGTGACACGAGGGGCGGCTGACGACACAAAAACGGACAGCAGGGGAATTTACAAGGGCCGAATAGCGTCCGGAGAATAGATAATACGTGAGAGATAAGACTACAGCGAGAGTGTCACCATACGTAATAAATGTTTCGGCGCAAAAACGCTGTAATATCCTCTTGGTAATCTTCTTATCGCTAATTATTCGAGTATTAAATGTTCAATCACTGATAGTAACTAATTAATAACCGGCTGTATTATTAACCATTAATAATAAGGCTGATTATTAGTCATTCACTATTAATAATTATATATTTAATACTAGATTTATATTAAAGCATAATATATGTATAATGATTAAAATTAATTTTTAAATAATTATTAAAAAAACAGATATTATATTTGAAATATATAATATATCGTACGATTAAAAACAAATTTATTTCAATTATAAAAAATGCATTAAGGTTAACGATATAACGATATAAGTATTTTCTTGTTTAACTATGCTATTAATCAGTATATCTCTTTGTAACTTAGATAATATGTCAAGTTAATCCTGACATACGTCATTTTACTCGACTTTCATATTTTATACGGTGTCACTTTCACGATTAATAATAATTATAATTCCACATATATTATTGTTCGACATTTGTGTGCCGTCTGTCAATATATCATAAGTTTGCAATAATTAGATTTTTGCTAAAATGTCATCTCACCAATATATATAAAATTATTAACTGGAACAGTTAGACGTAACACGTAATCTATATAAACTTTTACGTTTAACATGATTGAATAGCGCTGCAAATGCGGCAAATACACGTCAGAGATTCGTAACCGCGAAAGCTCGATTCTCGATAATAGTAATAATTGTCGACGATGGTTTTAGAAGAAGACAATGCCTGTCACGTCGACACTCGTACTCACCAACGCCCATGTGAAAGCTGCGCGGTAAATGCAATGCGCTCGTTTCTCGCCTCGAGAGCTTTCCGCATACATATATATACAGCCGGAGCCTTCGCGTCGAATACGATTGATCCATCGAGTGGATCCGTACCGAACGGCGATAGCGAAAATTCCTCATTGACTCCCATCGGAGAACGAGTCTTGAAAACTCGGCTAAAATTGGATTCCATCGACTTCGCGAAATCTTCGGGAAACGTATCAATTCGAAGTCGCGATTGGAATATCACGTGCAAGTCTCATTCTCGACTTCTTCTCCGCAAACTTACCGAAACTATCGATATCGAACGGTATGCGATGCGAACGGAGGAGCGGGCATTATTCAATTATTGAAAACTTTATTCGGATTAACGAGATTAAAAAATTAATCAGTACAGTTCAAAAATATGAATTCTATCAGAAAACTGTACAATGTTCAGTGCACAGCAAAATCTATAAGGAAATCCTTTCGTAAGTCTGGTCTTATAGTCAAGGAAAATACTTGTACGCTGGTACATACTGAATCTTTAGCTTGTCTTGTTAGAAATTGGTATCGATGTGTCATGTTCGATGGTAGCTTGGCATCCAAGCTCGCGGAAGGGATTTGGGACTCTTCAATTTACGAAAGTGGCGTCGCTATAATACGTCGGCCGACTAAAAGTGGAGCAAAGCGTGACGATGTCGGACCAATACCAGCTAAGGTACGGATAGATATATGGGAGAAAGGTAAAAAGACGGGTCACCGGAATATTCGAAATCCATTCGTTTTTACGATCGAATTGTTGCCCAAAGTCTTACTACCATCGTTGTAGAGATATATCTCTAAGTTTAAGAGAATAAAAAGAGAATGAAATAAAAATAATAAGATCCTTTTTTCCCCTATGATTTCAAATTTTATTCTAACGTCACTTTGACGTCCGCTTGATGAGAATTGTCTAGATTCACTTCTATAATAGAACAACGGATTTAATTCTGATAAATTATTAATTTAGTCACTAAAACCACGAGCTCTAAAAATCCATTTAATGTAATAGACATATAATAAAGAGCAAAGTAATTTTATATAAACTTTCCAAAGTACGCATTTCATAAGAAAAAATTTAACAAATTTGAACGAAAATTTAATTATGCCGTAGTTTGCTATATTTTTTAAATATTGAATAATTACGTTACTACTCTATCTATCCTAATTTACAAGTGTCTCCGGCGATTCTAACTCATTGATATTTCACCAGGATATTGCTATTAAAAAGATATTTTCATACACGTTACTGTAACATTATCGCATACCGATATAATGTATATATTATAGCGATACTAATATATTACGTATAGATATAAGAGATATTACGTGAGATTATCCTTGTAAAATTATATATTATAGGATCATTATATGTGTTTGTGTGTGTGTGTATCACTTTAATTAATTTAAGCATGAATGCGTATTGCTGCTTATTTGTCCATGATCGGAAATTGTACATTATTTTATTTATATACTTTTCTGATAGGATGATAATATAAATAAATGTCCCTCCATTTCGAAATTATTATCCACAATAGCAATTTACGTAACGCGAATAACATTTTATATCAAGTATTAAACTCGATAATGATTATTTGCATATAATAACCTTAAACGATCAGCTTTACGCAGGCAATCATCGAAAATACGGCAGTTATCGTTAATCATTACGTATATTACTAATTACTTCAATAATGACGTAATTCAACATGTATATATATATATATATATATATGTATATACGTATGTATGTATAACTTAATATTTGGTAATATAAAATATACATTGTATTTTATATCATTGTGATAATATCGCATAACACGATATACAGCATAATAATTAATAATTCTATCTGAAAAATATTATTCTGAAAAATAATACGTCACAATTTTATATATGATGTCTCTATAATATACGCGTTTTTTAAATCAATCATATTTTCAATTGTATTTCCGTTTTTTTTGTCGGAGTACTTGTGACATAAACTATACATTAATAATTTCTAAATGGGACGCAAAAAAAATTATTGTCGCGTCGTTGCGCGAAGAAATGTCACAAGTTGCAATTATCTAAATATAGTGCATCATATCGATCTCGATAGAGAAATGATAACGACGGGCAAGGGAAAACGTTTGTGCACTTCTCTCAGGTGTCATCACTAGTGCGGCTTGTCCATTCCGAGTCAGGTGGCTGCATTGCACATGGCTGTCGACACATCGAGGACTGTTACAGTCATTAGAAGATAAGTGTCTCGTTCTGTCAGTATCGATCGTCGCCGTCCAACATACGCTACGTTTCTCGTTATGGCAAGTGAGGAACAAATAGGAGGACATTAGAATGGCTTTCCGTCGCGTGTGTTACCGCGCGCGTTACTATGCTTTCAAGCATATTACTCTCCTTAACCTAGGCGACCGATGCGCAATTACGCGTCAATCCGGCAAGGCGGGCTTGACAGAGCGATAATTTTACGCGATATAAAGTTTACGTTGAATTTTTATCGAGCCACGGCGCCGTAGTCTAATGTCCGATATAATTTTAATGTGTTCTGCGCCGACCTAATCTTTCGTCGTTTCATTCGATACATAATCTTTTATTGCATTTATATGTATATATGTAGGCAACGCGTATTTCATTAAAATATATCATATTAGATAAAAATCAACATTATTCAAAAGTTCTACAAAATATAGAATTAAAAAAAGAGAATTAAATAGAGAACTAAAAAGAATAGAGGTCTTGTCGGTCTGATTGCCTATATTTGCACATTAAAAATATGATCGTATATCATTAATCGTAATTTTTCAGCTCATTAGACATGAGTCGCGTAACTCTAGCAATCTTGCAAATAACTTTAAGACATTTTGCAGGCGTCAGAAGCAAATGGGATTATTCTTGCCTTCCATTCGCCCGACATTTTTGTAATCTCTTATCTCCGGTGATCAGGGCGCGCTCCATTAGACGACAAAAATCATTACCCGCAAACTTTCTACTTAAAGCAATATTCCAAAAATAACAAAAAACTCAACCATTAGAGTTTTCACGAATCCGGAGGTTTTCTCTTTTCAAGTCGTCAACTGTCTAAACGGAAAACAAGACGCGCACGAGAAATCAATAGAAATCTTTTATTCCAGACATCATCGCGATGCATATGGAGCATAAAAGAGAATATTTTTAAAAACGGGATCACGATAGGAGAAAGACATAGTTCATGTAAATAGAACATGCGAGCTGCAAATAGCTCCTTGTGGAGATCTGAGTGTTTCCTTCGCGAGTGTCTTTCTCCCGGTGCTATTACTTTTATTTTTCCAATTCAGATCAATTTGCGGCAAGCATCGATATCTATTTCAGCGCACAAATATAAAGCATCGTGACGCATAAATTATGTTAGTAATCGGCGACCGTCTAACGTTGCAGTTCTGAAAAATTGCCGTGAGAAGCTGACGGGACGCGTAACTTCTCAATTTAACGCATGGAATCGCCGCGCTTGACACTCGTTTATAACGAGATAAAATTCTATCTTGCTGGTACAGAATTTTATCTCGACGTTTTGACACGTATCGCGTTAACGAGAAAACACGATGATAAATTCCTATACATATATAACTCTTATAGATAGGCACGATTATTCATCGAGAACGACTCGCAAAAAAGTGGATTATTAAACCATTATTTATATTTCGCAATAAAAACGTTAATGATTGACTTTATAAAAAATTAAAAAAAAAATAAATTTTCTATCGCTCTCTCGCTTTTATCTTGAAAAAAAAATTTGTGTCGTTCCACTCCGTGTTCAAGTAAATTGATATAATATCACAGTAATACTAAAATGGCATTTTGATTTTACATATAATTTAGAACAATAATTATATCTGCAAAACTCTTAATAACTATTAATGTAATAATTAATGCGCAACGCGCGCGTCAATTAACGTAATAGCCATTACTTTGTCATCACTTTCCCAATTATTGTTACATCGACGAACAGTACTACCGTTTTACCAGTTTTAGTTCGTGCTAAAACTGTTTTACGACTTAATAATAATTAGCCACGCGAACACAGAGGTGTCTGGCAAGAGAATATTTCTCAATTTATGGCACGGGAAAATTCGTTATATGACCGCAGCGTTCGGCGCTTAATTAAATTTCGCGAGCGGGCGAACGTGACGAGGGTTCGCGCAAAAAAATTCATTCGCATTCGGGTGAGTGATTAGAACTCGATGAAGGGAACATTTCGGGAGCGCGTTTTTGAATTATTATACGATGTTTTCTCGCAAATTTTCCGCGACAAGCTTTCTCATTCACGTTCCGCCGAGAAACGGGACGCGGGATGTCTACAACCATCCGCTTAGAGCATGTCATCTTATATGCAAGCTTCATGTATGCGCGAGCGCGCGCGTGCATGCATATATATACACGGGAATACGTAAACGAAGACACGCGTACATCCGTATGTATTCACAAAGACCGTCTTCTCGTCGTAAATCTCGCTGTGAAATCATAATGCAGAAAATGCACCGGGAGGATTACGATCTTATTTGTCGCGCGTGAAAGCAGTTCGTAAGTTTGGAAGAAGGGTTCCTCGTAAACCTTCGAAATTACCGTCTGCTGCGCGACTGTGTCTACGTTCAGTGTTTTATCATGCGAAGCAAGAATGAAGTGACGAAAGGACAAAAAGACGCGTGCATTCTTACTTGAAATGTTCAATTTGCTTTCCGAAGATGCAAAGGGTACATATATTTTCGTATGATCAAAATTTGAATCAAAAACAGTATAAAAGTGAATCGAATATGGTTAAATTCAAAGTTTTGCAGATCGATAATCAATAAAATGCTCTATTTTATCATTATCACCGAAGAAATCGTGAATATTTAACGCTGCTTCTTTATTATATATTAAATAAATAGCTTTTAATTGATGCAAGCAGTGTAAATTGGATATAAAACTAAATCTGCTGATATTTAATCTCCTAATTTAAGAATTCATTCATTAATGTCATTCTTTTAATGTATATTAAAAGCTGATCATTTTTCCTGACCCACAAAATATCAATGTCTAAAAACAATATTCAAAGCTTTTTTAAAAGCAAGCTTGGTATTAAAATTAAGAGATATTTATTAACCAATTAAAATATTCCATTATAATAAATTTAATTATATAATTTTAGTTATAATTAAAATGTTTAATTGTAATAAAATGTGATATTTAAATTCTATCAGTAAATTTAACGCTAAATAATAACATTTTCAACGGTCTGTTTGTCAAGTTTATATCTTATTATCGTAAAATATTAGTAAAATTTATGAATGTCTGATTTGACGGGTCCTAATATATTTTTCTGAAAATAAAAAATACACGCCACCGTTGCAGTTGTCAGAAAACCAACGTGCTTTCATTTAATACAGAAACGAAAACGAAGGCGCCGGCAATATCGTTCCTAAGTGCGCCGTTTAGATCGGGAGTTTATTGCCGCACGAAAATCTCGAGGCGGCAATCTGAAGATCGGCGCCCTTTATCACGTGAGCTTTTTGACAAGCTCCCGCGAAAAGGCACTTCGTTCTAGCTGGTGGCGTGGCTCGCGGTCGAAACGTGACGTGAATTCGCGACCGAACATCGTGCAGGAGAACTGTTCGTTCGTTCCGCTCATGTTTGCCAATTAAGACGGAAACCGGTAATTGGCGGGTCATCGATTGATTACGCAACGACCGAATTAAACAAAGGGCTACGTCCCTTTGCGCGATCATATATGTGCAGGCGTGTTTGCATCGCCGCTAGTCATCGATGTAAATCTGTACCACACAGATTATCGACTGACGGCGTATTGACGAGAAAAGATATCGATGTGGGGGGATTTGTAATATGTTATTATTGAGAGTTCGATACATATAGGGAATGTTGCTTTATTAATAGTCCGATCGTTATTTTTCGTAGATATGATTGAATCCATCACTTCAGGAAAAGAATATGATTGGCTTTTTCAAATACATCGGAAAAGATATTTTCATCCTAAAAAAGCATTGCACGTGCTAAACATAAAAACACGATTTTTCAGGTTAATAAATCATCGACCCTTTAGAGACAGAATCTAAATTCGTATAAATTCTAAACTCTAACCCGTGGTTTCTCGTAAACCCTACGCTATAAAACAATCCTGTTAAGAAGAGGCATAACGCGACGCGATTAAATTATGTTGCGCTGTGAATTTACGATGTAATCATGCACAACTGAGTTCGTATCCAAAATTGAAGTAATTAATAGTTAGTCAGAGTCAGAAGCGTCTATCGATTTTATCGATTTAGTAGTTCACACTGCTTCAAATTTGTTAATTATAAGCATAAAACAAATAGTTTTCGTAAATATTATTTATATATAGATTTGATTCCGTTACAAATTATTGAATTAATGATAAACGATAAAAAAGTATATATAAAAGTGATTTATAAACTATAATAATAAAGTAAAAATTGGTTACGTGTCAAATATTAATGTTGAAGACAGGAAATTTAAATTTATGCGAGATTATTTTTCTGCCTGTCAGTTTTTATTAGCTTACAAATTTATACCGAGACATTTATGAGTTACGCGTTTGTTAGGTAAAAATAAAAGCGATTTGTACAATACTTACGAATAAATGGCAATGAACAAGTTTCGTAATTTTCACATTTGTATACTAGTTTGTACAAATCTAATATTCATATTTTCAATTTTCGATAATCGCGTATATATTCGATATATTAATATATGTTATATTTTGTTGTCACATCATTTGTCAACAATGTTGAATACGGTATGAATAAAATCGTAGTCCAATAAATATTACGGTGACTCGAAAAATCAATCGTCGATCTCTGACGTCATATAACTCGGCCATGCTTTCTTCAGTTCGTTGATATCCTGAAAAAAGGTACGTTGCACACCTGCATTTGGCGTACCGACAATAACTCGCAGCATATAGAGCACGTTAAACGGAGAACTATTGTCCCGGTGCCAAGTGCAGGTGTGACAGGACTCTTTCGTTTTCACGTATGACGCGTATCTCGCGGCTACTGCAATTCGATGATGATCGGTTTTGTGACGACGGCATAATATCGTGATATTTTCATCGGCGCTTAAAAGTCGAGTCGTTTATTCGCGTTTAATAATAAGCAGTATAGCTGAAACGCCGCGTTTATCGTCGATTATCGTCCAGAATTAATCGTCCACAGTTGTAGCGAACTGATTTAACACGTTAACTGTCGGTAGGAGGTACATGCAACTCACTTGTATCCGTTTAATGCGTCTTGAGATACAACATCCGGCGCCACGTATGCCATACAAAGTTTCGCTGCGAGCATCATACCGGGTATCACATATACTGAGCGATGAAAGATCATTTATTCTCGTTGAAAGATGATGCGTTGAAGATTTATATCTGTACACCATCGCGAGCATTTATTATTTTATACGGCAAGTGTACATACGAGGCAAGTGCACAAAAAAAAATCGGATATCTTAGGTTTTCATGTTTAATATAAAATATTTAAATATTTTATATATATCAAATTATTTTTGCGATTATGTTTGCACTTTATTTTTTAATTAAAATAATTACATGAATAGAACTTGGAAAACGATAAAACAATTTAAAAATGTTCAAAAAATAATTCTTTTAAGGTTCCCAGAAGTATGTTTGACAGAATTAATTAAAAAACCCGCATTTATCTCTATAATATTTTATTCTATTATTAACTTGGTGATACAGTACGTATAATATTATGTATATATTAAAAAAAAAAAAATGTATGAATATGTATGTGAAAATACAATAATGCCGTATAAATATGATATATCCTTCTTCATACACTTACTATTATAATTGATGATCAATTATATTTTTTAATAACGAGACAGATTTATATTTTTCCATTAATCAAAAAAATTAATACTCTATCATTTTTATTATCATTTAAGAATGTAGCGATAAAATGTATCTATTATCGTCAAGCGTTTAAGAGTGGAACATTTAAGGGATTACGAACACGACGACTCTTCTCAATCGGCTTTTGTGTGAGAGATTCGAGCTTGCTATCTTACTAAAGTATGTCTACCCGATCCGCTTACATGCTCTCCCTACTTTAATTGCATCTAATTGCTCGGTGATTTAGGTTTGGCTTAATTTTTCATTGAGGAAATTTAATCGCAAATCGTCTTAAGAATTATATATAGGCATATTTCAATTTTTAAATATCTCTTTACTTCATAATTGACGCAAAAAAAAATATTCTATTTTGTTTTGACAAAAAATTTTAAAATTTTTTATCAGTAATTTTGATTATCAATAATTTTTATATTGCGGATATTAATCCAAATTATATCTTCGAGACAATTAACTTGAATTTCACTTGGAAATATGATATTTTTCTAGGATCTAAGAAAATGCCTTTGGCGACTATAAAGACAGTCGCAGAATGTGAGAAGAATGTAAGAAAGTAAAAAATGCTCGAAGAGAAAGATTCAGGATTCAGGTTTCTAAGACTTTAGAAAGATCGGAACGCATGCGATGCTCTCATACGACGGGAAAATAGGATAATGCACGCGGTGCAAAGTTCCGAAGGAATAAAAAGACAGATTCGCGCCTCCTTTCGAGATGGAGAAGCGAGGGAAACTTTCAGCGCGTCGATAACCAGCAGGTAGATAAGGATACGGAACGTTGAAATTTATGGCGCGGCGAGATAGCCACATCCACGCTCTCGTTCGCCGAATCTGTCGGCGTATGATGGTGTTCGGGAAAACAGAGAGTCGATAGGGGGTCCCTCCCTGTTTACGAAAACATTACGCATTTCTCCGCAGCCGGCAAAACGCGCGGGCTTATCATCCAGAATTTATTACTCGCGATTCCGCGCAAAATACTCTTTTCTCGCGCGCGTTTCCGATTATTATTTTCCAAAATTATGGATAAATAGATACGTCTCGATTGATTACTATCGACGGGCTGAACGGCGCGTAGAACAAACGTGATTGCGCGTATGGTTTAGTCAAGATGTATCGTTGTGTTAGAGGCAGCCACGTTCGAAATACGTCATCGCGATCTATCGCGGACACGTAGCGTGGAGTGCAACGAGCTGTCTGAACGGCCAGTCGGCTGGAATATAAAGCAGCTCGAGCCGCCGCCACCCCTGTAAATGGTGCCGCGGCGGTTATTGCTACTTTCCTGCTATCACGCCGCTATGATTTGTTTGGGTATGGTTTTCTAGGCCAAAAACGAATGAAAGTTTTCTGGCACGATCGACGGCTACGTCATGCGAATTACGTTTTGCGCGCTATGACTATGAAAAGAACAGCATTCAGAATTGAGAAAAAAATTCATAATTATTACTTGTCAATTTTCTGACAAATAAAGAGTAAAAATCAAATATCATTTGCATGTCAGAAGTTTATTATATTTGAACGTCTCGTCTTGAGATATTTCTTTAGTAAATAAAAATATACATTGATTAATAATTTGTCAAAAATATTCATCACCTATAACCTGACTGTCGATTTACAAATCTTACAAAGATCTACCCAATCTTGAATGCATTTTAAATGTATACGTGTAATAATAGAAACATTGGATACGAATTATTCATCTCATTTGGCATGGAGAACATCGGATATTCAATATCCTGTCTCTGGTTGCTCTGATGAACGGTAGCCCTTAATCGATTATTTGCAAATTCCGTATAAATATCAAATTTCGCATAAATTTAGACCCCGTCACAATTGACCGCCGCAGGAAACGTGCCATTGGAATATTCATTATCATTATTAGATCGCATAGTGATATTTTACGATTTGTACCGTACAATGATACGTTGTAATTAACGGTTATCATATGAATTACAAAACATATTGGCCAACAACTACTTACGTCAACCATTAATTGTTACGATTCGTACACCTACGTACTCGTAGCAAATTCTTGGATGGCAAAAAATTTATCGCGCTGCTTCACATGCGCAACGCCGTAAAAGATTCGCGCGTGTATCGTGTGTACTAAACCATAAACGCGGAGAGTATCGGGAAACGTATTATACTTTTGTGCCGGGAAATGTCTGAGCTAGTGTTGTACAATGGTGTACACCGAAGCGGAACTTATCCGCGATCGATCGCATCATTGGAAACTAGGAATCAAGCTATATATAATGGGGGAGGGAGAGGAAAGATTGCTTACAATGGTAACAAAAATTGATTATCAATATATCAGTAATCATGGTAAAAAGTCAAACAAATTTTGTAACAATAATGCATATTAATGCTTGCACTTAAAGTTATATATAAATATTATATATAACTTTATTTATCAAATCGATCATGTTATTGCACAGCTACAGCTTTAATCACATTATTTTATATGAAATATTTGCGCGATGAAGGTTATATATAAAACACCATTTATATTATTGAGAATAGCTAATTATGAATAGAACAATTTATGAAAAGGCTTAATATCTCGTCAAAATTACAGTGATACTATCAATTTAAGTTTAAATTAACAACGGTTGTTCTTGAAATCAAATTTGATGATTTCTTGTTACGGGAACTTATTTGGAAAATTTATGTTTATTTTATTAGTATATGAAATTAAACATTTGGCTGTATAATGATATTACGAGATCGAATTAAATTATGAAATCTACCGAACAATCTGCGTTGTTTTGCAATTACCATTGCGAATGCAGAATGTGTTGCTTTAATGGGAACTCTCTTGCGGAACCCACATATAGAACTGATTTTCAATATTATTTGAACAAGAGAATATGAGGTTGCAATGCTATTTGCAAAATCATGTGCAAACACCTATAAATAAGATATAAAGCGTAAGCGATATTCCAGAACGAGACAAAATAACTATTGGAAAAATAGAAGCATTAAGGGAAAGTTATGAGAGACGATTGCACATAGAAATATAGAATTATAAAAGCGCTTTACTTAATATCGATTAATAACATTCTGATATTTACAAGTAAAAAGTTCTTTTATGCGAAAAAAAGCATAATTTAAAAAACTTAATAAATTCCGCAATATATAAATTTTTAAAAGGCCATTCCATTTTTACGTATTTTAATTCTTTTCCTTTTTCCTTCCGATATCTATAGTAAAACATCTTTTATAAAAGCTTATAGTTTAATTAAGGATATCATAAAAGACGGTGACGCTTGAAAATGCTCGAACACACCAAGTATTGTTACATTGTTTCGTAGCGCGAACGTTTCCCAGTTAAGGAAATTAATCTGAGAATAATAAGACGAAAAGTATTTAAAGCTGAGAGGCTGAATTCGCGATATACGAGAAACTTATTGAATAAAACACTATTAACATATCTTATTAATATAAATATTAAATCTAGTATTTTATTTAATAAGTTTCTTGTGCTTCGCTAATTCAACCTCACTAAATATCGTTGAAATATTAATAATTCCTCTTCATATAACGCGGAGATTGCATTTAAATACGTACATTGTATTCCAAAATTGTCTACAGATTATTTAATTATTTTAAAGTCAGATCAATCTTTTTTCAACGAAAAACTGATTAACCTTCATCTCTTTTTTTATAATTTAGAAGTTGTAAATGTTATATATCATATACATCGACATTTTCAAAACTTTTAATTCATCGAAACTTTATTAAATTCCAATAATTATAATTAAAAAACTTATTAAGATATCAATATATATTTTCGTTATTAAAATTTGGTCTTAAATCGTAGAAATAATTCTTAGGTGAAAAGTGTGATATAATTACATTCTCTAGAGCAGCTCATATATACATTTCCATACGTACATACTTGTGTGCGGTACTTTGTATACGTCACGGACTCGAATGGCCGTTAGCCGTCATCTGTTAAGAGCGCGTAAAGGAGCCGCGCGCAGGAACGAGCGATTTATCACTGCAGTCATCCGTAACGAGGCTAACCGATATGCTAATAGAATGATAAGTTAAGAGAACATATAACCCCAACGTTCTCGACCACCTCTCTACCACCGTCCTCTTTACCGTTGAAAGAGATACGTTGCGTGGCGAACGGTAATCCGCTAATGTCCAAGCGATGTGTACCATGTGCATAGATAATTCGCGCACGCTAACATACAGTCGTGCACGATCTCGTGCCCGGGGACCGGTAATGGCATCAATCACTTGTTACAACCAATCAGCCGTACGTTTCGTTATCCCAAACCGATGCGCGACGCGGTGCATTCCCGCCCATTTCCAGTAAATCGCATTTAATACACGCTATATGCGCGCTTGCCGTGCCGCTCGAGATTGCACCGACAGGAAATTACATCGAGGCGTTCCTCGCGTTCGTCCGCGAAGAAAGGGATGCGGCGACGGGTTGCGAATCCTATCCGCGCGCAAGCTTTTCCCTCCAATTCTCATCAGTTCGAACCGTCATTTCCGTATTCGGCGCCGTTCGAGCTGCTCGCGTCGATGAATCAACCGTACCGCCTCACACGACGAAGCGAAGACGAATTTTCGTCATCGCGATCCGCATGAAATCACTTCTCCATCATGTTTCCCATCGATCGGACGGATAAACCTTGTTTGTCGGAACGTGCCAGGTTCCCTCCCCTTCGATCGCGTAATTTCTCTGAATAAACAAAGGATATCTGTCGATAAAAAGGCAATCGGCGAATATGGGGTAACGTGCTTTTTGTGTCTAGCAGAGAGTCATCATTATCGGAACAGTTTAATGAAAAATATTTTTGTTATCCGACCGACGTGAATGTCGAGAAGCGTGTATGCACATGTGTGTGTGTATATATGTCGAGATCTATCCGAATTTATTTCCCTTACGATTAAATCGAACTTTTTTTCTATTAGCTTTCGTAAAAGTTCGGCGAAGTTATACGCGGCCATTTGTCAGTGTGTACGATGATCGGCGTTTTCGATGGTTTTTCATTTAGTTTCCGTCGAAAATATATAGTATATAGTATATAGTACATGGAGGCAAAAACAATGGTAAGAAATGGTAGAGAGAGAAAAGAATACCGGCTCGGAGACGAGGAATATAACGGAAAGATAAAGAAATGCGCTATTTCTTCCGCGAAAGCGAATAAAAGGGGCGCGACGGGATGGAAAATATGGTCCGACTGGTACAAGAGAGGAAGGAACGTTAATATCACCGGAGTCCCGCCCGGTATTTGTATCACTTATATTTGCATCGAACACCCGGTATAAAGGCGCTTGTTCTCTACAGAGCATTCCGAGCGATCCGACGTGATTAAAAAGTCGGTCTGCTCTCCCCGCACCGGCCAGCACCAACATCGGATTCTGAATAATTCAATAAACGCGCGTTAATTCGCATATACACGACGTGGCACGATCGCCCCTCATGGACGTGCAAATCCCACGAAAGAGACCGAAACTTTGAATTGTTAATCGTACCGAGTCGACCAACTTCGGATATTTGCAGAATGACTTGGAGCGCGTACGCGGACGAACATACCAATATCTTTGATTGTATGTTGTACTATGTAAAAATATGTGTTCAAATATAAATTTTAATAAGCATTAATTTAAATTATATTTAAGTTATGAAAGCAAACAGGTCAAAATTAAAATCGCGCGTATCTCTCTCTTTCTCTCTCTAATATATAAATAAATTAAAAGTAGTTTAATAATAGATATTCTTGCAATTATTAATACATTCTTGTGACAATAGAAAATTTCAATCAAATAGTATACTTAAAATATTATTAAAAATGTAGTTAATATTCTTTTCACAAATATTTGCTAAAAATTATACTTTTCCTCATATTATCCCTCCGCGCATAAAATAATTTCGACGTATAAATTACAAATCAACAAGCGCGATGAAAGTCACAATTTAAAAGAATATTATCGATGGGAGCGGCCGACATAGAATAATTATACGTGTACACATTAATAATTATACGTAATCATTCATAAGCAATTATGATCCATTCTGTCCAATCGGGTATCGAATTTGTTTCAATTAATTTATATTCGCGCAAGCGAATTTCGGAGCGAGACAAGCTTTCAATGATTAACTGGCGTTACAAGTGATGCGCGTTAATTCCCATACAATGAATCATTTACGTCAAACTATAGAGGCGACCGTACGCCGTCGAAATGTAGAGATTTGAATATATTAATACCAGAGAAGCGTTGCTCGGTTGCAAATTATGTCGCCGTCCCAAGACGTCACGCGAGCCGATGTCCTCGTTTATGTCGACAGTCTTAACGTCACAGATTCGACCGAAACTGTCAACTATAATATAATATCCATTCGGTGTTCGTAATGACTTGCATATGGTACAGCGCGAGCGATTCTGAACGCCGCTGTCGTTTTGACTGATTCGCATTCGTATCGTTTGCGCGGAATTCCAAGCGAAATGAGTTTCCGCGAATTCACGATTGTGCTATGTTAACATACGCACATCCCACACGCACCGTTAATAGCTGACACGGCTGAAATTACGGAAACTCTTAATTGTTAATCGCCTCCCATTGTACGATTTCAATTTATCTCGTCACTCATGCTGCTACATACAAATTAATGCTTAATTTGATTGAGCGAATCCGTTTTGAACGCGGCAAATGGCAAGAGTTGAAAGTTGTACGATATATATAGAAATGAAAGAATATTCTATAATGTAACAATTATAAAGTAATAACAAAATTATAAAATTAAGCGTTTATACAAAATATATCCTTGTTGTATTATTTTTTATTACAACTTATGTATTGAACAAACTTGAGTACTTTATTTAAAAAGAAATCGTTTTCTAGATTAAGATACACTAATGCAAATAAAATATTTTAAAAAATACTCAAAACCGAGAAACGAATATTGTTTCATTGATACGCGCGTGTAATAAAATTAATAAAAAAATAATTTTATATTCAAAAAATAAAAATTATAATTTAATCAAACATCGAACATCGAAACAAATGTAATGTTTTTTTTTTTTTTTCTAGGAGAAATTCGTTTATTCCGATTAAGGACACGCAATTTCAAAAGCAATAACATTTTTGCGTTTAATCGCTGTGGCAGCTCGTTTCGAATCATTATGCGATATTGCGTATACTACATGTAAAGGCAGATGTTAACGTAGGACCATATTTGCATATTCCTGAAAAGTTTTGATGCCATACTCAACGGGAAAACACGATGCCGGACATTGTTTTAATATCTCCATGGTACGCATAATTACTCGTAATATTCGTCGTTCAACTGATTCACGCTCGTCGCATTCCGAATTTGTAATAGAACAAATTGCGACAAAGTTCGCGATTACCGGACATTAATTCGCGCACAATCGTATACTGCAATATCACAGATTTAACTGCACAAAACTTTCAACTATTAATCGCGTCCTGTTCCTGTCTCGTAAGAACTTCGCATGACATAATTCGAAATATGTTCATTATTCATACTTGTTCGACACTATGAAGTATTAATATTCAAGTCATTTCATTGTGTCACGCGTCGATAAAATAACAAATTTGGAAAACATTAAATTACAGGTGCTTTATATATGTATAATAGTCATGGAGTTATGAATATTTAACGTCAATAGAATAAATAAAATTTTCAAAATATTATTTTATGTATATAAAAGAACTCTTTATAATAGTTATGCAAATAACTATTTCACAAGATAAAATATTTGAAAATGTCAGATTGGTTTTATTCGATTTGTGTGGTCACCCAGAGATATAAAAGTAAAGTATATTAAATATTATATATTAGAGAATACGTATTATTACAATATGTTTGGAGATTTATATTATTCGCACAAATAATAAATTCATGAATAAAAATATTTGAGAAAAAAATCACGAACACACATTTACGTAAAATATAACGACACATTTTTCTCTTTCATTTTTTTATATTTTTAAGTATTCTTGCATAAAATATGTGTTTTAGCATCCATTTTTTTTTTAAACATAATACTAGACTTTATCCTTTCTCTATATCATTAAGTTCTATTTTTCAATTTTTGCAAAAGCTTTCTAAAATTGTCGTAACCAATAGTATTATTTCATATCATCGGATGATATATTTACATTTTCGAAACTTTCCCGATGACCACAATTGACGCCGAAAGGTTCTTCTATGGATCATTCGGAGCTCTATATTGAAACAGGGCAAATTTGTATGGAGCACGAAGTCAACGTGTGTTAATTCGTACACAACGGCTCGTTACGCCGAAACAGAGAACAGGTACTATAGAAGTGGTGAAACTTTGAATTGTTAATTAACTATATAGTACTTTGAATTTTGACTCTCTCGGTCTCGGAGGAGATACGTAACACGCGTTTAACGTACCGTATACTTCTTTTATATTCTTGTTAAAATTGCATCCGTATTCTTATATGCGCTATTCTACAAGGCAAATTGTTACTTTAACTATATTTCATGTTCATGATCGTATTTTACTTTGCTTAATATAAGATTTATAGGTTATTATGAAAATAAAATTATTAAAAAATATTCTCATTCAATAATCTCTTTGTTGTAATATAATCCTATATTTTTACAAAGCAATATTTTTCAACAGTAGTAAGAAAAGAAAAACAAGCTTGTGAATTTTATACAAGATATATTTTTACTCTCGGTTTTCTTTTGTAATTATAAAAGATAAGAGAGTTACTATATATATACACTGAGAAAAAAAAGTTGTTAACTTGACTAAATGCGCTCAACTGATTATCATTTTTTTAATTGAAATATTTAAGTATTTAAATTAAATACGACATATTAAATCTAACATGACGTATTTGACTTAAGTACTTAAATATTAAATTGAATAAAATATTTAGATTAAAATATTTAAGCCAAAGATTCAAGAATTATTAGATTAATCAAATACAAATTCGATTACAAAAGTCGATAATTCAGCGTTGCACTTGTGAAAAATTAAGCATTAAATTTATATTCGTCTACCATTTAAAATTTAAGCAGCGCTCAAAATTCGCTTCGTCGATAGTCGCCTACGATCGTATTCGTTCTCGTCGTCATTCGGCTCTAAATTTTATCGAAACATGCTGAGCGCGCGGCAGAATGTCCTGTAAATTTCGTCGTTCGCGCGAAATCGGTATAGCCAGAAATTTTTCCGCGCACGACGCGATGGAAATCAAATCCGCGTTAATGCCGCTTCGTGCGTAGCATCGAGCTATCCTGAAGAATAAAACGAGACCAGGATCGAACAAGTGACCGCGTTTTTCAACGACCGTTCAGCGAATCGATGAGATATATCCATCGTTGATGGCCCTGACACTACCGAACCGTCGATCAAACTTTCAATCTACTACATCAGAACATTGCCGGACAGTCCTCGTCATTTAACTCGGTTATGACTTTCACGACTAATAAGCCAATTAGGAGAGACCATCGTAATATATACGGATAGTCATATCCGTCCGATAACGTTCGAATGTAGCCGATCAATTACGTTTTTCGTACTCAATATCTGCCAAATTAGAGCTTTTGTTTTATAGCTATATATTTATGTATAGTATAGATAAAAATATGGAATCAAATATTAATCTACATTAATAAGACATACAAATCAATTTATCATATTTCAAAGTTACCTACAAAAAAATATTTAAAAAATTTTGTAAAAATTCTTAGATATATGTATATAAATTATAATAAAAAAATTAAATGAGTTTAATAACATTTTAATAATATTAATAAACACAGTAATTCTAACTGCTATAAAACATAATAAAAATTGTAAATATTTAAGATTATAAGTAAAAATATATTATTTTGCTTAGATATAAAGAAATATTATAAGCATTATAATATTTCATAATTCTTTAATAAAGCTTTTGTTTTTCTTTCGTAATTATATTGTTATATTTTAATATATGTTATTATGTAAAGCTGGCGTATCAAAATTTATGTAAATTCATAAGTAATTAAAAATTCTAACATTATTTTCAATAGTTTTATAATTCTTGTTAATTTAAACAAATAATTCTGACCATTAAACCCCAAAAACACCCCAGAAAAATGTCGGACAAAAAAAATTATAATGGAAACTTTTTAATACTGTTTGTAATTAAATCTCTTTAGAATACATATATATGTGTATGTATAAAAGTATATGAGAATTATATACAATATATTTTAAAATAAATAGAACTTTCGACATTCGGTGCATACATGTGCGCGTTTGCTCGTGATTTTTATATTAATCGATGTTTTTTGTTTTTAAAAAGTAGAACTCTTGTTAGAACTTATAACTTGTTATAACTCTGACAATCTGATGAAAAATGAAAAGGAAAATCTCCTAGAACAAAATGAGACGCTGCGTGAACTTGACATTTTAGTTTGTCCTGAGGCATTTTCTTTGGTTTAACGGTCAGAACTATTTATTTAAACTATCAAGAAGAATTATTGTAAATAAAGTCAAATCTCCTAATTATTTATGAGTTCCCATCAAATACATCAGCTTTACACATACCGTTATTGCAAATTTGTATTTACAATTTTCCAATCTAAATATTTTCATAAAGAAAGGAAAAATTAAATTGTGTTATCTTAAATCTTTTAATATACGCACGTGCAAACTAAAAAATAAAAAAAGAGCGAGATATTTTTTTATTAAAGCAACTATACTTTCTAGCGAATATGACTATTTAATTACCACGATATGCGATTGCGTATTGGAAAATAACGATATTTCGTGATTTGTTCGTTCACGGCGTTACCAAGCAAAATTGGGAGACTGCGTTTTATTAACGAGCGGCGATATACGATCACAACGACCTCGAGATACATCATTTCTCGTCGGTTATGGTTATTATCGTTTATCAAACTGTAAACTGTAGAGGATTTTATGGAAAGTCGTATTAAGAGAAAATATCGTATGATGAATGATGATCAATACCGCGCGCGAGACAATGCAAAATGATTGACAGATCGATGCACTTGTTTAATTTATCAGCTGCAATTTTGAAAATCATTATCGCGATTTGTTCCTGCAAATTATTCACGATATACCGCCGGGACGTCATTCCTCTTTTTATTACGGCGACAGTTAACATCGACCAAATGCATAACAGCTAGCGGACAGCCAAACGTTAATTTGTTCGCTTGTTAATTTGAACAAGTTTTGAGGAAGCGATAGAGCGATTAATCGAAAGTAACGCCATTTGCAAGTGTAATTTATTACTCTGACAATGAATAGCCATTCGTGCGTAATGCTCTTTCACATTTCATATCGCGATGATCAGCATTTGTATTATTATACAGGGTAATCAATCGCTGATTAAATTTTATGTACCGCAAGCTAAACTAATTTAAAAAAATATATTATTGATCGTTTAACAATATATTTGTTATGTGACTTTGAATTTTTAATCCGTTCATTTAAAATTATATCGCTAATAAATTTTATAGACAAAAATATGCGTGTGTATGTATAAATAAAAATATGTGCCATATTCTTATAAAAAATTAATTATTCTCAAAACTTTGTTTGAAGAAAATTATTTCCTCATAATATTATTTTATTATTTACGCATTCATTATTAATGCAAAACTGTATAGTACACTTGCTAAGATAAATGATACTTTTGTAATAAATAACTACGCTGTAAATTTAACTTTAAATCCTAAAATATAATAAATCACAAAACAAATTAATAAAAAAAAATTAGAAGATTAGATGATCACTCAATCTCACATATAGTTATTCAAAAAGAATTTGATTAATATACAAGTTATTATAATAAATATATTGTTAATGCCTTATCAAATTATATATATAAAAGCAAAAATAAAAAACCAAAATATATATGCAAAAACAAATATAATACTTTTATTAATTCCAGATATAAAAGGTATGGCATTTAAAATTAAATTTATAATTCATCTCTCTCTATCTCTCTCTCAAAAACTGTGGCTGTATTTTTTATAATTTAGTTTTGTAACTTTAGTTATATTTTATTGATCATGCGATATGCGAATCACGCCGAAACGAATCGTTACATCATAACGATGCGTGATGCATCGTTGTGGAAATATTGCAATGAGCGATGATTAATTTACATGTTTCACACACACATGAAATAGAGAAAAGTATCTTTAATATGTTGCAATTTTTGCCAATATTCATGGAATCGTACCGGTACGTGATTTTTTCTCCTTTTTTTTTTATTGGTGCGCGTATTACGGTATGAAATATCTATAATTATAACATCAGCTATAATTATTATTTCAGCATAACATTGTTGGTTATTAATTATACGTATAATTATATTAAACTGTGCATCATAATAGTATCCATCTGTGCTACTTAAAATCTACTTCGTTAAAAAAAAAACGTTGAATTTTATCGCTCATTATATTAATATTCACATTAATTAGAATTTTAATTAATTAAAATCATATGAATTAGAGGTAACGCATCGATGCGAAATATGTATCAAAGCATGGATGATTAATACAACGTCGAATAATCGCTGATAAAATGAGCAAATGATCGATCATCGCGAATATAACGACTGGATTCACTCACCAACTAATTCACCTTCTTCTCGCCGGATGTTTCATGGCTCGAAATATTTCCTCGCCGCAAGTCACTGTTTTCTCACTAATCGCCACCGTTTCTCCGACTCGTATTATTCGCGTCAACGTAAATCGATCGGAAAAACACGACCGATTGCCACATTATTCGACAGTTCCGTGGATTAACGCGCACACACGACATACTGCGGACGAATTAATAACGCGAATAAAGACATCCGTTATTTCGCACGGCACTATCGACATCGACCAAGTCGCGCGCGTCGCGATATAAAGGGGAAGGATTCAAAGAGACGCAGCGGCGACTTCACGCCGAACTCGCGAAACGCAACGGCCTCGTCAACCGCGAATATTCGCACTTTGCGAATCGAGGGATGATAGTATCTTAATTCCCCGATCCGCGTGATATATCTCCAATGTTCGATCGCACGCATGACGCCGTGTCCGGAGAAACGATACGGAAATACGAGATGCGACGTATCTCTCCCGTTTGCTGCCGCGATGCAGCGGACGGAGGGGGAGGGGGGGGGGAGGTAGAGTTGAGAATATCGAAAGACGCTATTAATCGCACTCGTGCGTGATAATAGATACTGCACGGCGATCGTACGTCATTGGATTCGACACTCCCGACGCTCGTTCGACACCGGATCTCACTCCCGATCGAAAAAATATCGCGCGAAACGCGGAGCGAACGAGGAGACTCCCGAACTGCGCGACGAGTAATGTGAGACTGTGACGTAGACAGCTAAGAAGGACGACTACGCGAGTAAACAAAAGAACTAGCGTCGCGTAACGGCCGGCGATACCGCGCGAGGTGAAAGTCAAAGAGCAAAACAAATCTGTCGTGTATACTGTTACCAGTTTTAGAAACCTGATATTAAAACTGATCGTGCGAAATTATGTTCGTACACATTAATACTCTTCGAATATATAATATGATTGCACCGATATATTTCGTACTACGCGAGTCATTAAAAGAAACTAGCGCCCGCTCGACTATGCCATAGGGTATAATGAAATATAGACAGGCGACACAACAAAAGAGATAGCGATACTTATTTTTAACGGACTATGTCTTTCTCTCTCTATCAACGTAAAAAGAATTTCGGAAATTATATATATATAATTTACAATTATTATCATGAATAGGCAGTAATAGTTTTGGCCTTCGACTCATTGGATAGCGCGACGAATGTTGTTTACATTAATCTTGTTTTGACTGGCGTAGTTACCTCTCACAACATTGCGTAGTTTATTACCGTTTGAGACCTCGGCAAGATCGCTCCGCATACATTACTCCGCTCGCACTTATTTCGTGTGTGGAGAATAATTTTCGCGTGTTTCACAAGTGTCGGAAACGTCAAATCGAGCGATGAACAAGGAGATCTTTGGATTAATTAAGATAGGTGAGAGTAAAATTAGCTATTTCTTCTCGCGTCGTGAATCAAAGTTTTACATAGCGGTCCGAAGTTGACGCTTGAATATCGTACGTTTGAATACTTCGTCGGGTGTGTCGTGCGAAATGTCGGATCGATAGAGTAAAGATATATTCGTCGTATTTCGCGTTATTTACTCGTCTTAAATGCAATAAGTATATATCGGGAGTGCGTATACGATTACACGACGAGCGATTATTTGATGCGAAGGATTTTAAGCGCGTTATCCGTCAATCAACTGCGTATTCCGCGAGGAGTATCCGGTGGCAAAATCGGCGAGGAGGAAACGGTCTTTACAACCTTTCAAACATCGACTGGTGAGTAAATTCATTTAATATCATATATGGATGAATTATTTTGCACGTTGCGTGTTTTGATTTTACGACATCACAATAATGGTGGGTAATATTTGGCACATTCCATTTCCTACTTTCTACTACGATGATTTATTTTATTCGAAAAGAGTCGAGTCGAGTTTCAGCTGCCCTGTTGATTTTTTCGCCGTGAATCCTCGCTATTTTTATGAGAAAAGCACGGCAACGTAATCTGACTACACAACTCGTTTCATGGGACGCTGCATTTTTTTTAACGATCACGCGATACCTTCGTAATGCGTAAGCTTTGCTGCAACAACGTCGGTCTTCAATCATGCTCTTTAATCTGTACAGAAAATCGCGAATATTGCGAATATTTATCACATTTCAGCAGATATTGATTTATACAAGGTCACACACATTTTATCTCTTAAAAGAAGAAAAAAATCCCATAATTTTCAATTTCGATAAATTTTTGCTTAGGATTATGTCCAAAAGATTAAAGAATTTTTATGTTTGATTAAAAAAAGAGATATTTTTTTGAACTACAAGCAAAAACAGAGAGAACTATAAAGATTGAAGCAGAAATCCTCGACTTCGTTTTTTTCATACACGGAGAAAATATTATAGTAAAAATTATAATATAATTTTTGTGTGACTTTAGAACATTTTCAAGAGAAATTACGCGCGCGATATATTTTTATTTAATAATATTATATAGTATTATATATATTTTACAAAGGAGTTTTGTAATTAATTCAAATATATTGATGCACAAATAAATGCATAATTGTTAAAAACAATAGAAAAATGCATTTAGTTTTTATAGTATAATCTTAATCATAAATAATTTAATGTCGTTATATTCCAGCATCACAATAAATATAAAAGGAAATGTATTTTTCATATAATTCGTACTGTAAAATTTTCTTCGTGTATGGGTTTTTAGATCTCAGTAATTATTATAGAAATACATGTGATGAAAACATTTTTATAAACATTTTATCTATTTCTTTATTAAAAACTGTTCTTTTTTAATCAATTATATACTGCTAACATTCTTTTTTCTGAAGAAACTAATATTTCTTATAAATTCTGACAAAACTGATTATTTTTCGATTTATTTACAAATTGTTTGCAAAATGTGCATGAACTTTTCTAAAGCCGAATTGTCCGGAATTTGTAAATTAATATTTTGGGTTCTTTATCAAATTTTGAATGACGTAAGAACGATTTCGCGGTGCATAACCCCTGCACATTTGCGCGGCGGCTTTCGGTGAAATTCGTTTACAACATTTGTTAAATCCAATCAGTTATCCCGGCGCCAAGTGAACATTGCGAGCATTGCATCGTGTCGTCGTCGTCGTCGACGGCGGCGTCGGTAGCGACGCCGCGATGCATCGTCGAGCTCGTTTTTGCGTTTTCCACGCGAATCGCGGAGAAAACCGCCAGCCACCAAATACGAAACGAAATATTGGATTAGGTAGATAAAGGCGGCACGAACCGCAATATGTAAGTCTCGCGGACTGTTTGCACGCGATGCGGGACGCGGGGAATCGTCGCGACGCGACAGGAAGGCCGAAATGCGCGATACACGGGGAGAGATAAGGCTGAAATTGCGTTATGGTCGGTAACCTGGTTTGCGAGTCGATGCGTTTTATCGCCTTCCGCGCAGTATTGCACTCAAATTTGTCACTCTCCTGCGTATGAAAGCGATGATTAATTAGATAGTTTGTTAGGTTGAATGAATTCTATGGATGTATTCGTGACCGTATTTGTGTCGAAGGCTCGTAATAGATGTAAAGATTTTATGAAGGTTTCTATAACGTGAATCTCTTTAATAAAGATTTATGACATCAAATTTTACGTTATTGGATTTTTTTGGTTCTCAAATCTCGAAAGTAAGGTATCGATATTATATAAAATTACGCAATTTCCCAATTGTTGTTTACAGAATAAATGTCTATAGAGTAATTTGGTATCAAATAAAAATTAATTTCTGTGCATTTGAACGTCATCGAAGTTAGCTTTACCCTAATAAAAAACATTTTGTGCACGTGCAAACATTACAAAGCTCGGCGTGGCTGCGTCAATTTTTAACAATGCGATATCACGACGCACTTTATCCTAGTTGAGCGTAAAAGCGTTTTTTCCACAAAATCTGACAGGAGCGTGCGCGTCCGTAAAAAGCGAAAAATTCGGTGGCAGTTTTCGCAGAAAGCGGAAACGCACATACAGAAAGAGAGAGAGAGAGAGAGAGAGAGTGTGCGATGAGAGAAAAAAAGAGGAATGTTTTCGAGAAGGCTGGTTTTTGGTGCGCAAAGCAATCAAACGCCATCGCGGATTATACGTTAATTATTCCGTCTAGCTTCTCTCTCTTATCATCCGCGCGTCTATTGTCGGCGTTATCCGACAACTCTCCGTCAACGTCATGACAAACACCGCTGCGCGGCGTCGCGTCACATCGAGTTATCCTTCACGATATCGTTTCTCGCGCTCTCTCGGCCGTTTACCGAGGTGAGGAATCACGATTTCCACGCGATCCTTTCCGCCTTTCATGCGGGGCTTCCCCGGTTAGGGTGTCGCTCGCGAAATCATGATCGACATTTCCGTTCTTCCGTACCATCGATCACCGCGATTCCGGGTTAAAAGGAGTGCCTCGTTAAAAAGGCATATACCGTCGAACGCGCCAAAGTCGCTATCGGGGAATTTGTCGAGAGAGCCGGTGCGAGTGGCATGTCGGGGATTTGATCGACGTTCCCCATCGAGACTCTAAGGGCCCCCTCTCTCTGGTGGAAGCCTACGCGACGAGGGGCCGCTAGTTTGTTAAAAGTATATGTATTTCGTCGGCCGGCTCTTTGGGGGTAATTGCGCTCGAATTGCGTGGCCCTCTTTCCATCAGTAAAAATATCGTCATTCCACCGACATTTCGTAAGATTTATATGGAAATCTACCGGGGGTACACGTGCCATTGTGTGATTGCGTGTAAAATTATTTTTCCTAGGAGGATTGTATCTCCCCCTCTCGCTTTCTGACTTTGAATTCGTGTCTCTCGTGACTGATAGCGCAAACGAAAATCGTTACTTGGCAAAGAATATCAAAATTTTTCTTCACTAACCGCGTTTTATGAAAATATATCTAGCAGCAGAATATGCGTGGAATTTTTCGCGTATTAAAGATCGGTGGTCACCGAGTGGTTGTATAGTGTAACTGCGGGGTTACCGTTTTCCGTGGAATTTTAAAAAATGGAAAGGAAAGAGATGCAAAAGTGAAAGAGATGCGTTTAAAAGCGGACGTGTATGCTTTATAAAAATATTTACCATATATATTATTTACGTGGTTTTGCCACGTGATATTTTACGGGTCGCGTAGTTTATTGTTTGGTAATTTTCTTATAGTCTACTTAATAATTAGGTCGTCCGTGTAATAATGTTGCAGTGAAGAAATGATTATTGAAAATGATAATTTAAATTTCTCATTTAATGACTTTTATGATTATAAAAATATGATTATATATATATATTTAGATATTTAAAATTGAATAGAATATTTTTATTTCTATAATTTGTCAACTTTTGTTCTTTTTTTCTAAAATTATTGATAAAGTTTACAAATTATATGCAATCAGAATACATAATATTATTGGAAAGTGTGTAAAATATGATAGATGATAAAACACTTGAGTAAAAATGCATAGCAAATACTTTTTTAGCCATGACACCGTTGTTGTGTTAGTTCAACACCAGTTTCCTGTTATGCTATGTTGCCTATCAATACTGTGTCAAACGTGACACGCTAACAACTATGTAATGCTTCGTGAAAATGGAAAAAAAATGATTTCCCTATAGTCAGGCGAAAGAAGTTCTGCAAATTCATTCCCTTCGTAGTGATTTATCATTTGTTCCGACGTCATATTTCATTGAAACTATGTGTGCGTGTTGTGTTATATTCCTTCTTTTATGTATTTCTATATACCATATCATACGTATTTGTTTTCGAAAAATTGCACTCTTGACAGTTATTTGAGAATAATAGGATTGATAGAGAACGTCACGTTATAGCATTTCATGAAAGTTCTGAAAATGTCAGACGATTAAAGTCATTTGAAAATTTCAAATATGTCTTGTTGATTTATACATAAATTCGATAATTTATCCTTATGCAGGCAAATAGAGATTAACTTTCTGTGAAAATTGCACGGGATGCTTGAGCACTTGGTTTAAATTAACGATTGATGCACTTACATTCTGCTTCTCGATCGTAATCTTTCTATTCAAGGCCCTAACAATAAGAAATGCTTCCTCAGGGAACCGCCGTTTCTGAAGGAGCGGAAATGAATGCCGTGATAAGTTAAAAAGTAAGCAATGCATTATTCAGTTTTATTAAATCCTAGCGGAAGAAAGGAGTTTCGTATAATTCGACTCTATCTTTAATTGGATACCTTTCTTTCTTTTCCTTGATATTAATAACGTGACTTAAAAGAAATGAAAGAACAAGAGAAACAATTTTTGATTTGTACCTATATTACATAAAGACATAAAGCTTTCAATGTAATTTTCGATACCTTTATGTGCGTTTGTAGAGATAGCGCGTATTGTGCTACATATATATATATATATATATATCACAGAGAGTATATACTGTATAGTATATATACACACATAGTACATTTCTCAATTTGAGTAAACCTATCGACGATTTTATTACGTTGAATAGATAAGAGGAACTGAAAAGTTAATTGTTTTAAAGTTACAAAAGGACAGCTAACAGAAAATAGTGATTAAATAAAGAAGAATATTTGCTTTCTGGCGATTAAAATAATTATTAGAATAAGTAAAAAAAAAACATAAGCTTTTAATTTAAAGTTTATTTCACTTAAATTAAGATTTATTGCTTTTTACCCTTTTGCAATTTGGAAACATACTACAAGATGTAATTATTTATTTAAAACTTAAGCTTTAATGTTTAATGGATGAGAGAGAGAGAAAGAGATTAACGAATATTCCGTCCCTGAAAGCTTGCCTATAGACTTGCTTTCTTTTATTTATGCGAAAATACGCCTTTGCTTGACGTTGGCGTATCTGTAATGAGAATCAATCGCGAGCGCAGATCGCCGTCGGCAATGCTTTTAAACGGTGCTACTTAAAATCATACGAATGGTGAAAAAAAAAAAAAAACATTTGCGTGTTACCGTGGTATTGATCTTACACAATGAAACACGCGAGATGTTTGCGACTTCGTGTCGTTTCAAGCGGCGCGCAACGCGCGGATTACATCCGTTTCGTTTCTCGAGCATGACGTTTCAGTGACACGTGTTTTCCGCTTGTGTTTGCTTTCGGGGTCTTGGTCGAATCCAATGGCGATATATTGATATACACGACAAATTTAATTAAAGTAAGTAACGGCGAAGCTGGTGTGCAGTAAATGGAGAGCACGAGGCTGAAATGTAACGCGATATGACGCGCGATATTTTATATGGAATATGTTTCAGTTGTGTTGGAATATTCGGTCATTTATTTCTACTCTTGTAATTGCAAAATCGAATTTAAAACATAAATTTACAGTTTGATCCAATATTATTTTTAATTTTTCTGTAAGATTTCGAAAAAGATTTTTCTTTTACAATTAATATAATTTATATTTTTTTATATAATTTATATAAATATTTAGCATTTTACTTCTTTTATCCTTTATTTATTCAAGATTTTATTAAACATGCCTATATATGATAAAAGCTTTAATCAATTTTTTTATTTAATTACATTAAACTCTGATTAAAATTCAAATATGTATATCAATGTTTAATACATATACTGAAAATCAGTAAATATGGATATCTCTTAATTTTTTGCAAAACAAGTGCAGTGTGATTATTAAATATATTTTTTGTGTGAATATATAAATATATATATATTTATAGAAAATGCTGTGCAATAGTCATATATGCGTGACCTTATTAAATATTATATATGAAAAATACTACAAGAGAGAGAGAGAGAGAGAGAGAGAGAGAGAGAGAGAGAGAGAGAGAGAGAGAAAAATTGTTATTTATATACATATATTATTCCTGTATATATTTTTCCTGATGTATATCTCTCAGATACCGAGATTAAAAATATCGCAAATAGTTGTGGAGGGACGCTTCGTACATTATACAGTCGACTCGTCGGAGATGTCAAGATGTTAAAAATACATAAAAATACCGCACAGCATGACGTACAATATTAGTCCGTTTATTATTTCCCCTATATAATTCTACCAAGGGGAACTTACACAACCAGAACAGTCAATAGCAATAATGCGGACTCGAGAGGGAATTTCATCTAAATACACACTTAATTAAGTTTAGAAGCATTAAGAGTAATTCGAATAATAACGAAAACAACACGATGATTAACCATGCTCGCAAATGTTCTTTAATTATAATTACAATCAATAGAGAAAATAAAACGGTTCGATAGGATGTTTCTCTGAATTGAAAAATATGAAATTTCATATAATGGATTATACGAAACTTATGACTTTCCATTTATATACGATTTCTATGCAACTTCCATGATATGCATTACAAAGAAAGAAAGAAATTTAGATAATTTATACTAAAGAAAAATTATATGAACAAGATGTGGATTTTTTGTGTACAATTTCTCTATAAAAGTTCCGTATGTTTACTCCATCACATGGATAATAAATTATCGTCAAAAAATTTTATCTGTCCCTGATTAAATTAAGTTGCAGGCGTAGTTTCATTTTTCCAATGCAAGCGACATATGCGAGGGTTTCCACAGAATGTTACTCACAAGCACTTTATCGATCTTTAGCTAGGACGGCCGGCAGGGACGCAACTTTGAGTTTCAAACAAAAGAATATGACATCGCGAATATTTTCTCGGAAAGTAAGACCATCAAAATCGAAATAGAGCAAAAAATGTATTTCTCGTGATGGATACGATGCAGAAGTATCTGCACATTCATGCATATTCCCACTTTACGTGGAATAACGAGCGAAGGAAATAGCTCAGGCCGTTGTGAAAATAATCAGCCGAATTAATGAATGAGCGCTGATTCGCGAATTTACACATGTTTAAGTACTACGTTTACGCACGCGTTTACACGTTACACGTGATATTCGACGCGGAAATTTACGCGGGCGACTTGTTGCGGGGAATTTCTAACAAGTTTTCGCGAGAGAGAGAGAGAGAGAGAGAGAGAGAGAGAGAGAGAGAGTAAAACTTGTATGTACGTGTATAAAATATATTTATATATAAACGATGATATTTAATGCTGCAAAACATACATTATTTTTAAAATATATAAGATTCGTTCTTTATAAAATATTTTCAAAAACAGTTTCAAAAATTAATTAATTTTTCATAAATTTAAACTTTATATATTGTAGATTTTTAAATTATATGTTTTTGGAGAATTTTGTGTGTTCTCAACATGAGTTTGAATTCTATTTCTAAAAGTAGGTAAAGAGAGTTTTGTAAAGTAGGAATAATGCTTATCTTGAATAATGATAAAACTTTTGTAAGATCTTATAATAGAATCTTTCACAAGTTTATGCATTTCTTAATTCAAGATTAATTGAATTTCGTACTTTAACTGTTAATGTGGAAACTGCAAGAAAAAGTATTAATTATGGCGATAAGTTAATGTCTTTTTTTAACAAGTAAATTTGAGAATTTCTTAATATTATTTAGGATCTCCTATTCTATTATATCTTCCTTTTTTTCTCTTTTTCTTTACTTAGAACATATTACTGATGGGATGTAAAGTATGTGTGTGTGTGTGTGTGTGTGTGTGTGTGTGTGTGCGCGCGCGTGGCAAGTTATTTTTCGAGACACTAGATCTAGCTAAGCTTCTAGATGTATTACATAATTGTAATGCACAAAACATACGACCAAGATTTTTTACTAGAGTTACACTCTGTTACTCGCGTTATAAATAATGTATAGCAGAAAATGAGGGAGCGAGAGAAGGAAGTATAACCGGAATTTTTATGGGTGAGTTAACTTCTAGGGGACTTTGCATTGCAAATGGAGCAAGTTTCATAATGCATGCTAAAAATTTATAGAATAATTTCGATGACAGTCGGTTAGAAATCTCTAGCTGTGAATGGGGTTTCAAATTTTTCGTATAATGACATATATCTCTATATTTGAGCCAATCACAGTAACCTATGATTCATGCATCTTGAAGAAAAAAAATAAGTTTTGTATAAAAGAAAATCAATTCATTGTTAGTTTTAACAATGGCGAGTATTTTCAAAACATAGAAATAATCGCAATCAAGTCTCAATTAAAGTCCTCAAATTATTTTGCGTGATGAAATACGCATTTACATTTAAATCCTACGTAACACCGATTGGCAAGGGTTTGTAGAATAAAATATTATAATAACTCATTGAAATATGTTGTATTATTCTTACGATATTTAATCAGAATAAATTGCGTGCATTTATAGACGTTTATTCGGATTATAATATCTATAATGACCCCCTACAAACACGTCTCTCACTGTCACTGTGAAAGTTTTAACATTGCAAAATATATTAAGGCGCGAGCGTTATTGATTGGATTGTTAAATTTTGAGTACAAAGGTGTGTTAAGCGTTTGTTAGAGAATATATATATATCGTTTTATACCAAATTCATTGAGCGTGCACAAAGCGTACGAGGAATTAATCAATGCGTAACGTATAGTTTTTGATTCTCGAAATTATACAAAAATCATTTGCGACGTATCGTGATAAGTGAAATTGCATACTGTAATTAAAAAATATTACACGTTTAAATTTTATATATTTAATCAGAAAATTGAATATAGTTAAATCAATTATTTTACATATCTCTTATAAATATCTTTTGTCTATAAACGTTTATATTTTTTAAAATTGGAAATTGAATTGCATTATAAATATCTTAATTTCAAAATAAATACTTAAATAATAGATAAAATAATTAAAAAGAATAATCGAGAGAGAAGAGATGCGGGATATAATGCTGCGACGATAATCGATGCTATTTGTTCATACATAAGTAGTTATAGTGCAATGAATACCTCCGGGAATGACGTCGATAGATCGGATATATGGACGCAGGCGGTGCATTAATAACGGAGCGATATTTGCATTGCACGCACATACGACCGCAATTAACCAATTTCCGGTTATCAAGAAGTACCAATGTTACAATTTGTTTGTGCGCGAATAAATCGAAAATATATCTCGTGTTATCGTGTTGAAAGAGAAAAAAGCTTATTGTTAGATATAAGACTTTTGATCCGGAAGGAAGAACGCCTTATAATGATCATTTTTTTATACGATACTTCCTTTTTCGCTCTCACTTTTTTTATTGTTTCTCTCTCTCCTATTCTTTTTCTCCTTCTCTCTCCTCTTTCGCATTCTCTTCTCCATTTTTTCTCTCGTTGACGACCGAAATCGCTGCAGTGGAAGCTACAATCTGTTATACGAGTCGCGATGGTATGCACCGACTGTTTCGTTTGTGCCGTGGAATCGACGTTTCTCGTTGCAACTGCCAGATCCATAGCTACCGGTAGAAAGCTCATCGTCCGCTTATAACTGATTCCATCTATCAGGATATCAATGTCATAATTTGCAACGACGTTACGCGACGTGATACTATAGATCGCGTAAAGATACCTCGATAAACAGCGTTTTGTTTTCGCAAGGAAAAGCGTTTGACGCGTTATTTTACGGTTGCATCGTGAGATGCATTGCGGTCTGCAAGAATTTATCGTTTGAACTGCAGCAAGAATCGATCACTTTGATGCACACAAAAAACCGCGGCGGAAGCGGAGAAAAGACGTAACGCGAGCGCGAGACCATATATCCGCGTGCTGCGAAAGCCAAACATCGTAGTTGTACCGAAGGAGCAAATCTACTTCTTTTTTTCTTTGAGAAGACCGATTGCCCCGAAGCATTTCTCAAGACATAAAACAACACGCAGTAACAATCTTTCTTATAATAAATGGTAACAGATATCCTAAGGATTATTTGCTTAGCACGATATAAAAGTAGAGATAAAATGCATTTCGTCACAATTCTCTCTGAAACGATGAGAATGATAAGAACCGCTATTTTATTTCGCCTCAGTTTATCATAATTCTGCAAGCTGTCAAGATAAAAATTCATAAAAGTTGTGCATACAAACAGAAAATAGTTTACATGGAAAAATAAATATGTGGATGATAGCTATAAAGATTTTTTATAATTGATGTAATAATTTTTAAAAGCTTGTTTTTATACCGCTTTCAAAATAAGTAATACATACATATATTATGCGAAATTATTTGTAGATATCAAGCAGGTATCAAAATGAATCTTTATTATTTACAACGCGTGCACATATCCTCGAAATTCTCAGTCAATTTATGACATGAAAATTTATGTAGATGTTTGATGATGTAGTGCTCGGTTACGAACGGATTTACCGGAAGCATGTTATCGATTCTGGCGGAGATTTATTTACAATCGATTTTAACAATCGTTGAATGCACCGTTATGGAACCATAGCCGCGGATTCATTCTTTTGATGGAGCAATATCGTTACAAGCTGGCCTATTAACGCGGCTCTCGTTCGAAACGGCTCGGCTCGGCTCAGCGCGATGTACTTGGCAGACCATTAGGTTAATTACGAGCAAACGTGTAATGTGCCGACGAGCGTCGAACTCTGCAGTCGACACGGTGGCGATGTCAACGAGATACTTATTGTCTGGTGACGCACCCGCGCCCCCGCAACTATCGCTCTCTCCGCCTCTTCGTGAAAGCGAAGAAATTACCGGATAACGACGCGAATTTGCCGTAGCTAAACTTGTTGCTCGCCGTTTGCGAGCCAGTTTCGAGAGATACAGAGAGAAAGAGGAAAACGTGATGAATATAAAATACGATTATAAAAACCGTCGACGCGCGCGGACAGAGCGGATGCTTGTGCGCTTGGAAAAATTTGTCTCTCGTTAATTTTGGGCATAAAAGCGTCGACAGAACGCGCGCAAAAAAAATAAAATGAAATAAAATTTTTTGTCCAAAATTGTACGTGGTTGAATTTATACGTAGTTGTAATAATTATTCGTTTGTAACGCGCACATATTATATGTATAGTTGCGCTTTTACAACGGTAATATTGCGTCAAACCCATCTTGTGAAGAAATATCTGTTTGCTTTAAAACTGAAACATTATAATGTGATTTTTATGATTCTAAGTTTACTTCATATTTTATTGTAATCTTGGCAATGCAAATGAAATTGCAGTTATTACAATAAACATGAGATATCTTCGATATTTCTGTGCATAGCAAACTGTCAAGACTCCGTATCTACGATCTATCTCAGGGATGGTGATAAGTAACCGACGAAATTGTAGCGATTCGTGATTACCGACAATTTGTACATGTCAGCCGGCAAGATCTCGACTAGGTGCCTTTCCGTAAATAGCTCGAGAGCCTAACATCTCAAGTAATGATGGAGAATTAGAAACTCAATTATACATCCTCGGGGTATGCTTTTAAGTGCAATAGCTTCGCAATTTTCCCTGCGGGATAATCTGGCGTATTCTGTTTGCTCTGCCAGTCACGGCATTGCCTCGTTTCTTACTTGCATCACTTGGCTTCTTTACAATCTCTCTCAGCATCTGTATATTGTATACAGCATAATAATTTTAGATTATATAATATTATACATGCTTTTGTGTTCTTTTACAAGTAAATAATAATATATTACATTAAAATGAACGCGCACGCACAGCAGCAAATATCTTTTTTCTCTGATTCTGTTTTTCGCCATTTCCATTTAAATTGTTTGTTTTGTAACGTCTTTCGACCGTTTCAATATTTTGTTCGAGATATAATTAAAATTAAAAATATCTGTATATAAAGTATTAAAATAGTATATTATTATTATTATTCATATCTTTTAGCAATTTTGTATAGTGAGATTGTTTTATTTACCTAAGTTTTAATTATTATGTTTTGATGTGTTTAATAATACTTTAATTAATTCCAATATAATCGAAAAATACTCTTCAATATTAATGCAAAATAAATAATTAAATTTAAAACAGAATTAACTTTGATAAATTACACATTAACTATCAATTTTTGAAAAGTACAAGTGTGTGTCATATGATTTGTGAGGGGCCCAAAGCGAGGTAAATGCGATTTGCATACGATTTGGACAAATATTTTGGGCGAATACGAATAAAATTGAAATTCAATACAATTGCCAATTGATAAAATAGATACGAGCGATTTTACTCTCACATGAAAACAATTCCGTAAATATAAAATATTTTAAATTGCACATTTGGAGAATTTAGCTACATTGGAAAGCAATATATCATAACTTGTAAAAATAATGCTTATATATTGTTCGTAATTTTTTTGTACAGTATATATATTAATTATAAAAATGTTTTTTTAAAATTCTATTTCTTTTTTAAATAATATCGTGCATCTCTTCATAGACTTGATAAATCTGAAGTGTGTGTATGCGTGTTATAAATTTTATATATTATTTTTACATCCCCAAGCAATAATATTATTGATTCAATAATAAAATGTTAACTAACTGTTATTTTTCTATTCAACAAAGAAACAATTGAAAGAGCTGTCGCATTTCCTTTCTCGTCAAAGGGACTTGTTATATGACAGTTACGTAACAATTTCTATAGTAGTGTGCGTATGTTACGGTACAACTAAAGCACAGGATGCATTGTTTAAGTGTGAAGTGAGAGATACTCGAACGCGCATTTGATAGACATACAAAACGAGCATACGTGTGTGAACATGATAATACATACATACATACATATATATATAGTATTATTGTGTTCACATTCACTCAATATATAGAGAGCGTTAACACAGATAACGAGCAGTAATGGGCGATACGCTGATTTTTTGATCATGCAATCAAAAATAATATAATTATCAGAATTTATTTACTAGAACGAAAAGTAACAGGTGTAATAAAATTTTTAAATAAAATCAAACTTTTATCTATCGTCGCGTAATTTTCTATAATTAAATACTTTGAATTACGATATCACATTCATTTTATATTTAACTACAGACTGCAGTTTTAAATTGTCTTTAGATTTTGATGTGTCGCGTATAACAAGATACTTAATGGAATTTTCGAAAATCGTTGTGTCAAAGCGAAATCGTATTGTAATCTAATCTATCAGCTTATGTGGCCTAATTCCGCAGAAAATTCGATTGTTAAATGATCCATTAAACAACAGCGCGGGTAATTTTAAACAAAAATGTTTTTTCTATGAAAATGACAAATCAGCAATATAAGAATTAATAACATGTAAGAATCAATAACATGTCTGCACACCATAAATCGCGTCGTTAAGGGAAGTATTAATCTCAAGACTGTGATTTTAACCTGATCTATAGCAAAAATGTTTTTTCTATGAAAATGACAAATCAGCAATGAAACAATGTAAGAATTAATAACATGTCTGCACACCATAAATCGCGTCGTTAAGGGAAGTATTAATCTCAAGACTGTGATTTTAACCTGATCTATAATTTTAAAAACTTACAAGTAACAGGAATAATTTTGTTTTATTGCATCAAACTTTTGTATATGCCTTACGTAATGTATCTTTATAATGCATGGTGTGACATGTATCATTGGATTACATATTTCATATAATCAGATTAATAAAATAAAATTAATGTTTTCATACTCAGATTTTATGATTATCAAAAATAATAATTAAAAGTTATATTCTTTACAAAGAAAAGAGAATGAAATTTGGTATAAATTGTTTTTTGTAGAACTGCGGGAGACAATATGCCTGCATGGTGTCCCTATTAAAAACAATACGAGTATTAGAGCGAAGTATTGAAACCATTGTTGATTCAATTTGGCGAAAAATATGACTCGTATCTTTTTTTAAAATAAACGATTCAATTAATTTAAAATAAAACAATTTTCGCATTAAATGGAATTGAATTGTTCATATCGAAACTGATCAAAGATAATGGAAAATCTAAAATTAGCAATCACATATATTTACATAGATTATTCTGTTCGAAAATTATTTAGTTTATGCGTGGAGATATTCTTTTTGCTTTACATACCATTGAGCTTGAAATTATGAAGCATAATTGTAAATGTAAAGTGTTGAAAAGTATTATTGATGGATAAAAGTATCCAGTGATGTCAAAGACACAAATGTTTCATTACACGTTGAATCGGTTTTATTAATTTTGTTCTTAATTTGCGAGATTCATGTGTATTGTGTAAATGAAATAAATTAAAACAAACAACTGAAAAAATACAAGTTTTTAGTGTAAAAAAAATGTTACAAAAAATATGCAACAGTTTGATCCGTGCTATTGAAATAACATGTATCTGAAAACAGTATTGCGTTATTTTTTATCCGTCTATGTTAATCGCAGATCGAAATGTCAGATTTGTCGTCTTACTTGCCTCTCATAAATGAAGCGGTACGATCGATAATTGAATAAAAAGTTACACGAAATTGTGTCATTATAGCGAAAGGAGCGAAAGTGGTAATTCACTCGTTTGCGCGGCAAACTAGTTGCTCTATATGTAAATTGCTTGTTCTATATGGAAATGTCCGCCTTTCTGTGTAAATGCTGCGATGTTACAACGTGCTAGTAATACCCGTCGAAATCGCGAAGGTTCGCTAGAGAGTCGTCGCGCGAGTGACAGATCGCAAATTTGCGATCGCGATTCACGAATCGCGATTATTTGGGCGAGGGCTGAAGGGCAGCGATTGTTTTGTGAATAATTCCCGAGACGGTTTGATATAATGCACCGGATTGACGGATATTAATTGTTTTTTATATTGATACGAGACGCCTGTTCTCCCTTCCTACATTTTCATCCTATCCCTTCGACCGTTCTTGCTGCGCGCCCTCGTCGACTAAGCGATGTCGCGCGTTATTCCCCAACAATAATAGGAGTAATTAACGCGGATCGTGAAAATCCCGATGCGTGCTCGAGCTAAAAGAGTGACGAGACTTCAAAAGCGGTGATAGCGCGAGGGATGCGGGCGCAGCATTAATCGGATGCGGGGATGGTGGTGGAAACGCGCGCGCGTTATTTCGAGAGGTCGTCGATCTATTTCCATTATTCCTCGTCCGGCGACGAAATCGAGTGCACTGGGTATATCGGAGAGACGTGATTTACGACGAGCATTGTTTGCGAACGTTTATCTGATTCCATAAGTCGTCCTTACGTGAAACAAGTTTCTTGATTGGAGTTTATCTTTGTACGGCCAAGGGAAGTATCCTTTTTCACGATCGGATATAATCGAGTGGAGCTTGGCGATGCGTTTAAAATCTGACGCAAAAACGTGATAATAAAATTGTTATTAAAAAGATCGAAAGAGAGAGAGAGAGAGAGAGAGGGAGAGAAAGAGAGAGATGTAATATTCTCGAAAATTAAAATAAAATTTTAAGTAAGACTAGATAATGGACGCATAACTGATGATTGTGTGATGCATATTTAAAAGAACTGATGAATGCATTAATTACGCGTAAAATATTAAAATAAAAAATTATAGTGATTGAACAAAAAATAGATTTTTCCGAGTTTTAGCGATTTATTTAATTTTTATATTGCGCGATTAAAGCGTTAATAAATAATACCTTAATGTTAAATTTAAAATAATATCGATTTTTTTATGTCCGAGTCGCTCCTCATTCTGACACTTTCATAGCGTATACAATCACGTTGCCTGAGAAGCTAGAGCTGACGAGAAATTTGTTCGCCATACTTTATCCGGGTAGAGAGAAGGTAGGCAATAAAATTCTAAATGAGACCGACGAGGCATTGCATTTAACCTCGAGGGTCTCTCAGCGTCGCGCATAACCGTTCCTCCGGCAGATGGAAAAGCGAGTTCTAATCCGATCAGACTTTCTTTCTAGCCGTCGACGAATTGAATGCAATCACCAGAAGCTAGCTTCCTCTTCCTCAGCGTTATAAGAGCATTTCACCTACGCAAATACGCGCGTGCAAGATCCACCGAGAACTTTGCCAACTTGGCAGCGAACTTATGCGCGGTGTTCGATCTCCGGTGCCGAAGGAGATATGTAAAGATAGGCGGTAAGCGAAAGCTGGCTAGAGTCGAGAAAACGAGCTAGATAGAGCGCTATCGCTGGGAATGGCTCCAGAAGGATGGAAATGAGGAAGGTGGCGGAGGACTCGACAAATGACGGTACTTTCGTTTCGCGTAAATAATAACCATTCTCGGGAAGAGAGAAGAAGGTGGTGTAGAGACGACGGACGACGGTGATGGTAGGTCGGGGAAACCAAATCCCCGGTGAATAAGCGCGCGGACGTACGTAATCCCGTTACTGCCGCATTAACGATATGAAAGGAATATTGACTTACTGTTTCTGGAGTACGCGCGGCCCACGTAATGGAGATTTACCGGTGAGGGGTCTAGTTGACGACAACGACGACGACGATGAAAACGATGTCGACGTCGCCATCGTTCTCGTTCTTTAATATCGCGGATAATATATTTTATGCTTGTATAAGAAGACGTCGGGTGCTTGCCGAAGAGAAACTTTGTTAATCGTGTCTATCCTTTGCCTTTGGTCGAGCGCGTAGATTCGACTTCACTTAGGAATACTAGCTCTGCTAGCGGCGGATGGATTTCTTATACTTTTTCATTATTCATGGGATTCGTAAATATTAAACGGGAGAGAAAAATGCGTGCTGCTCGTTATTAATGCTCGTCTCTGTTTCGCATGGACATTCTCCAGACGACGAGATAGTATTGTTTGGTGAAAAAACGCGAATCGCGGGTAATGGCGAGGATGCTGCGGAAATTTAAATTACCGCACTCTGATGTGCGAAGCGTGCTGCAAATTTACATGAGATAGCCTCGCCAGGGCCATCTTGAACCGACTCCCTCACGTCCTGGGCTAACAAAATTTATTGCCGTCGTGGGATAAAAGATACATGTAAAAGAAGGAACAGTGTCTCTTATGCTTGATGTATGATAGACGTATCATAAAAATAAACCGTGCAATTTAGAAAAAAAAGCATTTTTGAAAAATGAACTGATAACATTTATAAAGATAATATAATTATCCATATATTACTGAATGATTCAATTTATTTAATTACGAAAATATAATTACAATATTCTTAAATTTAATGACATTTAGCTTATACACACGCACACATAAATAAAGATTTAAATATGTAATTAATTATTAATCTAAAGATTTGAAAACTATAAATATTTAAAAAGTAAATTTCAACTCTTTTAATTTTAAGTTGATTCAAGAAGTATAGATATATTAATATATTCATCAAATCTTTAATAATGACTCGTTATTTTATCCCTAGAGTCAATAGTGTACACACCCTAGAGTATTATATAATACACAACAAGTCAAGCAGGCTGTGTAATTAATCCGTGAATGTTTATCAGTTAGTCGGCGATAGCTGTTTAAGCAGGCATCTGTATTCAGACGCGCTTCTAGGTGATATTACTGAAATATATAGGAGATTGCTTTACCATGATCATGATATTATATCTGTGCGTCCACCTGTTCGCGTATACGTAAAGTATATATGTCGAATACTTGGGTCGTCGACCAGCAATCACATCCTTCCCAAGTATTTGTATCACGTGCTGGAGGCTGCACGTCAGCATTTGGCTGCGATCCGACATTCCGTGGATATTGAAACATGCCAAGAATCGTCGGAAGCTAGGAATTGGATTTCTTTGTATTCTGCGCTCTAAAATAAAGACGGCGATTAACATCATCGCCAAAAATCGGTTATGTAACACTGTCGAATAATAACAGAGATTGTTTCACATTCGCGAAAACAATTTCTCATACGAGAAAAAGGATAACGAGACTTTCGGAAATTGAGAATCTCGAATCAAACAGCCTGTTGCGTATCTGTTTTTTTCGAATACTTTAAATCACGGATTAGTATTTGTGCGCAACCCTGTTGCACCAGTGTATCATGAACGGCTACAAATTTTATTCAGATGGATCTAGGAGTCACTGCAATTCATATTCATGTATGAAGTGTTTCGTATATGCATGTGGCACTTTTTTGAATGAAATATATTTCAAATATTGTGCAATGTAAAAAAGAGGAAAAAAGAAACGAAAAAAAAAATATTGTTATATACTTCAAAAAATATATAAAACTATTATAATATCTGCTTATAACCTGACATAATATAAAATATCTTTTTAAATATATCATTCATAAAAACAAACATATTAGAAAAAGTGCAACAATGAATACAAGCCGAGTCGGAAAAATGTATGTATATAAATATATAAATGTATGTAATATTCCGTCAAAGTAGCATGTAATAGCAGCTATTTAAATATTATACGAGACGCAAAAAGATGGAAAGTTCAACGTAAATTTCCTGGATTTGCGCGCGATAAACTTATTTCCTACCAAGAAAATAAACTACCAACGGTTATATTAGCCTGTTGAACAAGCGCCTATTTAAGAAACGATGCAAATCTGCAGAATGTTCCTGGAACAGCGGTGTTCGCCTCAAAGCATATACTCGTGTCTGTCGCCGCATTTGGCACGAATTTCTACATTCCTAAACGGTAGAATACGGGGTGAGAGCATCGCAGACTGGATCTGTCTCTTTGTTCCCATGACGGAAACTTCATTATCTCGAGTTGTTACGACGCACCAGTCAACATAGCTACTCTACTCGGCCATAATTACATTCTAAATGTACTTTGCATGCGAAAAGTTTCGAACTTTGCGCGCGGTGAAAAGAGGTGCAATGAAAGGCTCGTTAAATGTTTTTATCTACGTCAGCGCATTATTATCGTACGCACGATCCAAATGTCGCAAATATCGACGTAACTTCTCGGGCGCATTATCGTTATATTTATTACATCGATTTGTAATCGTAACTAGTAGATATGTCCTTCCGCGCGGAAGTTACGCGCACCGGCAATTACATTTAATTTTAGTATGTCTACAGGACGATTATGATCATCCCGCAGGAGCTCTAGCGCGTGCTGCACATTCCTGAAGGATATAACGCGCGAGGCTTGTCACGAACCGGTACTTGTCTCTCTGTGTGCAACCACGAGATAAACCTGATTACGCTATGACAGCGGCACGGAGTGGACCGGGGGTACCGTCAGCCCATAGACACGTGGGCACATTCTCTCGTTTGTGGCCGGGTTACATATGTCAGCGACGCGAGCTCGTTTACACCATACTAATGAAGGATACAACCGTCTCTGGAGCAAGTCACTAACGACTTATCCCGCTATGATTCTGCTCATTCGTATGCAACACTTGTACCATCTGACTCTCTCTCTCTCTCTCTCTCTCTCTCTATCTTTATCTACAAGCAAGATGATGCAATGTGTATCGTAATTGATAGTTTCTGCTTTTCCTCAAATCTAATTATTGATGTACAGGCGCGCTTAAGTTTTTCGATTGCAAAATGTATGAAAAGAGACTTATTTACTCTTTTTGCATATTTGCAAATGCAAAAATATTCTTCGTAATTACATTAGGAATTGTGGAGCATCGATTACTGTTATTATATTTATATGATTTATCTCGAATTTTTTTACGACAAACATACGCAAAATATTTTATATGAAAATAATTATATGATAAACATTTTATATGAAGGTATTATAGATATGTATATGTTTGTGAAACGTAGAGCGTCAAGATGGAATTTTAGTCTGGCAATTATGAACTCGTCTTAATTAACTCGTTTTGACATAAGGGACTGGACTGCATACCAACGTCTCATAAGCATGTGGCAGATATTCGCCTATTCATCAGCGGTATATACGCGTAAGACAACGAAGGACTGTTTTCTCGGTACTAATAGATTTGGAGGTGTATCTTGCAAGTAATTAACTGCGCAGTTTATCTTGCTATACGAACCTTCTAGGTTAATAAACTACTTTCTATCAATATCTGGATTATGTATACGATGAACTAGTTAACAACTGTATATATATACATACTATGAGTCATCTACGATGAACAGAGATCAGAGAAATTCTGTATGTCCAAATGCAATCTAATAAAAATAATTAAATAATCAAAAAAGTCAAATAACTCAAATTATTTTATAGCAATTAATCATTATTAGAATTAATTTGAACATACCTAATTATTGCTAATTAACACCAGTATCAACTAGAATAATACATTAGAATCTGGCATATTTTAGAATAATATAATAAAATAAGAATAATATAATAAAAACTATAAAATAAGAATAATATAATAAAAACTATATATTTTTAGATAGCATTTACTAAAAAATGTTCTCATTTAAATTTTATCCGTAACTAAGTAGACATAAGGAAACGAACAGTTTTTTAATATTCACGATACATCGGATAGCATTTAACATTCATAGCCAGAAGTGAAGTAAATTTGTCCAGTATTTCTTTGGAGACCACGGATATCGACAAACGTATCTCAGCGTACTATAGCGCGATCTGGACGTGTGTGTATCTGTGTGTGTGTGATATTCTTCTAATTTTTAAATAGGTTTCTACGTAGTGAATGTGCGCGGTTGTTTCGGATTAATAGATCTGGTCATTTATTCCGCAAGTAGTAAATGACTCGTAACGCAACCGCAGTAGTTTCTTTTGTGTACATATAAATACTCCCAATTTTGTAGAAGAAATAAATTCCCTTATATCGATACACATACACATACACACACACACACACACACACAAAGTAATTTTTTAAATTTTGTTTGCCGTATGTATGTATTCTATTTATTCAGGATATATTACATGTTTCATACAGTCGAAGATACATCAAGCTGTGATAAGTACAGTAGTTATGTCATCTGCAATATGACATTTTGTTGTAACAATGAATTGTAAATAAGCTATTAAAGCGATCTATATTATCTTGTATGTTATCTTACATTCAAAAGGTAGAATTTAATGTTTTTTAATAATTTTTTTAGTTATGTTGATATTATATTCTTTCTGATTGACATCCACGATTTTACAATTCAAATTTGTAATTAATTATCTACATCACAATAAAACTTTGGTCTGCAATATGATATTGTAAGATATAAACCATGAAAGTAATTTGATATTTCTAAAATTTATTGTTATGATTTTATTAGGTAAATTTCAAAAATAATTAGATTTATCTGATAAAATCAATAACAATGACAATGTGGCACAATAGACTAGAAACAAAATGAAAAACTTTTTAGTCGCAAATAAGCAGTTACAAATCGCATTGACTTATCGAAGCAGAAATTGGATGTATATACTTCATCTAACAATCTGCGGGTTTATCCAATTTTTTTCTGATATTCTCACGAAATGTATAGATATTGTAAGCATATATGCATATATCATAATAGCTTCATAAACTCATTCATTGAATTGTTATATATATATATATATATATAGCAGGCTTTCCGTAAGAGATACATTCTATGAAGATCCTAGTCACTTTGCGAAAAGCCAGCAAATGCGAGTAGGATTTTCGTGAAATGCCGCGTCAGTAAGATCTTCGTGGAACATCGTATTTTACAATAAGCCTTCGATATATACAAAGAGATTTACAGGGTGATACATGTAAAATATTTAAATATTTTTTCAGAAACTATTAGGAATAACAATAAAATTCTTTTTTGACATTTTGATAGCACTGGTACTTTTTATGAGAAAATGGAATATTATTTCCAGATTTTTTAAAAGAGCAAAAGAGCGATTCTTCATGTTTTTAAAAAATGTATGGTTTTTTTTTCTGTAAAAGATCGATTCTTCTTTATTTTACATCTTGCAAAATTATTTAGGTAAAAGTTTTGGAAAGACAATATAACATTTTATTTATTCTTTATATAGATGAAATTAAAAAATTTTTTGCGAGAGAAATGTCACTTATGTTTAATCGAAAATCTTTATAACATTTAATATTTCAATATTTAAGGATTGAAAAATAGAATTAAAGCTGATAATGATTCGTGAATCGAAATGTTCTAATACTCCTGATAGAAGTTTTTCAATTTAGTTAATCGCATTAAAAAATATATTTATACATACATGCATACATACAATCGCAAATGTATTACATTTTCAAATTAAATCGAGACTAACAAAACGACCACTCTGTTATTCTCTATAACGTAGAGCATAAACATCTACGTAATTATCACCACGGTTTCTTCCGCATCGAATCAGCAATACAATTACAATGTGAAGCTGGCGCAATAGCGTCGACGGTTATCGCAAAGAGAAAATCGGAAAATTTCACGTCGCGCAGCGATACACGAAAGTAACCCTGATTAACCCGAGGCAGCAGAAATTCCCGGTCTCATGTGTGAGTACTCGGCGGCTTATAGGCACCGATCTCTCCAACTCGTGACTTGGGTTGTACAGACTCCCAACGAGTGCCCCGTTTACACGAACTAATGGATTTCGTCGGCTACACGCGAGTGGGTAACGACGCGTCGTGTAACGATCCCGTCGGTTTCTTTCGTACAACGGCGAATGATCGACCTAGATCGAAATAAAGGAACAACTAACGAGGGAGCGCTTTTCCAGCGCTCGCGTTTCCTCTCGCGTCTCGTCCACGTTACTTTATACACCGCCTGGAACGTGACGGGTATTCCTAACAGTGTCTTTTTTTTTCTTCTCTTCGGTTCGCGTCGATATTCGCTGGTAAACCGCTCTCTTCCTGTTTCTAGCTGGCGGAAGCAACAGATCTTTTTAAGCGAACGAATTTTCTTGAAGTGGAGGGTGCAATAAGTCGAGGTTGGCTTCGGTAAACTGGGTTGTCTTTCGCGTGTCTCGATTCCATTTCGTTACCGTCCAATAAAGCGCCTCGAACAGGCAAGATTCACGATTTGTGCCAGAGAGAGTTTCATAATCGCACTGAAAGTACTTTAAGGCATTTGATTGCACCAGATCCGCTCAGTAAAATGCAATTGAAATAATTCCGCGCTGGAATGTCCCGCATTTTCGTAATGACCGTGCAATAGTTGAGGATTTTTTTAATTCCAAGTTGCCGTTGCAATTTCAAACACGTAGAGATACGCAATAGCGTAGCTTAATAACGAAATATTTTATTTGTTTCGTATATGAAAAATGTATAGTTTTAACATATAAAATATATTATTTCTTTTGCATCAACTTGCATTAACTTTAAAGATTAAAAATTAAAAAACGCTATAATATAAACAATAAACTATCATAAAATTCTTTTCCATAAGAACGAATCGGCTTCAAAGTCAGAGAATCTATTATTAAAATTTGATTTGTTTATATTGCGCAGCAGCTTGTATGTTTAATATCAATATTAGATAAGAAAAGTTGGAAGAAAGAGATGATCACGCGGAATATTTAACTTCTGATATAAGTGCACATTGAAAGTTTTCTAGCGAAAACTTCGATGTACATACATATTTTATTTTCTATACCTTGCATCCTTTTAAGTCTTCAGTATTTCCTGTTTTATTATCTCGAAAATTTTCATGAAATGTGTGCTACGGCGCGAAACACGAAATAGCGTGATCAGCACGAAATGCCAATTTTACGATCGACCACACCATATTAGTACACAGTCATAACATAAAGCTCAAGTGTGCTATTCTCGCGTTCAAAAGCTTAAGTATCATATTGGTCTCCGAGGATTTCCTCTATGGTTGCCATACACGTACAAGAAACTCTTTAGAAATTCGATATTTGCTCGATATGGCGAACAATTCGATATATAAGAGATAACAGATATGATTCTACAAATTAAATTGCCAATAATTTAAATTGCTCGCACAAATAATATATCAAGACTTTTGCAGTTCTCCAGCTGTTTTAAAGAGTTTGTTACGATTTTATCCACTAAGAATGTTGAAGTTTAATAATATATAATGCAGAATTTTTTCTGAATTTATTGAGAAAATATAAATACAATACAATATAAATATAATACAAAAATAATCTATCTTATTGTTAGTGTAATTACACAACAGAAATCAGCTAGAAAGAAAGAAAGAAAGGGAAAGATTGACCAATAAAGTTAACAAATACCAATATGTTTGTTCACATATTATGTGAAACATTAACGCATTTGTACATAGTATTTCTAGAAAATTAAATTTATACTCATATTAAATTTGCATGTAACGGGATTAGCAATTATAGTAATGCTAATCTGTAAACATTACATATTTATGAGCGATTATTTTAGCAGCGCAATATTATCATAATGTAATTTCCAATTAATTTCTTAATATTAGTACAATCATGTAAAAGATTATCAAGTATATTAATCGATCAGAAGAGAGAGAAAGATAAGATATACTCCAAAAATATAAAAATCTAATTAACCATGTTAATTAACTAAACATATTATTGATACATCTAAAAAAAAATATTAATGAAAGATGAGTTTCAAATTTATTAAGCCAAGTAAGCTGTAGATAAAAAGAAATGCGATGGCATCGCGTACAGCTTTTCGAGACACAGTTGCATGAGTCTCTATTCTGCCTATCAACGCGTGAGTCGTTCTAGTTACGGTCTCATGTAAGGCGAGTTTAAAAAAAAAAACACGCAAAGCCGAGGTATTATCGGCTGTTCGAATATAATGTCCATTGTCGTTTAATCACATGCGGCAATCGCGCGGACAACAGCGGGCGGATAGGTACGCATGCATCGCAGCCAGAGTATCATCGTGACGATGTTATAGCACAATTGCGCGGGGGAGTAGAATGACGCGGTGCGGTGCGGTGCGGTGCGGTGCGATCCCGCGGCGTTTTCAATTGCATTTGCAGCAGGCGTGACGGGTCTGTACGGCAAAGTTGGCGGACTAAACGCGCGCCCGAGCCGCAGCACGAACTGGGGCAAACCTGGGGCGAGCCGCCCGTAAACGGGGGGATATATGAATGTCGGCGGTGTGTGCGGTTCGCGTAGGTGGGGCTCGTGGTATCGCCATGTGTGACGTTTTGCAAAATCCGCTCGATTCCATGGGAAGCAGCGAACGCGCGGGACAGAAGCTTTCGGAGCCGAGCCGCCAGAGCTATCCGCCGGCGATTTATGCTACACTCGCGCGCCGAAAGCTATCTGCGATCGGTTAACCGACCTGCCTTTCTCCCTCCGTATGCATACATAGTCCGCTGCTGATTGCCGGTACGTAACGTACGTACGCGAACTCGCCGTATTTAATGCGCGGCCCCGTGTGTATTCGCGTGCTCGATTACGCTGCTTGATTCGTAGTGTCGATAACAAATGTTTAGTAAAATTTTAGTCAATTAACCTACGCACGCGCTTGCTAACTTTACGATAACTTGCGATTGCTTTACGATATTTTGCGTACTCGCGTGACCGAAGTTATGGCGCGTTGTACAGGGCATTGATATCACGTTGCATCGCGATTATAGAAAAAGAATTATATATACTTCGACACACAAAATACTTTGCATATAATACCTTATATACTTCTAATTACTTTTTTCTATTTATTAAATATCTTTTTAATTGATAATTATGTAATATATGCAAAATTTATCAATATTTTTGAAAAGATAAAAAGATTGTATTGACAGTAGCTATGTAATATAACAATACCGTTAAATTTGTTAGAAAGATTTACGTTATTTTCGGAGTATAATTACTTAAAAAAAAAAAAAAATATATATATATATATATATTAATTAGTTTAGGAGAACTTATGGAAGTAGTAATTCTTTTCGTATTTCTTATCGCTTTTCGTACGGTCCATGTACATTGTCGAAGCTTAAGCGTAATTGATTTTCATGGGGAATTTAAAGATCGATTACTATATCGATATATCTTATTTCGCTGATATACTCGAGTTATGTTAAGCAAAGATTGAATTGAGCGCTGATGTAATCATTGCTTTCGATCAATTATAGGAGATCGTAGCAATCACATTTATTACACATATATATCTATACATATCATATATGAACTAGGTGCGTATCATATGTGTACGCAGTAACATATGTACACATACATATAGCAAGATAAACGAAGTAGTAAACTAATCAATTGCCGATTGTATCAGCTTTCGTGAAACAGATGGACAAAACCCAACATTGGAGTCGCGTCATTTTCGCAAATAAAATGGATGGGATATACGGAGCGTTGTAATCATGTTTTCTTTGTTCGAAGGTTTCTGTCGTTGAGAATGCGAAACTTTTATCACGCTGATTGGATATCTCGTTGATCCGCAATATTCAGGTCAAACAAAAATCACATTATCGATATAGTTTGGTAATGAAGTCTCAGGAGTGACATTAGAAATGCATGTTATTCAACTGCTTTCTGTTGACACAATTCTTATTTTATTTACAATATTTTTATTTCATTAATCTTAAAAATTTATTGAGGAGCTATATACTGTAAATATCCTACTGTAAATATCAAAGAACGATGTATTATTCATTTTGTCTCGTGATTCGTAGCGGTAAACTAAACATGTTTCACTGATCCGATTTTGCTAATTCTCTACCACGTTCTGTTACTCTATGATATTCCAACTTTCCTACCTAGTTAAATTGTAAATAATTACACTTCGCGATAAATACCCCAGTCGCTAGCCAGCAGCTGGCGTCTAGTGTTAAATCGAATCTCATCGTTTATGGTATCATCTTTCGAGCGCTCGAGGAACTTATCTGCTGTAATAAGCGATCGTTCCACTCGTACCTATCCGTGCGGTAAAGGATATTGCAACTCCCGCGTGTTATATAGCCGCGTATGCTTTCGCGAGAATTAACGCGGGCCAATAGCGCGTCAGAAGTTTCGCAAACGCGCCGGAAATGAGTGACGTGAAACGCCGCGTATGCAAATCGCGAGGGCTCATCGTCTCAGACTCGTCGACTAAGATAGCATCTCGCGATCGATCGGTGCAGATCGTTACAGCGCGCAATAGTAAACGCACTTCGACCCAACGACCTTCTCTCGACGCGAACGGCATATTGCATCCTTACCCGCATTCGCACCCGAATACCGTCTGCCGGAATTCCACGAGGTGCTTAGGGCTCGTCAGCTCTCTGTCTATTACTCGTTCCACTTCTCTACAGTCTCACCTTAAGTGTCTACCCACTAGCACATCGTTTACACGACTCCGTTTGCTCCTTACGACACCGCTCGACCCTTGTATTCTTCCATTCTCCCGTCCGGCTTCCAACGACCCCTCATGACTTTGTGATTCGTCATTATTGCTCTTCCTATATGCGATAACATCCTCTGTTTCGTAACCAAAACACGCTGGAGACTCCGGATTTCCATTCCGCAGAAACATCTCGCCGCGTTTATGGCATATTTGGGATTGTGAACGAAGCAATTACGTTGCTATTTATGCTTTTTCTCTGACGTCTTGAAGTATGCACGTCATTATGGAAAAATACGAGTATTATAAATAATTTAACAACGGACCGCTCGACCCTTGTATTCTTCCATTCTCCCGTCCGGCTTCCAACGACCCCTCGTGACTTTGTGATTCGTCATTATTGCTCTTCCTATGCGATAACATCCTCTGTTTCGTAACCAAAACACGCTGGAGACTCCGGATTTCCATTCCGCAGAAACATCTCGCCGCGTTTATGGCATATTTGGGATTGTGAACGAAGCAATTACGTTGCTATTTATGCTTTTTCTCTGACGTCTTGAAGTATGCACGTCATTATGGAAAAATACGAGTATTATAAATAATTTAACAACGGATTGTGTTTTCTTTGAGCTTACTTTAAACTTTACGATTCAAATTGAATTAATATCATCTCTAATTATGCCGAATTGACAATTATTAGCAATTTAGTAAAGTTTACAGAAACCAAATTTTTGTGTGACTGCGTTATTAAATAATTTAATAAGTATAAATAATATGGCCATAATTAATGCCAAAACTCATGATGTAATTATATGGTTGAGTTATTATATAATACAATGAGTATGTTATCGGTGTAAATAATAAAACCTTACTTAATGCCAAAACTCGAGATGTAACATGCTGCTGTTTAGAATCTATTAAATTAAACATTATCTTATTAATATCGTGGATGGATTTTCCCCCTTTCTAGAAAACATTAATACCGAAAGGTTAAACTGAACGTATCAAAGATTCACAGAGTAATATTAAGTTTAGTATTCACGCAGTAATATTAAGCGTCTGATTAATTGTTTGCTTTTTCACTTACAAATGTGTTTTGAGTAATTTAAGTCGGATTGTGAGCTTTGAAGATAAAAGCTTTATAGATCTTCTCTGTGCACGATATATCGAATGTATTTCTGTTAGAAACCATTTGCGCAATAAAAGGTGCTATCAGATGCAACACTCAAAACGAATATTTTTTCTCTTATTCGAGACCATTCATAAAGTAGTCCCGCCAACAGGCGGGAATCGCCGCACCGTCGTTTTACTCCGAACGTTCGATCAAATGTTCATAGGCAAATGGAGATTTAACTGCAGTAAAGAATAGAGACCTTTGCGGTCTGTAAATCCCATCTAGATTTCAATTTCTGACATTCGTTCGAATCGAACGAATAATTTTAGACGTTTCGCAGGTAACATTTTAAAGTTAAAACTAAAAGGTATTAAATTGAGATTCTGCTTGGTGAGAAACTTTGGAAAAACTATTTCCAACGTCTACATTATTAATAAAAGCATAGATTTCTGAAATTTGCTATGTTTGAATCCTCTTTTGTTATAAAAATTTACATTTTTTAGATTGAAGTACAATAAAATTATATAATTATACAATATTTCTTCATTAAAATTAACTAAGGAGAATTCTGGTTTGTATTACGTTTAGTATGCGAGCGATAATGTAAACAAGAATAGTGTGCATGTTTAAAAAAGAGCTGAAGTAAGTCGATGGATATAGTCATGATATGTAAGGTGTTGATATCCAGATACAACATGTGCGTGTTTAAAAGAATGGTCTCACTTCTATTTAAATTGCAAATGTAATTACACTATCTTGAATATTTTATATTCTTTAGTATCTAGAAAGAAGTCCTCATTTTTGTAAAATAAAAAAATATTACAGAATACATATATAGTGAAAGTATACCGTAATATAAAGAGAACAGTATTAAAGTCAGAAAAAATCCATTTGGCAGCAAAAATGTGGATTAAATAAATTGACGCAAAATTCTTTTTGTCTAAAATTCTCTTAAAATTTCGCGAAATATAGAGTCAAAATTAACAAGTAAAAATAAAAACGCTATTTGATAATGATTGCGATTTATCTCATTGTTCGAATTGCGCGAAAAATCGAAGAAAAAGAAACATTTGGAATCAAGAGTGAGAGTTCGGGCTAGAAGCATTAATGCCACTTGCCTATCTAGAGTCCTCCAACACGCTACTTGCAGAAAGACGAGATATACCGAGAAACAAGATAGCGGTACGGAGGTAGGATAGCACTGAAGTAGTCCTATCGCGGCATCCAGAGATGGAGGGCGCCGGCGGGCACACACCCTCTCCGGAAAGTGCCACCTAAAACTTTGAATCTCGCATCTCGCGCCTACGAGGCTGCGTCCTTAAATCTCCCGTCTGGTCTCATCTCCTCGCGTTTGAACCTCGCCTTTTCCCGTTCTCTCGCGTTTCCATCTCTTCTGCGTAGCGATTTTCAAAGTTACATTTACTTGCGAATTCCTATCGCGTTGTGTTACTCGACGGTCGTCGATAACTTGCAATCGTAAAGCATCAGATTTTGTAATGAAATGTTTGTATAATAAAAAGAACTTTACGCGAAAGTAATTGAGCATTATTCGAGAAGAGTCAAATAAAAAAATATATTATATTTATTTAAAAACGAGATTTATGTTTATACATAAACGTATGTTACATCATAAAAAGTTTATCTCTTTTGTATAAAGAAAATATTTCTTTACAAATTGCCATTAAAAATTTATGCGGTTGCTTTTGGAAGATTATTTTAAACAAACGAACGTGTAATGTTATGTCTTTGCAGAGAAAAATTTTAATAGTAATAGTTTTTTCGATTTGATTTTTTTTACGAATATTTCTTTTATCAGAAAGATTTCCTCAGATAAGCTCGGTTTAAATTCACGATTTAGTATTTTGGTTATTGCCAATCAAATTTGTCGTCAAGAAGGAAATCGAGTATCCAGCTCGAGTACGATAGATACGCAAGATAAAAAGAGGTTGCCGACTTTTCTTTGGCCATGCTCCAGGATTTCTCGCAATCTACGATTTACCTAGCGTGAGTTCCGCCGCGCTATGGATTGTTCCAGGGCGTTGTTTCCGCGTTTATGGAATCTGCTTACTCTGTCGGGTTTCGCTTTACTGTCTCGTGCCAGGCCATTAGCCGCCGCTTGGAGAACATGAGATCGTCGCGGTGGCTGAATGAATTTGCGATGTTCCCGACTAATACTTCGTAATAATTATTCCGAAAGTGGGGCGATGTCCGATACGACATTTAAATTATTACGGCTCGCCGTTGAAATTATTGCATCTCGCCTCAATAAGCAGCGAATTCGTGAATTTCTCACGATACGATATTTCAAATATCGTACATATATAAGAAGAAATGAAAAATAGAAGCGATGATTATAATTATTATTTCACATCCCGATATAAATGTATTTTCGCGAACACTTTATGATTTATTAATTCTCAACTTCCTACGAATAGTCTACATGTATCGGAATGTTATTTTATTTTTGGCTAATTTGAATGTTATGTATTTATTTAATAAATTTATTAAACAAATAAATAATATTTAAATTAATTTTATTAATTATTGTGTTATTTCAAAATAATAATACGAGTTAATTTTTGTCGGAAAAATAAAAATTTTTATCATAAATAGAAATACGTATATCTTTTTTGCGCAGCAACATTTCATATTTTTACGAAAAAGATTATACACAACATCAACGAGGCGATATGCACGACGAGATCACAGGAAATTGTATTCTATAGTCATTATCACCTCAGGACACGGCGGGGCCCCCTTCCATCATTAAACCCATCAAACGATTCGCACGAACGCTCGCGTGAAACCGGTCGAAAATGTGGTGCGTTGGGCCGCTAAATGTAGTCGCGCACAATCGTTACCCTCCACGTATTCGCTCGAACGCCCAACTTCTATGTCCCTTCATAACCACGTCGAAATTACGCGGTCCTTTTAATGAACGCGGAGGTATTACATATCCTGCGTACCCTTTACGAGTCTCCCCCATCTCTCAAAGTGGGCGGATGGGTTAGACTATTTATAAGCGTTTCCATATTCTCAAGCTTCGCAATATTTCCGCTATAAAAAAAAGAGAGTGATATAAATTCCTGGGAATTTATCAGAGAAACAGCGAGAGAGAGAGAGAGAGAGAGAGAACGAGCGTCTTCAAAATTTTACGCGACAAGATGCATGAGTGCCTCAACTAAAGTTTTTTTTTTGGTATTTAATGGAATTGTGTGTGAATGGATTCGCTTGAATAGTCTTACTATGAAATTTATGCGTTATATTAACGTTAATTAAATAACGTGGGATGTGATACATCCGTTGATAACCGAGTTATTTCTGCTTCATCTCTCTCTGCCCTTTTATATAGGGTTAAATCGATAGTACTTCCGTTACTTTTCATATTAATAAGAAAAGTTCGCGCTTTATTTCGTAATAAAATCTTCAAAATTTATGATACATTATATTAATTGGAGAACAATTTTTTAAAAGATATTTTAAAATCTTTATAAATAATTTCACTTGATACAAATGTTCTTTATACATTTTACCAGCATACGTGATATATATTTATATGTCACATTAGTTACTTTATTTCGACGAAATGTTTAATGTCTCATGAGAGCAAAAATGATTCGAGTAACACTGATTTACGAATGAATTCATCAAAGCTGCAAAGTTGAAAGCGGTATACTTTCGATTTGTATTTTATATTCAAACTTTTTCTTCTTCCGTTCAAAAGTTTAAGAAGCGTATTCTATCCTTTCGAATCCTCAAACTCATGTGATGCCGTGCATGTACATGCGTGCTGTCAAGCCGGCATGTTAAAAAATCATTTATAACAGCAACGATTATTTTGTTCTAAGTAGATAATACCTCACATATCCTACGAGCGAGCAATTGCTCATTGCTAGTGAACGACAGAGGAAAATAGAGGACGGTTGGACTGGTTTGAGAGTAAAGAGGAAAAAGAAAAGCGCGCTATAGAACGACGGTTGTGTTACCTCGAGCGATAAACTCTGGCGGAGTGATCCTCGGGGAAATAAAGTTCCGGGGATGGTAGCAAAGAGGTGCTCTACCTTTGCCGTCGCGGCCGGTCCTCCTTTGCTTGACCTCCGGCAAATCGCGTGAGGAGCGTCGGCCTTGTTGGCTTTCTTTTACATCGCGATTACAAGCGACGTTTGTACAAGCATTAGTACGACAAGACTTGACTTGTATGTTAGAATCAAGAGAAAAATATGAGAAAATGTATATATACCTTTCCGAGCATGGTGAATCGTGGCGATTAAATAAGGTGAATTTCTGAAGGAATGTTATGGTGGGAAATATTGATTTTAAAAAATTCAGAAAGGTATACAATATATATACATATATTATGGGATAGCAAAATAGCTCAATTCTAAGCTTAACATAATTATTACATTATATGAAATAAGATATTTACACATTCAGGAAAATATTTTTGTATAAAGTGTTTAGAGTTTAACTTTAATAATATTTTAATTTACCAATGATATTTTTTATTCTATTTTAAATTTGAGAATGGTAACGTATGTTTATTAGAGAGTTATATAGATTCCTTTGAAAATCAAATTTATTCTTCTGCAATACATCCTCATTAATTTCTTGCGGCTACGAATTTAAAACAATAAATAATTCTTTCTTTAAAAAGACATATTTATTTGAAATTGTCGTTTCATCTCTTACAACGATGAATTCGAATGGACTCAGAAACAATTGTATAAATTTTAATTAACCCTTGATAAAATACATCTTCTCAATGAAAATTTGTGACAATTAAAAGCAACTCAGATCATTGTCTCATAGATCTTTGTATCTGTCGAGAGTAAGGAAAAGTTAATAATGTCTTATATAATTAAATACGATTTTACGCTCAACGTATTTTCCCGTTGTCAAAGGTATTTCTAAATGAATCCTAAAGCCTTTATTTTGGTACCGTATTGAACCAAATTCAAAATTGAAGTCTCAAAATTAAATGCAATTCTCTCATTTTAATTACGAGTAAAATGAATACTGTCAAACTTTTGAATTGAATCGACTTGAGCGATGAAAAGTATACAAATATCATAGTCAAGATTATAAAACTGATTTGAGTGAACGCGCGCGCGTGCGAAGGATTAATAAATTTTCGATATCTTTATAATTGGGGAAGATTACGACCCCGAAGGGTCAATCCCGATCAATCCAAAAGAGATTTCCGGGCTCATTGGCGTTATTCCTTTATAGCTTCATCTCCGTTGTGTTCGTTGAGGCCGAAAAGATCCTAAAGAAGCAATGTTCTGTCTTAGAGACGGGAGGTCTCGTCCTCTATCCATTTCAACCCTCCGTGATGCAAAATAGAACTCAAATGAAAAGTCACGGAGCCGGAGAAAATGCGATTCGTCGGGGAAATTCGTCGCGCTGATTCCTCGTCGCGAAGATATTTGCGGACACGAGCGAATCAAGATCTGGATGCGAGAATTAGGCGAATACATTTATTCAGATATTGCCAAAAAAAAAAAAAATAATAATTTTACGGGACGATTTTATTTCGATAAATATTTTATTTTATACTCTGAAAGAAAATACAACAAATAATATAAAGAGTACTCTATCTGAATCGATTTGTATACAAATTCCAGAATGATAGTAATTTTATTAAATTGTAATTTCTCGTGATAATATATGCTGACATATTAGGTCGTTAGTAAAATACGAGTGAATAATTTGTAAAATGAATTCTGGCATGTAATTGTATGAAGAGTTCAAAGCATTTTTCTTTTTTCTAAATTGCCATAAGTAAGGACTAATTCATAACGCTTATGTTTTTAAGCTTTATCATACGAGGAGTTAAGCGACCTTATTTACGCGACACTGTTGCACGCGCATTATTTAGAAGTTAATGAATATATTTGGTATGAAAATTACAGCGGTTTCGTCGCGCTACGCCATAAAGTCGCGCTGTTCATTATCTCCGTCGCTTATCCAGACACAGTGATGTATTCCACGAGCGCTATCGGCTAATGAATATCCCATACCAAAGTGGACGCGGCATGCCATATTAATTACTACTCATCGAATTAATATTCCGCGTTTATGGCGCCGCGCGAGAAATCGCCGACTTCCTTCTCCGCGCTCGCTTTCGCACTCACGCTCGTGTAGTTAAAACGCGACTCATTACGGCTGCAACACCGGCAGCACTAGGCTCGTATATCAAAACGAGGAGGCCACTTGTATATAATTCATCCGAAGCGCGCGCGCGGCCCGCGCGATGTTTCTCGGTCGCTATGCTTTTACGGCACGCAGTAAAAACAAAATGACCTGCTGCCGCACGATATCCCCGGAATTTGCATAAGGCGTCGAGAGGCCAAACGAAAGAGAGCCGCGTCAAATAAATCCTTGTGATTTATGCGCCCCTGACGCGCGACGTGTCCTTGAAATGGACGGACGCGAGAGAGAAATGTCCGCGTAAGATGGATCCACTCAGAAAAATTCCCGGCTGCTTATCAGCGCACTTTCTCGGGGATTCCTTATGCTATATCCTTATCAATCATTGTCCCCTACTGTACCGATGTCAGGACGCGGACATATTATCCTTATTTATATGATCCGACGTTCCCGGGATGTCGCGGCCGGACGGACTTGAATGTTCGAGACGCGCGGGAACAGAGATAAGAAGCCGAGGGATCGAAAGGCGGAAAGAACCGAGAAAAGTGGAATAAGAGCACGAGAAAATTCATTTGTAATTACGACTTTTGCGGATAGAAGTTAAAAGCGTTAGTTTTCCGAGAAATATTGAAGACGATGGGAAGAGTATGGGAAAGTTGTAGTCAAAGTTGAGAGAGAGAGAGAGATATCGTTTTCTTGTCTAACTTGAAAGATATCTTACGACAAACTCTTTTCTATATAAAGTTTGTATATTTAAATATATATATATATTTATATTGTCAAACAGATAAAATAACGATGCAGTTCTAAATATTCTTGCTGCAACATTAAAATTTTATATAATTTGCAATTTTTATCATTACATCCAAAATTGCTGTTTGCGAGAGGAAGCTGTCAATATCCAAAATATACGAAAGTAGATAGCGTCATTCTTGGTGGGTCGTTGAACGACCCTTGTTTAGGTCCGAGGTGGGACTGGATTTAAAGTCAGAGAAGTGTGAAAGAATAGATAGAGAGGAGACGAGGGAATTCATACGTATTATATACCCCACCTGGGAAGAGAGTGTGTCAGACGGAAAGATATGTGCGATAAGGAAGACAAACGACGAACGATAAAACGGCGGATGGCACCCCGGGAATCGTCCCGTGCGCGCCGGAGTCTGATCGTTATTAATGAGCGAGGTGTGTCGTTATAGGCTTATTATCCGGCCGTTCTAATTAAATTGGATTAGTGCAATGAAGCGTACTATGAAATTCTCGGTAAATGGTCCCGCTACGACCCTGCTGCTACGCCCTGCGCCAGCCGACCCGACGACGATGTCGCCGACGACACGCGGTGTCGACGACCGCGATAACATCCTTTTGACGAATTCGATTATGTATATGTAACGCGCGATTATTACGTACGCCTCTTTCATTTAGCGCGTTCGGACTAATTTTTTCGCGCACGAATTGTCAGAGATGTTGTTACTGAAAGCATTATTACTCGCCGCTATTAGCGAGATTATTGTACGAGTAGAATACGAGACATATGTGTTTAAAGCGTACATTTGCACAAATATATTACATGTGGTAATTTTACAGTCCATCTTCGAAGATGGAAATCACCCACAATTATGAAATTTTAACTATCCTCCAATTGCTAATCTCTTCTTCAATTTCTCGGAAGCTCTAATCGTGGAGTTTCCATAACTTTTATGATCGATCGGTTTAAATCGACGTCATGTGCCAGCTGTTCACTCTATTCGCTTATTAATCTGATGCCGAAGGAGAGAAAGCGAGACAGAACAACGTTCTGCGGAGAACAACTTCCGAAGCGTTAATGGAATTTGCAATTCGACGCATACGCATAAATGCACGTCGTTCCAAATTAATGATTAAACAAGAATATGGCTAATTGAGTAGAGCTTTTGTAAATAGATTAAATGTATCTGGTGCATAAAACATACACGATGCAAGAAAGGACGATCATCGATCAAGAAACGTGAGCGGTTGGATTTAATTAGAACGTTCTAGTCGTCTCTTTCTCTGACAAGTCGGCAAATCGCTACCTCCGTCGACTCTCATCCGTCCTTAATTATTCAGACCGGCTATAATTCACATTTTAAGTGTGTCAGAAGTGATAATTGGTGTGAAACTAATGTAAAGTTGGATCATCGTCATCGGTCTCTTGTATGTAGGTCGTTTTGTAGGCTATATCTATCTACATATCTATTTACGCAATTCGCGAATACGCTTAATGCGTTACCGAAATGCTTGATAGAAAAAACAAGACAGAATGACAAAGAGGTATTTTCTTGTTAAGGTCGCGACAATGATCGCGCGAGAAATGCCGGGGATTAAATCTTGGAAGAAGCGACGCGCGTTTATCTGTGTAACTTTTGCTTTTAATTAAGCCGAGGAAGTTATCCGGTGTTTTGCGCACCGCTGTATTAACTCCGATATATTAATATCTTCGCGCTTTTCGAGACGACGAGCCATTGTTGATGCGAGCGGTTAATTAATATTCGCGATTTTAGTCGGCAGGCTTTATACCCTGCGCTACACGCCGATTTTTGTGATGCGATTAAATGCCGTTATTTTCGCGGCAGCCGAAAGACGGAAAAGAGGAAAAAGAAAAAAAAATTATCTGATTCCCACCAGATCGCGAAATAGTCGTGTCGAATCTAATCGTAAGTACGGAACAGTACGCTACAATAGGATCGGCGATGGCAATAAATGTTAAGCGACGAGCATCACGGTCGAGCTGAGAGAGCAATATTGTATATTTAGCGTTGCATTTGTACAATGACTATAGCCAGGCAACGTCATTAAGCGATTCGTTGGTGCACTGGTCATTAACCTCGGATGGATCAGCACGACGACAATTTATCTCTATTTAGTTGCGACAGCAATGTTCCATTTTTACGTACAAAACGATTTATTTGATCCTATATATGGTCTGTTTTCTCCATTATCACGATACCATTAGTCAATCTAATGAAAGTTGTATTAAAAACTGGTATATTGCAAAATATTTTGCTCACTACGTTTCTCATGAATAATGAAACAATATGAAACTATCAAACATTATTAAGTACACACTATATATATATATTTGTGCGTGAATAATAATAACAATAATAGGAAAAATTCTCTCTCAATATAACATTATTGTTAAACTTTAAATATACGTGTGATTAATCAATAAATATTTGAATCGCTAAATTTAAATATGGAACGTTCTATAATTCACTGTTTTATTCTTAATGTAAGATTTCGACTTTATAACTAACAAAATTATTTATTGTTTTCAATATTTTAGTTAAATGGCGTTAAATTTAAATTTATGAAGTTTTATTTTACAATTATAATATATCTAATCGTAAATATAAACTGAAAATATAAAAGAATATTTTACATATAAGTAATGGCACGCATAGAGAGAGATTGTCATTTTTTAATCGCAAAATTGCAACGTACATCATCTTATTGCGCCTTGATTGACACAAGATTCAGAATTATTGCTGCAATTGCAAAAACATTCTCAGTGTACGCGCGATATTTCCTCACTCCCCGTTCGCTTGTTCTCGCCGTAATAACGCCCCAGCATCGTCAATTTCAATCTCGAAGCTCATCTTTCGACGCT